>NC_059393.1:18485000-18842500 GCF_019703515.2 Myxocyprinus asiaticus
AAATGCACAGGAAATGTGGCACTTACAAAGGCGTCCTGTTTCATTTAATATATTTCAACATTTTACCATGTGTTCCACTGTGCTCTTTTCTAGTGTAGTTTGACAAGATATGTAATTGTCTAAAATGAGGAATTATTGGTCTTTGTTTTTACAAATGCCTCAATTCAATCTTAAGGGATGATAATAACTGATGCTTGTCAAGATGATTGTTGACAATGTTAATTATGCAGTTGGAAAAAAATATGAGAGGTTATGAATTTTGTTTTGCTGAAGCCACAGGTCAAAACATGGATACCCTGTTCCCTCCTATTCCTTAAAATCCACTCAAACAAAGCATATTAATTGATTTGAGAAACCTACACATATTTTAAACAGCATGTGGATGACACACTTATTAAACCAGAGGCAGCCATTTGGCCTTACATTTTCACTTTTCAGGAAGTGTGGCAATTCGATAAAACACAATCTTAAGTCCCTTTTTGGCACTCATTCGTGGCAGAGTAAGTTCGTTGCCTCAAATGCATTTTCTCTTCATTTCTGCTTTTTATACAGTTTTTATCCAAAGAAAGAAAAGTGTAAAAAGGAGTTTGAGGATGGGAGCCTCCAAGCTATGAAATTTTTAATAGACTAGATCTGAAAAATAATTTAGGCAATTATGACTTTACAAATGGCAGCTAGATATAGATCCCAATGTGATATTGTACAGTAATCTATTAGGTTTACAGTTGTAATTGAAATGTGTGAGCACATTACACATTTTCTTTTTTTTTTTTTTTTTTTTTGTGTCAAATGCTAAACCTAACGCAGATGCTATAATCATATACTATACCATAACATTACTGTCTTGCCAGGGTTGGGGTAATAAATATAAATTATCTGCAAAGAGTATTACAGGCACAGAAAACCTTGAACATTTTACCTTCAGTGAATACTTTAGCAGCACTGCCCTTGTCTCTCCCCCATCAACTGACCTTCTGTTTCTGGTTAAAACCCACTTCTGTTGACCTAATGTCGGTTTTGGCCAAACAAGAGAAAGAATGAAACAAAAAAATTTTTCTCACACCTTCCTTTTTTAAGAACTTGTTATTGTCCTTGCATGGCTTAATAGGGAAAATTAATTAGTTGTTTGCAGTAGAAGAGTTATGGGGTCATAGAGGTGCTAATATTATTAACACTGCCAGACTGGAGAAGTGACTGAAATTCTCACCCTTTCCGGTCAGGTCATCTCCCAGAATGCATCCCTTGCTGTATCGCCTGTGGCAAAGAAAGGCATAAAGACCTAAGCTTGTTCTTCGGAGCAATTTTATTGGTTTTCAGCTTCAAGGTGTGCACAGTTCAGAATGGTTTTCAATTCTGTGCTTCTAAATTTCAGGCAGGGGCATTCTGATATGAGTGTTTTTTTTTCTCTCTCTCATATTTGTGTCTAATAATGAATGTAGATCTCAAGACATATGGCGTAGTTGACATTATACATGCATTGGGTTCTTTGTAAATGTTTTTAAGGTGTGTGAGCATTGAGTAGGTCAAATGTCAGGTGTCACTGGGTGAATTTCACAAAACCTGTCAAGAAATGTCCTAGTCATATTTCACCCCAAAACCAAAAGAAAATGTACTCTACTAATTGGACCCTTATGATTTTTTTCATTGTGATATTATTTTTAGGACAGTTAAGCACATTCACCCCAGTTCTCATTACTTTAATGCATCTAGTATTGTCTTATTATTAGGGCTGTCGATTTAATGTGTTAATTCACTGTGATCTATATATGTGTGTGTGTGTGCGTGCGTGCCTGTGTTTAACACAATTAGTCATTTCCCGGGACCATAATAAGGAATTTACCTACTACTGGAAAAATGTAAACTTGAAAAATCACCTTTATGTTTTTATGAGTCTCAGTCAGCAGGGGGCAGTTAGCAAAACCCCAGCTCAGCATTCAACATGCAGTTGTACAGACAACAAACCATAGCAGACAGCTCAAGATGAGGAAGCATTCTTGCACTCAAACACATCCGGATGGAGCTCAGCTCTTAATGCAGGGGTCTTGAGATGTGTTTTTCTAAGTTTCGAACTACGTAAACGCTCTTTATGACGCCACAACCAAAGTGAGATGCTCTAAAAAGCGTCCATGTGACACATTTATTTACATAGACGTGTCCTTAGAAAAGCCATTATAACAAATCCATCTCAGACAGATTGAAAAATTTAGTATCAAAATGGAAGGACTATGAATTGACACTGTAGGCCAATGAAAGGCTTGTTCAAGGATATGGAAATAAAAAATGTTTTGCATTCCAAAGCAACCTTTGTATTGCCTAATCAGTGCTTTACTTGTCTGCCATGGTATGTAATGTATACTTTAATTATCTGAAATAATATATTTATTATATATTATATTTAATCATTATATGTTGAATAATTTTTATTTGGGGGCATTTCTCTGCAAATATTGATGTATGCAATTAATTGCGATGAATTTGATTAATTAATCAGCACACGATGTAATTAATTCAGTTAAATCAGTTGACAGCCCTACTTATTATGCTAAATGATAATTGTCATTACTTTAATAGTACTTTTTTTTTTACTGTATTACAAAAAAAAAAAAATTGTAAAATCAATAAAAAAAAAAAAAAATTAAGACAGTACAACAAATGCTACCATAATGTATAAATACACGAAAATGTATGTATTCATCTTATTTCCATATTACAGTAATGAGAATAAGACTGTATTTTGTGTTACTGTAATTAATAAGGGTCCTAATAGTATAATTTATTTATTTTCTTTATGCAAATTATGATTTGGGTTGGGGTAAAATGTGACCGTGACACACTTTTGAGAGGTTCAACCCATTAG
The DNA here is from genome assembly GCF_019703515.2 of Myxocyprinus asiaticus. NCBI lineage: Eukaryota > Metazoa > Chordata > Actinopteri > Cypriniformes > Catostomidae > Myxocyprinus > Myxocyprinus asiaticus. The sequence goes on from NC_059393.1 coordinate 18,487,858, forward strand.
GTTTCAGAGGGCACATGGATATATAATTTGATTTCACAGGTGTATTTGGCCAAGCTCTCAGTGTTAAAACATATTATGAATTCTCTGCATGCATTAATAGTATGTTACATTCCCATCATCCTTTAAAGTTTAAAATATATTCTGTAATTGAAAACTGACTGTCAGTTTAAATACTGAAGTTTCCCCACTTTACTAAAACCTGTTTGTAAGGTTGTCAGTGAGGGGATAGTCTATAGCCTATGATATCCAAAGGCCAGTTGAACATCTTGAAATTGGTTTACATTTTAAGCAAGGGAATATGTTAAGTTAATATTATTTTCAGAAGCATAGAGCAGTGGTTTTTGCTCTTTTATTGTTAAGGTATTGTTCTCAAAGAATCATTTTTTAATTTCACAATAAGCTTACAGTCCATGTTAGAAGAACATTCTAACTACATGTAGACATTTTAATTGTATATATCAACTGTTGTTTAAAACATACATTTAATGAATGATATAATAGTTTTTGAAAATTTAAGCCTCTTCACTTAAAAATGTATGGATGTGGTTGCATTCAATACAAAATATCAAACCAAGTGGCATTTGCAACATATAATGCTAGATGCATATAATGCTAGATAATGCTCCTCATGCTAATTCTGAGACGTTTTTGCAATTACTTTTAACCAACTGGTCCCGAGGTCATTTTAGTGGATGTATAAAGTCAGTTTCTCTCAAGTTTCCCTTAACCACAGGTGTAGTTCATCACATAAACTATTGACATGAGCAACTAAAGTGTCCGCATACTGTTTGAATATATATATATATATATATATATATATATATATATATATATATATATATATATATATATATATATATATATTTGATTTTTTATTATCATTTTAAAACCTTACAAATGTCTTGTTGCAAAATGTTTTACTCGAAAAGTGTATTTGTGCTTTCTCTTTCTAAAATAAATGCCACTTAGTTTGATATTTTGTTATCTAATGCAATGACATTCACACATTTTAAGTGTGACTTAAGTGTCCAAATACTTTTTGGGCCACTCTACATTAAATATGAATTTTACCGACAAATGTAGGCTCATAACATCTGCAAAGATCTCACAACAAAGAGATAAGCCCCCACAGAATGTTTCAGTCCCTGTTTACTGCATATATTCCACCCTCAGCCATCATTAGCCTTCTTGAAATTTTATTTCTTCCTATTTAAGACCCCAAAAGTAGTTTTTTTTCAGCCGCTATATTCCTAAACTCAGTTAGTAGATGTAAATGAGTTTTCTAAACAGCCTCAAGGCTTGCGTTATTGCACTGTCGTTGGAAGATACCAAGCTAAGCAATTGGAGAGAAATGATTACGCTCTTGGAATGTTTCATTGAAGTACTTTGTCTGTAAATTGGAATGATAGTGATTTGTAATGTTTCCTGCTGATAAGTTGGGTTTTGGTAATTGTGTGTGCGTGTATGGTCTCCATCTATGAAAACACAATATTAATGAGTTGTAACCGGAGGCTTGACTGTGAAAACTGTGACAAACACACACAACCAACAAGAGAACAATCTATACTAGCTATGGTTACATACTTTATATGTACAAGTAGTATTAGGTTTCAAATGGATATGTCCATTGAAAACAAAATTGCTGTATGTGTGCACATACTTACAAATACACACACACAGACACATACAAAGACATACAGTATGCATAATCTACACATACTATATATGTTTACAGACACATACAGTCTTAAAAGTGCCCCCTTGGCACTAAAACGAGTGATTATTGTAACTAAGGGAAGGTGCCAAACATTTGTAAGATTGTAAATGTTTGTGGTTTATATGTTCCTCATAATTTATTTGTCAAAATAACTGCATTATTATGATTGAAATGTCAATCGTTGTCATAGTTGACATTCATCAAATTCTAAATGAGCACTATAAAGTAAGATGATAGATTGGTTTTCCCACAATGCCCTCCTGATTAAATGTATTCAAGGCAAAAATCAGGATGCTTTTACATAATTTTGGTCTGTATTCTGTGTTATTTGACCCCTAACTATAATAACCAAATTTAATAAAACAAATAAAAAAATAATGAATCCCAAATGAATATTTGTTCCACCTAGTTCAGCAATGTTGGGCCACCAAACAAGCTTTTAAAAAAATGCTTGATTTTTCTACCCATCCTTTGGGGTTTCTCTTTAATATTGGTTCATTGATTTGCAGAATTCTTAAAGTCAAAATGAAATCAAAATTGATCCTGTTTACTTTCTTAATACATGTTCCTGGTCTCATTTTTATTGATTCGTTGATGGGCGTTATTCCAAAGAAATCTTCATAATCTTGCTTCACCTCTGAAACTGCTTTCCTTTTTTGACTGATGTCACCAAACCATCTTATTTTTCAACCCTTCCCCTCCGACAGCCTGTCATAAAGATACCACTTTTCACTATTCAGTTGTTCTGAACATATAAAATCAAATCTTGCACTATTTTTTCTCATTGAAAATTCCACATTAGGTCACAAACACACTCTCAAAGTGCCGGCATTCCAAATCACACCAGGAAACTTGTTGGACTTGGATGTCTCACTGAGAATTCGAAACACGAAAAAAAAAATGGTCTTGCACTCATAAATTACCACAGTAAACACCCACAGCATGGGTGAGTTATCATCTCTTCCCTGTACATTTTTTTCAAGGACTGTGGAGTTTAACATTTTATGTCCGTCCACTTGTAAAGTTTTAAACGGCGAGAGACTTACGGCCCACAGTTCTCTAGCCTCCTACTGTCTCGTCCATCCAGATAATAAACCTTCAAAACCTACCATTTCCTATCCTTTGATGCTCTTGTCAATGTTATTGCAAACTTTTTGCATGTTCGGAGTTTGAAGCCCTTTTTGCAATTTTATTTTATTTATATTATAAATGCTATTTGCGGTTTTTTCTTTCTTTTTTTTTTCTTCAAGCTAGTGTATTGTGTCAGGGATTTCTATTCGGTATCTCTATTCCTCATGCTCAGACTGAGGTATACGTGTGTGTCATTGCTTTTGTAGCTTTTATTAGCATTGATAAAGTGAATTTGAATGGTGGTTAGGAAATATGGAAAACTTTGCCTGAACTTAATGAACTGTACAGATTACTTTTCATGCAGTGGGTTTTAATCAGGCCGGACCCCCTCAAGACACAAGATTAGGCATTAGAACAAAGAATAAAATCATGTTATTCACTCTCTCCATGGTACCACTCCGTGTTTAATGCAAAAAGACTGAAATCACAGAGTATTTCCAACCCCCTTATCTTGAGATGGTATTAACTCAGCAGGTTAACCATGAGCTCAAAGTAACCCGTTGTGATCCGGGCTCTATTTCTGCCAGCTTTTCACTCAAACCATTTTTACTGTAATAACAGAAATCTGTTTGAGAGAGAGAGAATATGTATATTTAGGGGCAGTGGTGGCTCAGCAGTTAAGGCTCTGGGTTACTGATCAGAAGGTTGGGGGTTCAAGCCCCAGCACTGCCAAGATGCCACTGTTGGGCCCTTGAGCAAGGCCCTTGACTTTATCTGCTCCAGGGGCACTGCATCATGGCTGACCCTGCACTCTGACCCCAGCTTAGCTGGGATATGTGAAAAAAAGAGTTTCACTGTATATGTGTGATATGTAATTATAAAAAAAAATTATAATTAATTATTTAATTAAAGGATCTGCACAGATTTCATGTATAACTTCACTAACATCATCTAGCTGAATGTAGACTATGAATTTGGTTAATGCACTTATTAGGCAACATATTCGTCTTTGCATCGCACTGTGTAAGGAATTGTTTTCTTTGTTCTGGTAGGGAATCGTAATAATTTTCTATCATTTCTCAACTGCCTAACTATTTGTTCTAACACATATAGACCTGGCTATGTGTGCCAGTGTTTAGGAAAGGAAATTTCTGAGTTTGTAATTGTTTAGGATTTAATTAACCCTTTATGCCACTGCCAAGGGATTGCTGCTATATCCTAGACCTGACTTGAAGAAATAAAATGTAACTGCATAGGTTTTCTCTTGCCTCTTTAGATATTAGTTGTCAAGGCTTTGCCCTGTTAGAAAAATTAGTTGAGTTTACATTATCAGATTTGCTTTACTGTGTGTGTGTGTGTGTGTGTGTGTATATGTGGACTTTGCCGTTCAATTTCATATTCGCAGCTCCTCAGAGTGTTAATGAATAGATATTCAGACTCATTGATGGTATCATCAGTCAGTCAAATTGCCAATTCTAGTGTTACTGGTGTGTTTAAACCTCTTTCATGTGGTTCTGCACAATTTTGAGCCAGTTGTAAGATATGTCCATTTTTTTTGTTTAACCAAGCATTTTCATAAGACGTATAATTTTTTTAAATTCTTCGTATTTAATCTTCTTTTCGCAAACTAAAGTTTGCACATAACTTGCCCCTCATGGTTTGTACTACAGACATAAATGATAACTCAAATTGTGCAGCTTATAGAGCACAACAGTCTGGTTCTGGAAGTAAAAACTCCTTTAATTTTTTTCCATGGATGAATTGACTTTCAATGATAACTTATATAAACATTGAAAGACAGATCTATCATGAGCTCCGAGGTTGTTCATCGATGGGATATGCTTTTGTTGAAGCCATTAGTCTACGTTTTAAACTTAATTGTTAAAAATCGTGTTTGATAGTGGAATTCCTGGTGAACAACTACATTACCCGTGGTCCAGCAGAAAAAGATTCACCAATCAGAGAACCGCGGCCTGCCCAGAAGTGACCGCCCTTTCCCATGACGTACTGTGAATGACACAAATGAGTCTTGTCTCCCTTCACTCTCAAACTACTTATATATTTGTATATATCAGAATATTTCTCAATAAACTTAAATGATATAATTTCAATTCTTATAATCAACAACCTAAACTCAATATTTTTACATATATTCCCATAGTTTTATATTTGATTGTCATTTTCAATACTTTATTTGATTGAAGTTTTTGCCCGAGTGAACAATGGTAAGTACAAAGTCTTGTACCTTTGTCTTTTTTTCCAGTATTCAAATACTGTTTTGCTTCAAAACAAAGTTTCTAATGTTGTGAGTCACCTCGGAGCTGGTTGGTTTGGTTCATGGCTTAGAACTCTTTTATTGAAGATTTAATGAAAAGTCTATGGAAGAAATTAATTGGAAAAACACTTCCCAATTAAAGAACCCAGGCAGCTGAAAAGTGGGTGGGCACTGTTGCGATCTATTAAGGAAAGGTTTACTTTTTTGTAGATCTGTCTGTAAGATTGTCAATCTAGTTTTAGCAGGTGCAGTCATCACGAGATAGCGGTGCGGCTTGAGTGTTTAAATGAAGTCATTGTCATTCCTTTTTGCATAGACACGCCTAATTTCTATGTCAATTACGCTCAATATAGATTGCACTTAATTCACAAAACTTTTAGTTATTTGCCCGGCACAATTCACACTGCACCATTACCGCCCAAGGAAAGCTGGCGGCAAACTGAAAATAATTTAAAAGAGATGTATGTTTATCTATTCTGTCGATCATATTAGCAGTAATTCATCAAACAATAAACAATTGATGGAGAAGAGTGTAATAACATGGCATATATGACATGGGAAAGAGAAGATTAAGGGGTCTGGATCACAGTAGTGGAGTGATACTGTAAAGTCCTGGCAGAATGAGCCATGATCACGGTGGTCTGCTGCATGCTCCACTATATAGTGTTCAGAACAGGACTGCAAGATCAGAATTGTACATGCAAATTCCATTTGCACAGATTATGTGGGCATGTTTGCACCATTTCCTGATCTGCATAATTCCTTTAGTGAATCGGGGACTCAACCATCGAAGATGTTGTGTGCATATAAATGCCGGTTTTATAGAACAATTAATTCTTAGTAATTCCCCTCTCAGAACTCTCTAGGAACTGCTAAGCAACCACCCACACATTTTGGTGGCCAGTTTTGCACAGGCAAGCATCACTCAAAAGTACTTCAGAAAATGTACCAGAAAATGTATAGTTTATTCATATAATTGTGAAACACTGCATGGCTTTGTCTGACCTCTTTGAGGTTTGTAGAGCTGGGGATGATGATATTTTGCTTGGAATTGAGTAAAACGCTTCTACAGCCATGAACACAGGCAGAGATATGGTATATATGCAATTGATGAAAAGCAAATCGTTTTTCACTTTTAGCCCTCCGTAAGTTTCTGCACAATACTGCTTTCCACAATCAATAAATTCAGGGCCTGCAGCCAGCTATCACACCAAGAGAAAACAGTGTTTATTCTCTGTGCATGTGTGTGCATGTCCGTTTGAGTGTGTGTGTGAGGGAGAGATGTGGAGAAAAAGCGATTAATGTGAAAAATAGTTTTTGTAGAGATGCAAAAGCTGTTTGTTTAAACCTTCAGGCGTGATGTTCCATTTAGAGACATGCAAAGTGGATGTCTCGCGCTATGGTGGGTGAGAAAGTAAGTAAACACAATGAGATATTCGCTCAAGTAGGAAGCGGAGGAAAACATATCCTCTTAAAGTGACGGACAAGCTTTCTGTCTTAATGTCCTTTTCTATTTTTTGTACTTTCTTCAGTTTAAAGTCAACATAAAATGGTGTTCACAATCCATTTTACTTCCATAATGATTCATTTCTAAGTTAAATGGGATTCAGAACAAAAAGAAGGACAGGACTTGATTTTATCAATTGGGAATTTATTGGATTGTGAAAAGCGGTTTCTATATGATGCGGTTTTAAAATAAGAGTAATTGGTGACGTCAGCCAAAAAGGAAAGTCGTTTTAGAAGTGGAGCGAGTTATTAGATTTTTATTTGAAAGATTTCTGAAACTTTTTTTTTCTTTTGATTAACATACATAGATAAATCGTGCACAATACGATCAACTGTGTATTCAGTAAATTTATATTTTGATGTTGACTTCAAAGATTCAATGAGGCAGGAGGCTAGAAAAAGGCTGCAAATCTCTCAAGTTTCCCAATTTGATTTGGAATGCTGGAGCTTTTAAAGCCACCATTAAACAGTGTTGATTTTATCCATTGGGAATTTAAGATGAAGATTATTGTAATAGCCATTTGCTTATTCATGTTTACTGAGCATCCTAGCCAAGTTGCCAAGATACAAAATTTCCGCAATAAGGCAAGTTTATTTATATAGCACATTTTATACACAATGGCAATTCAAAGTGCTTTATATTAAAAGGATAAAGAAAAATAAATGTTAAAATCAGTTAAGAACAAGAAATAAGAATAAATGTAAAATTTTATTTAAAAATAAAATTATGCAGTGCAATCTGTGAGTGCAGCACAGTACCCAGTGAAGAAATGCACAGCTAAAAAGATGTGTTTTCAATCTGGACTGGACTACTGTTGGAGCACATCTGACCTCTTCAGGAAACTAGTTCCAGCTGCGGGTGGCATAATAGCTAAATGTTGTCTCTTCTTGTTTTGAGTGAACCCTCTGTATTTCTAACTGACTTGATCCTAATTACACTAAAATCTAGTAATACCAGCACTGATATTTTGAATCAGTGTTTAGCCGAACATCATTGAGTATCTTTATGAGCACATTCTCTGTGCTATAATGCTGTTGGAAACCAGACTGGAAATTGTCCAAGTAGCCATTTGAGTTTAAGAATATATTCAGCTGTTTGAAAACAACTTTTCAATGATCTTGCCTATGAAAGGAAGATTTGAAATCGGTCTGTAGAGTTATTCAGACTGTTCTTTTTTACAAGGGGCTTAACATCCGCGGGCCTGCCCGCGGGCCGTCGGAATTCCAACAGGTTACTAACTGCGGTTTTTAGGGACTTCGGAAAAGTACTTGAAAGGAGTGAGCCATTGACTATTTCTAGCAGTTCTTTTCTAGACAGTTCAATGTTACTATAATGGATATAGATGGCCTATCTCTCTTTTTTGACAATTCTGACCCTGATAATACTGCAATACTTTCTCACCCTTCAAAAATTTACTATCCCCCTCATTTCTAATTTTTGCTAACAGTACAGCCACTAATTTCATTCTAAAGATGTAATTCTCACTAGCTTTAATCTCCTTTTGTATTAGCCATGTCTTTTTACCTCAGCTTTTGGTGGAAAACACATTCCCAAATGAAGAGGATTATCCAGCTCTTAAATGGCAAGAGTCTGGCCTCATTTGCGGTTTCATTATAGGGCCATTTTATCGTTCCAACCCAATTTCAGAAGCTTTAATGGCGAGGGAATCATGCTATAGCTATATCAGCTAGTCTTTCCGCAGTGGTGCTGTAAGTTACCACTGACACCCAGAATCATTTAATGAGGTTTGAAATGGCAAGACATGAAGGATAAAATTCAGAAAGTCGCTAACAAGGATTAGTGGGCATCTAGCTTCATGCTTAAGATGTGGTGTGTAGTTAATGAGACTTGTTGCCTGATAGTTTGGGATTTAGGATTGTTATGTTAGCATGTGGTGTGTTTGCTAGTTAATTCTGAATGCATGTATTGCTCCCTTGAGGTCCCTTAAGGATGTTCTTACTTATGAGTTTCCCACTGGTAATTGCGACATTGTGGTGCCATTCAGGTATGCCAATTTCATAAATACGATAGTAGACTTGAAGGCAGCATATGTTTTGAAAGTGAAGAGTGTTTAGCATATATATTGACTTTGACCAACTCTTGTGATTTTCATGTGTTTTTTTCACTTATGGTGTGCAGGTGACTACTAATCAGACAGATACATCAGGTAACTAATTTTCCTCAGTCCACATTTGATGGTCATCTGAAGCGAGGGTAATTTTTACGAAACAGCATGTTCTCAGACTTTTGCCAAGTGTGATATTCGGAATGTATATATTTCCAGTGGTCTCTTAATGAGTCTACAGTCAGCGTGTGGGATCTCTTGTGCTCTCCATGCTTAATATGCTGAAGATAATCACTTTAGAGATAGTTTAGCACAGCTATCTGTTTGACCCAGCCTAAATAAACGGTATCCCTTCATGTTAGTAGAAACCATGAAATATTTTCCAATTTTAAGTCAGTGTAAATTTATGTGTGCAACTCATTTTACTTCTGCAATATGACATATTTCCAGGGTGGAAAAAGAGAATTGATTGGATTGCAAAAAGTGGAGGTTACATGGCAGAATGGAGCTAGACGACCTTGCTAAAACAATGTTTAAATGGCTATATGACTATTGGTTAATAATATCACGTAGCTGGCGAGGCCTAAGTGAAATAAACGGAAAATGAAAATCAGTAAAGAAGAGTAAATTATTACATTCAGATTAAAGAAAAAAAAAACATTACAAAAATGGTTTTCTTTTTCTTTGGATTAACATGTAATAAAACCAAGAGTAAATAATGTCAATTTTATTTTCATGTTGACTTTGTGGAACTTGTTTTTTTTTTTTTTTTTTAATCTATATTACAAATTACAAATTTTATCTTAAAGTTGACGGAAAAGTAGATATTTATGTGACGATTGACGGTGACAAACGGCAATCATGAGTTGATTAGGAGAATATTGTGGGAAAATTTGAAGTAATGAATGAATCATGTTGGCTGTAAATCATATCAGGAATGAGGAATATGTGAATTGCATTGATTTATTTTTCTATTTTGTGTCGATGTGTGCCAATCAAGTTTACAATGTTTCTGAATATTACATTTTCATTTACAGAAATGAAAGAAATATGAAGCATCTGTGAATTTTGTAAAGATGACTGTTTTTCTACCAAGCTTGTTCTGTAATATTATTTTGGGTGGGACCGGAGTGTATTTGGGGAGGGTATTTTTTATTTTATTTTTTAATGGTCGGGGTCGTGCAATTATCTGTATCTAAGATGACTGAAAATATAGACTGAGAAAAAGAAAAAAAAAAGACATGAAAATAAAATAAAGTGTTATATTTGCATGATTTCCTGTATTTTCAATGAGCCTAAAATGTATTGTTGTGTGTATTGCGTGGATGTGCATCAAAACAAAAACACTATGAAAGTAAAATTCAGACCTTTTTCTGTGAAATTCTGCCATTTTCTCCAGCTGGATTTATTGAATTTTTTTTTTTTTTTTTTTTTTTTTTATGGCAGCTTAACTCAATTTACATTTCTAATTTGTTCTACTGTTGCAGGAAATTTATTTGTAACTTCATGAAATAATACATCAGTACTTGGTCAAACATGAGCAATTTATGTGTTGTAGAAGAACAAATTAAATATAAAACAGTAAATGTTAATCTTTGACCCTTGATGTTCTTTGGCCTTTATCACAAGACTTCATGTTTACAAGTACTAGCAGGGTTAATTGACATACTTCCCTGTTCAAAAAGGAGTTAAGTTTACAAAGCAATGGTTTGGGAGATCAACCGTTAAAACCACTGTTTTCATTTGTAAAATAATTCCATTACTAATTAATGCCTGCCTGCCTACTCATACCGTTTGACCCATGCAAAGCAAAATTGCTTTGGCATTTCATTTGGTATTTAACATACTTAATGAAATCAAAATATAGGGGCAAATTATTAAGTGGATAAGGGTACCAGTGTAAATTGCTTCAGTGTCACCTCTGCTATTTGCAATCTATGATGGTATTTAAAACCCATTTCATCGATAGAGTACATACTATGTTTGTTTCTGATGTTTGTATGCTATATAATTAACCCCTTTCAACCTTCAAGAGGTGATTGCAGATGTGTTGGATGAGTACATTTACATTTAAATTTTAGTCATTTAGCAGAAGCTTTTATCCAAAACAACTTACAAATAAGACATAAAGCAAACAATTTGTCATACAAAGTTTAACAACATCTGCAGTATAGGACTGCCAAATTTTCACAGTGGCTGGAGTAGTAAAGATGCTAGCACAGAAGAAAGAGACAGACAATTATAATTTATTTATTTATTTTTGTACAATAAGTGCAGGTTAAATTCAGTAATAAGTGCAATTAGTGTGGGTTGGTTAAGTGCTTGCAGAACAGATGTGATTTCAGCTGGTTTTTGAATGTTGAGAAGGTAACTGCAGATTGTGTGGAGGTTGGAAGTTAATTCCACCAAAGAGGAGCAGAGAAAGTGAACGACTGTGAAATAGACTTTGAGCCTCTTTGTGAAGGGACCTCCAGGCATAGCTCATTCATAGACCGCAAAGAGCGAGTTGGAGCATAGATCTTAAGAAGTGAATTGAAGTAAGAGGGTGCGGTTACATTGGCTGTCCTGAAAGCCAGAGTCAATGCCTTGAGTTTGATGCAGGCAGCTACAGGTGGCCAGTGGAGTGAAATCAAGAGTGGGGTGACATGAGCCCTTTTTGGCTGATTAAGACCAGATGTGCTGCTGCATTCTGGACCATCTTCAATTGCTTAATTGTGTTAACTGGAAGGCCAGCCAACAGAGCATTGCAGTAGTCCAGTCTTGAAATGACCAGAGCTTGGGCCAGGAGCTGTGTAGCATATTCAGACAGGAAAGGTCTGATTTTTCATGCAAATCTGCAAGACAGAGCAGTTGATGAGATGTGTGCAGTGAAATTAAGCTGGTCATCTACCACCACTCCCAGGTTCTGGGCTGTTCTGGTTGGTGTTAGTGTAGTTGAATCAAGATGAATAGTGATGATGGATGATTTGGAGTTAGCTCTCACCAGTCGCAGGGTTTCAGCCACTGACAAGAGGGTAATCTCTGTTGAGTGTCCTTTTTTGAAGCCAGACTGATGTCTGTCGAGTAGGTTGTTCTGTGAAAGAAAAGCAGACAACTGGTTGAATACGACCCTTTCAAGAGTTTTAGACAGGGAGGGTATGAGAGAGATCGGTCTGTAGTTGTCCGCTACCGTGGGGTTATGTGTTGGTTTTTTAAGCAGTGGGGTTACTCAAACCTGCTTGTGTGTATTGGGAAATTTTCCAGTTCTGAGAAATACGTTGATAATGTGTGTGAGTGCGGGTAAGACCAATGGAGAGGCAGCTTGCATAAGTTGGGAGGGGATAGGGCAAGTGGAAATGTGGTAAGATAGTTAGAAAGAAGCACTTTGGAGACCAGAAAACAGAGGATGGGATGTTGGAAGAGTGTAGCTGTGGGTGTTAGGTGTAGAGAATTGGCTTCTGATGCTCACCACCTTGTCAGTAAAAAATGTGGCAAAGTCATCAGCAGTCAGAGAAGTAGTAGGATGTGGTGGAGGAGGATAGAGAAGAGATGAGAAAGGTGAAAATAGTTTACGGGAATCTGAAATGTTACTGATCTTGTTCTGGTATTAATCAATTTTAGCTGCAGAAACTCTAGCTGAAAAAGAGGAGAGAAGTGATTGATACTTGCACAGGTCAGCAGGGTCTTTTGACTTGTGTCACTTTCGCTCCACAGCCCTCAGCTCGGTTCGGTGATCACGAAGTGTCTCCAACAGCCAGGGGCTGGAGAGTGCGGCACGTGCTGGCTTGGAGGTAAGAGGACAGACACTATCAAGGCAAGAAGTTAATTTTGAGCAAAGGACATTTGCAGCTTCATTTAAATTAGGTGAAGAGAAATGGTTAGTGGAGGGAAGGGATGCAGAGACTATGCAAGATAAGTGAGTGGGTGAGAGTGAGTGAAGGTTGTGGCGGAAGACCATAGGTGGAGTAAGAGGTAAAGAAGAAGGGAGAGGAACAGAAAACTGGATGAAGAAATGTTCAGAGATATGTAGAGGAGTAACAAGGGGATTATTGGAGATACAATTATGTGTCAGGATGAGATCTAGCTGTTTCCCTGCTCTGTGAGTTGCAGTGGTGTGCAGTCTTGTGAGGTCAAATGAGGTCAGAAGAGCTAGAAAGTCAGCTGCTTGCGATTGCAATTGACCATTGCAACTGACAAAAACTTTTGACAAATATGGTAAATTTACCTTGCACCTTAATGTTGTTCTTTCACTGCTTTTCTAAAGTATTAGGCATTCTTAAAGACCCCATGAAATGAAATATTTGAGATTTTTGGCTTTTATTCTGTGTCTTTCAGCTTTGAAGGCATCTATATGCTATTGTACTCCAAAGGCCATAAACATACTTCACGCAAGTAAATGTATGCAGATGCGAGCACTTGGCCAGTGCATTGCTAACGCGCAGTCCGGTTGAACAAGCTCAACATTCTTGCCTTACTGTGGCAGTAACAAACCTCAGTACACAAGGGGGCAACTGAGTTATATTAAAAAATCTGCCATAAACAGTCTGATCTCATGAAATTTACATGACCATGGCAACATTTTTGCAAAACAAAATTACATGCTGCATTACACTTTTGGCTGCAATTTCCTAGTGAAATGTCCAATGTGGGGCACCAAGCACAAGTGAAAACACAAATAAGCAGACATAGGTGAATTTTAGATGGATTTTTTAATGAGTAATAATGCACTTCCCTAACCTAAAACTTTAGCCTAAACCGAACCAATTGTGTCCTAAAAGATAAATTAGTTAAACAAAACAGACATATTTATTCTTAAAGTGCACCTATTATGATTTTTAAACATGCCTTATTTTGTTTTAAAGGTCTCATACAATAGATTATCATGCATCCAAGGTAAAAAAAACACTTTAATTTGCTCATAATTTAAACTGCAGCGTTACCTTTTTTCCCAGTGTCAAAAACGACTCCTTCAATGATCCGTTCTAAAGGATTCATTCTAAACTCCTCCTTTCAGAGAGCCTACTCTGCTTTGATTGGTCAGATGTCCCAGTCTGTTGTGATTGGTCTACTGCTTACAGCGCATGTCGGAAAGGAAACGCCCACTACCGTATCCGAGTTTCAGCTCCGTCTGTTTTACCTTACCAATTTGAGCCCGAGTCCGATAGTGATACATCGGAAGATCAACCCGAACCACCATCGCAAGCATGAGAACAGGACATTTCTCAGTGATAAGTTTATATGTAGTCTGACAATAACGTGAGTTAGCCGGCTAGCAGAGGCTAACAGCTAACAGGCTAACAGCGTGCACTGGCTGTACATGTAAACAGACCAGAGGCAGGTTTTTTGTTACCAAATTACATAGGTTAGTACAGGAAGTAAGTCTGGAATTACTAACGACTCGTTTCAGGTGTTCAGAATCGGTTCTTTCTTTTGGGTGTCAATAACTCCATATTTCGTGCACTTTGAAAAACCATAATAGGTGCTCTTTAATGCCTAAACCTAACCGATAGTGTTTTAAAAACAAATTCGAAATGAAAAGCAAATTTTCTTCTGAGGCAACCATGTCATTTCATGTCACTTGGATGTTGTTTTACTTTCACATTTGTTTCAAGTGTCCTTGGCTGGGCTTGAACCATGGTCTTCCGAGTTCAAAGTCCAACACTCTATCAGGTGAACTACCACACAATCTTAACAAACAGGAATAAGTGTGTTAATGTAGGTAGGTCTGTAATACAATTGTTAAAATATATAGTTTTTCAAATAATGCATTAGAGTAAAAGTGTTTCTATATCAACAGCAGTGTGTGAGTAATAGAGCAATAAATAAGTGTTTATAAAGTCATAATCAACTGTTGTACTCGTGATTTGTGTGACAGTGAATAAAACGCACAGCTGTTGTAGCACCTCTAGAGTTAATTCCACCAGGAAACTGCAGTGAAACGGAGAAAGTGGCACATAGGTCAGTTTGCAAAAATGTAGTTATAATAACGTTCATTCTATGAGACCAGTTTGGTCATTAAACTGGATATGTTACTATTCAGGTAAGTTGCTATAAATATATTGACTTTAACTTACTTGTTTAACAATATTCTCTTTAAAATGTCTCTTGAAAGAGAAAACTCACCATAAAAGTGGACAGTTCACACTAATGTCTGCTAGCGCCCGTTGTGGCATCACTGAGAATGCAAAGCGCACTTACGTTATGGTTTGCGGTCTGAGACATTTTGGAAAAAAACAACGCTCAAAATCGAGCTTTCAAAATGTCTGTGTTCATATACTGTACTTGCGTAGAGTACGTTTCGTCCTTAAAAGTTGACCATTAACTAAGTAGATACGCACATTTAAAATTGTTTCTCTTATGGAAAACAGGCCATAAATATTGATGAATCATGTTGCTCTACAGTTGTTTTTTTTTTTTTTTTTTTTTGGTCTAATCAAATGCCGGCAAAGCAACAAATCATGGTTCATGGCTGAGATGTAACTAAAGCCTGTTGACGATTTTAAAAAAAAAAGGACAAACCCTTCAACATGTCCCAACCAAACTCCCTGTTTCAAAAGGAAGTACACAGTACAGAAAACTAAACTGCACTCAAGCTATTTCACTGGGTCTTTAAATGTTATAATGACAGAATTATATCTATGTTAGTTATTGACGTTCAGACATCCCAGAAGTTTCTTCTACTGCTTTCTAAAAAGAGCTATACAGTATTACGACAACATCTTTGGACAAGCCTGTCATACCAAGTACAGAAAGGATCATTTGTCATCTCACATGATTCCTTATCAAGAAAAATTGACAAAGTAACTCTTCTGACAGTTGATCAAAGTGTGGTGCATCATCTACTCTAGAAACCCTCCTAATTAGCCCCTGACACACTGTTTAAAACTCGATACTCTATTTCATTTTCAACTCCGAGATCTTCAAACAGCTTTTTATAGTTCACAATGTAAGTTGTGGGGGTTATTAAACTTTAACTTTTTCTAAAAACTTGCTCGGAGACTATGACGGTCCAGATTCTATCCATCTGACAAATAAACTCCAGCAGCCAGAATAGATTGGATGTATTATTGTGCTAGCCCATGTAGGGCCAATGCAAATAACATATCTGGTACTTGCCAAAATCAATTAGACCCTTGGGAGTCTTTGAATGTTTACTGAAATCTTGTTTAAGACCTACCTGGATACTGATATGCTGAATACTTGGGAAAACCTGAGATTGCTCTCATTTGTGTCCAAAATCAAAAATCTCAACCTGCCACTATATTGTTTTCGAGTGATTGGATTGGGTTTCAAAGTGTGACTGTTGACCTGATGTTTGGCCCTTTACATAATTAACTTTCTTCTCTTGATGATCATTGAGAAGACATTTTGGGCAAGAGGTCACAGGTGATATTTGCATTAAACAACAGGCAAAGAGGTTGTTTTGTGGCTGGTAAGTTTTCTCAGTTTCCTCATCATTGGCAGGTGTGGTAAAAAAGTACAGTTTTGGCTCTGGCTGTAACTTTCCATTTTCCTTGAAAGGAGCTTTATTTATTTATTTATTTTTGTCACTCTGACTTCTCAGAAACCAACAATAGTTTGGATTTGGAATCTTTGTTTGTTTGTTTGTTTGTTTGTTCGAGAATAAGAACGCATGAGTGAAAGACAGCAATTTCACAGTACTTGTCATGACTAAAATGAGGCAAACACACACTCTCTCAACTCCGACTAAAACCACAGTGCTAGGAATCAAGGAAGACACAAGAAAAACAGAAAATCACAAATACAAATTCTTCTAAGTACACACACCCAGCATGCACTGGGAGACACATTTAGAAACAGTTTAACATCATTCACATCCTGTGATGACTCAACAAGCAGACTCTGCTAATGTTTATCCTGTTACGGTATGTCGCCCCATTAATTGATTTTGCTCCATAATCTCTCCCATAAAGAGCCTGTTAGTTCATTTACTCTCCTATATTGTGGCAATATGTCATTTTCTCCCATGGGCCATTAATTCAAACCCAGGGCTAAGGGGTCACGTCTATAGCACTCTCTCTGCACAAAGTCTTGTAGGCTTCACATGCGACATTCACACACTGTGCTTACTGTTGTCCCACAGCAACTCCACATATTTTAATAATCAACTAATCAGTGGGTTGTTTTAGAGCTAAAGTGTATAATTTGTGTACCACTAGTGTCACCAAACAGAATTTCAAAACCAACAAAATGGTCTGTCCAAATTTCAGTTTAGTTTAACTTTTTTGTATTTTAGCTTTAATTGAATTTAATTGAATTTAATTATTTTTTTTTATTTTTTATTATTTAAGGGCTGCGAGTTAATGCATTTAATTATATCATTTAAATATGTTTAATTCCATAAAAAAAAATTCTAAGGCATCTAGTGTTATCTCGAACGAGTGCCATTTAAATTTTTTGGGATGCAAATGTATATATCTAAAAGTTAAAACTAAATAAAATTAATTTATTGTAATTTTTACAACCTGGTACTATAGAAACACATAACTATACCTACATCTTTGAAAAAATATTTTACGTGTCTCATTGTACGTAGTGGTTAGGTTTAAGGTTTAGGGTAGGGAGGTATGTTTTGTTGGCATTAACCTTTAAAACATCATCTGTTTGGACTGAACTTCACTTGCTTTACAGTGGACATTTCACCTTGGAACTGCTGTGATACATGTAAGGACCCATGTGTAATAATAATTAAAATCTCACCATTCACACACACTGTGGACTAAATGCAAAAAAATTGGTCTCATTTTTTTAGAAAACCCTCAAAATAAAAAAAGACTCCCAATTATTCATAAATAATATTGTATGTGTTTATAATCTTATGATAATTTGTATTTTATTTTTTTTATTTTATTTTTTGCTGTCCCAACTTTCTAAGCATGTAATTCTGGTTCTGTTTTCTCTATCTCACTTTGAAAAGTCTTATTTTGTTCCACTAGATGGCAGCAAGTACTAGAAAAAAATTCTCTATGGCACTCCATCACAATATGCAGATATGCAATGTAGGTTGCACTCTAAAGCATTTTAGCCCTCACAGATTTTCTCGTCCATTCAGTCAAATTTTCAGTTTATGCACTACCCTCATAATTTCATTGAATATCTGGGCCTCTGAGTGGACTAGAAGGTCAGTCTAGGCATCATTAGAAAGCTGAGATGTTATTGTCAATATAATAGTTGACAACTTTTATGATAATTTGTTTAGCATGCTTTTCCTGCTGGATGGCATATTCTGATATGGACATCTAAGATATAACATTGGATTATTTAGCCAAGCAAGCTCACAGACAAGTAAAAAATTACACATTCTTTAGATAAATGCCTAAGGTAAAAGCAGATATAAAGTTTTTAGCTATTTGGGGTTACAGTAGCAATAATCGGCTCATAAAAGCGACTTATGTATTTGATGACTTACAAAAATCATATTTAGTTATGTGATTATTTTGAAAATATTTCAAACTGTGGTATTAGAACAACAAAATAAACAGTACAGTCACATTCATGAGAATGAGAGCTTTCATTTGCTATATGACTTGTCCA
The DNA here is from genome assembly GCF_019703515.2 of Myxocyprinus asiaticus. Classification (NCBI taxonomy): domain Eukaryota; kingdom Metazoa; phylum Chordata; class Actinopteri; order Cypriniformes; family Catostomidae; genus Myxocyprinus; species Myxocyprinus asiaticus. Next base: position 18,506,027 of record NC_059393.1, read on the forward strand.
TTTAAGTGCCATGTGAAAGACTTTGATATTCAAATTAATATTTCTACCCCATTACCTCTGGGGGGCACTAATTTGTGACACAAATGTTTTCAGGCCTTTATTTTTTTATTTTGTGTAATATAGATGCAAAAGTGATGGTATTCTCTGAAAAGTTCAGATTCTACGCTTTCAAACGATACCTCATATGTCTGACCTATGTAAACGGGGACTTTAACGTATTAGGTGAAAAATTATTTTGCGATATAGTGCTCCCCTGTGGACTAAAATGTGGACAAAAATGCTTTGATTTAATTTCTCATTTTAGTTTTCTCTCGAGAGTTTTGCAGGACAACATTTACTATCAAGACTTATCAGGGCTGAAGACCAAAAGCACAAGGGTTTGTTGCAGAAAGTTTCTCTGCACCAACCTCTCACTCTTATTTTGTTTTGTTTTTATTTTCCCTCTTCACCACATTGAACACAGTGACCATTATATGGCGCTTCAGTTGGTGATGTATGGAGATGGCTGAGCCGTTATGGTATGTTTCAAGGCTGTAATGAGAGGGCCAGATCAATAGCAGGGCGGGGAGCAATGGGGGTCTCATCATGCGCCCCACTCACTGATTTTAGGATCAAGCAGGGACTTTATGTCCGCCTCTAGTGTAATGGACTTGCTCCGCATCTTGTCCCCATTCCTGATTCATTTCCTGCATGTGGCATATCAGGAACTGCAATGAAGGGTTCAACTGAACTCCCCCCGCCCTCAAGACCTTGACGGGACTTCTCTGAAGTCCTGTTCTATTACTCATTTGAATGTCATTGATGGATTCCTGCAATCAATGAAACACAATGATCCGGTTTAATCAGGAGAATGGGCAGAATTTTAATCATCAGCTGCTGTTCAATTCTGAGTGTTAAATGTAAAGTGTCCATTTCTTTTTTTCTCTCCTATCTCAACTTAAAGGTGCAGTAAAATGTGTGTATGTTTGTTGACACCTAGCGGGGTACACACGCCATCACACAAAAACAGAAGTTGTCAGTTTTGGATGTCATTGTAAAAATGCGCTATACACAGTCAGCCATGATTAAATTGTTCTGCAAGTGAAAGCGTCCAAATACAATATATTATAGATATAAAACGAGTAACTTTCAGCTGGTCATATGATAGAATAGAGCTGTGGCGACATTTTTACTAAATCATATTACGAGGTTCCTTATACGTATCGTGGCAGTTCCAAAGTGAAATGTCCACAGTGTGGTGCTGAAAGCAAGCTAAATTTTCTCTTAAACAGATGAGGATTTCAAGATAAATGTCTACCTCCCTACTCTAATCCTTAAACGTAGCCAATAGTGTCATAAAAGCAAATGTGACATGAAAACGCATTGCTGAAGCAACCACACCATTTTGTAGTGCTTCTAAGACACTTTCGGCACACGTGTCGACTCATACCCCGGTTCTCTGCATCGCAAGTGCAACGTTCTATCAATTGAGCAATTTGTGCCCGAACAAGCTTGTAAATGTATGTGGTTATGTAATGAAAACATTAAAATGTATTACCGTACACAAGTCATGCACTATAGTAAAAGTGTTTTGATGTAATAAGATAGGATTGTTTGAGGAACAGGGTGAAAAGTGCTTATGAATTGATAATTATATTGTTGTAGCACCTCCACTGTGATCATTTCACCAGGAAACTGCCACGTTACGTGACAAACACATAAAACCCATTTTGCAAAAATGTATGTATAGTAACATGATTCTAAGAGACCAGGTTAAACAAATCAGCTTTTTCTCTATTCAGCTTCCTGAAGGCAATCCTGATCTTAGAGAATGTTATCCTTCCAAACTACAGTATTGCCTAGTGGGGAATACAGGACCTAAAAATAGCAGAAAACTTGCAATGGAGATGGTATCATTCTCTCTGTCTCATACAAAAACAAACACATATCTATCATCTCCTGCTGTAGATCCCTAAAGGAGGGAAACCCTATTCCTTTCTGCATTTTAACAACAATATCAATGCATGAATTGAACTTGATATTCTCAAATGCACCATCCTCTGTGCGGTATTTGCCGTGCTTTGATTCAATGATAGCTTGCGTGTTAACTCGCTGTACTGTCTACCGTGATCACGAATCAACATTTCTCAAAGCAAACTAAGCGAAGTACATTAAATTAAATTACCAATGCTTGGTGAGTGCTAAATAAATAAAAGGAAAGAAAAAAGGGGAAAAAATCCAAGCCTTTCATCAATTCTAACTCTATAGGCGGCTTTAGTGCTTAAAGCACTTTGGTATAACACACGCCGTAATTAAATCCGTTAACTGAGGTGGTTTCCTAGATCATGTAATGAGAATTCTTTTCCACACAGAAAAGCTCTCCGGGATTGATTGCGTTTATGACGCAGCTTTGATTTAACATCAAACAATTTCCACAGTCTATTTGTATGTTGGGGAACAATTAACATTTGTTCCATTAGCACTGTTTATATTCTCCTGGAGAGTTCGATAATTAGCAGCGAATCATTGCCATTCTCGTGAAAACAATTTTTATATGACTGAATGAAAATCTAATCACGGCATTCATGGGTAATGTCATTTTTGATGACTAAAAGCAGGAAGTATTGAGGGATTTGTAAGCCCATGCTTAAAAGGTGAAGTGTGTAATTTCCGCGCCACTAGCGTCGACAAATGAAACTGCAAAAATATTAACTGTTTTCTAATAGGTTTACCAAACTCTCCCTCATCTTCCATTCAAAAAGTCAAACAGGATGTTCCACCCCAAACTCACGCCAAGGGTAGTTTTCACATATTCTATATACTGTCATTTTATACAATTAAAATTTTCTGAAAAGCCATGAAAAAGCATATAACAGCCAATTGTGACAACTTAGGGAATTAATGTGTGTTTAATGAGCTTTATCTCTTTTTTTCAAGGCAATAATGGTGGAAATGTTCAATAGCTTCTTGACTCTTTTTGTAGCCAAGACTTTAAGTATGTACTTATGCCTAAACCTACCCTTAAAAATGGTCACTGTAGCAAAAATTGGTTTGAAAACCAACAGTCCATGTTGTTAAATGTAATTAAAAAGTGTGCTTTAAAGTTTACAATAACCACAATCACAGCTTCATAATGAGAAGAAAGGACCCAAAGCACATGCACTTTAATCACATCACTTACAAAGACACATACAGTAATTAAGTCCTAAACTGTCTGGGCTCAGTGAGCAAGCTTGCATGATACAACAGAAAAATGCCCGGCAGTCATTTCCTTTTCTGCAAATAGTCAAATAACCTCCAAAGGGATAACACAACAGGGAGTAAACACAACAGGAACGCTGAAGGAGGGTCTCTCTCCATCAGCATACGTCACCGTTACCCTCTGAGACTACCTTTAATTAGTCTTTATAGATTTTATAAGATGGACTCAACAACAACAAGCCATCCAATTATAGCCAGAAGAGAGTGTGTGCACATGTATAAGTGATGTAAGTCTAATGTGTAACCAAGTTAGCGTGTCTACTGTAGTACAAAGTGTGGCTGTGCGTATTTGGTTTCTATTACAATGGTCCTGTCGAACACATTATTGGTCAGTATTTAGAGTCAAAATGGGTTTGAGTCCCACAAAAAAAGATAAACGTAGCCATTACACGTAAAATCACGCAGATCGAAGCCCTCCCCTTTCATAAGTGTGGTTTGAAAAAGCATCAAAAGATGTCTTAAACTGGCTTTAAATCATAAATAAACCTTCAGTGCCTTCAAAGATCCACTCTGTTTGCCGAAACCATCCTGGCCAGAACTTCAGTCCATTATGCTGGATCGAGCTTAATAGTCTTTTTGTTGGTTTGACTGTAATTGTTCACTAATTGATGTACTGTAATTTAAAACTTTCCTATTTCTTGTCCGAAGAGCTTCCACACAACTGATCAATAGTCATGATATCATCTACTTTGAATGAACTCACATCTAGCTTTTTCTTCCCTATTTTCTTACACTGTCTGAATAGATATTTGTTCCTCTTCCAATTCAGTAGGAGATAAGCTCAAGTTCTGAACATGAAAAGGTCCTTGATTCAATTTCTGGAATGTCTTTAACTCACCAGTTGAACTGGTTTGATTCATAGATAACTTTTTCTTCATCTTTGCACATTTCTCACATAATTATTTCCCATTGAAACATATTACTAGTGGTAGGCTACTTGCTACCATCACTATTATTGTTGATCGGTCAGCTTGTTTAGGAGAGAAGTTCTTAATTTTTTTTAAAGAGATCATTCAGGCTTATAACTTTTGCAATTTTTATTTTCCAAATAATCTTAATCTTAACAATAAGTGGAAAAATGTCCCTAGACTTAGACTAAGGCCAGTACGCAACAACCTAGAAACCACTCAGAATACCCTTGCAACCGAATAGCAACGTTCAGGCAATTAATCACCACTGACATTTTCTTCAGAAAATGTAAAAATCGAGTTATTGTTTGTTTCTCTGTCTTTCCCAATCAAACTTCCTTGGTTACTGTAATATATGGCCATGTTTTCCCCTGTGAGAAGGACAAAATGAGGGAAAAATATAGCATGGTTGCCAGGTCTGAGTGACAAAGACAGCACAATGACCAATCAAAACCAGCCCAATACCAAAACTCAAAATATGCCATGTATTTTAGAGCCCTGTTATGGATTTTCAGATTTACTTTAATTTGTGGGCCATATGTATACTTTAAATAGTGACACTGAACTTGCAACATTTATAAAAAAAAAAAAAAAAAAAAAAAACATTCCAAAAGTTCCCAGTCACTGAACAAAAAAATTAGCCTGACAAAGTTAATGTCATCATTGGGAGATTATCTTTTTTTTTTCTTCAAAGTAACAAAATGCAGTAGATTTAAATTGAGTCGGGACAGGGTTACTTGGATCAGAGATTTTCCAAATTTTCAATGCCAGCAACCCCCAAATAAGATGATATTCTTGCGAGTGACTCCCCTTTCAAAAATATAAAGGCAGCCTTTTAGTTTAGTGTATATTCACCAAATGTTACTGTATCTGTACAATACTCAAATAAATAATTAAATGACTAAATGACTAAAATTGTGTTTATAAAATATTATTTCCAAAAAATATTGATTTTGATATAACACGTTAGTTCTTACAGTTAAAAACTATGGCTGTCAATAGAATAAAATAATCATGATTAATCTTATGACTTCCAACTAGTCTTCAAAGCAGAATAAAACTGTAATAATGTCACATTAGGTAATGTCAAACTTTTTCCCCTTCATTTTTTTTACTTTAATTTTTTACATTTTCTTTGATGACCCTAGAACCCCCTTGTGGCCCCCTGGGGGTCCCTAGACCCCAGTTTAAAAACCCCTCGCTTGGAAAATATAAATGCATACAGTACCGTGCTGCTTTTACTTCATATGTTGAGCCACTATTCGTAAAGTGACTACTTTATGTCCGCTGACACGCTATTTCACTTCGTGTTACCTTATTTCTGCTGACACAGTATTTCATTTGTAAATTCACTGTGTTGTAATCATAACCAGAGTTGGCTTGTCTGTTTCCATAAAACATAGCACACAATATACTCAGAGACTGTTTTTTGTTCACAACATATTCACAACATACAACATATGTTTATTTAAAAGTAAGTAAATAATATTGAGGGATTTATAAACTGAAATGGGGCCAAACATTTTTATCTGTATTCATCTTACCTAACACTTTTATGGTAATTAACATGTTAACATGTAAAACAAAATGGTTAATAATGCGTTTATTTACATTAAAATAATATTTAATTACGTTAAAAGAGGTATTTAAATACAATTTTTAAGGTTTGGCCGCAAGGGCATAGATTCCATGGGGATGGGGGAGGTAACCCCCCCCACCATTTATACCATGATCACGTGAAACATGTAAATGCTTCACGCTGCAAGGCTAAGAAAAGAGGCCAAGTCTAAATTCCTCTCCAAACTCATCACTGAAAATGCTAACGACCGAGAATCCTGTTTAAGACAATTGATTCAGTGCTAAATCCCTTACCAGCCCCTTCTCTTGTTCCTTCTAGGGAAACCTGTGAGAACTTTTTACATTTTTTTGATAATAAAGTCTTGGAGATCAAGGCTTCCATTAAACCATCAACATATGATCCCCCTTTGATTTGTTCACCAACAGATTCGCTAACTTGTTTTCATCCAGTTACCACTGCTCAGCTAGCTGATATGGTTTCAAAGGCTAAATGCTCCAGCTGTGAGTCCGTTGTCATTTCAACTCGTCTTTTCAAGGAAGTGTTTGTAACCTTGAGCCCGGCTGTAACAGCCATTATTAACAGTTCTCTAGCAAATGGAGTTGTACCTGCTAGTTTTAAACATGCTGTGGTTTACCCTCTGCTTAAGAAACCCCATACTGACCCATCTATCCTTAGCAATTTCAGACCTATCTCCAAATTGCCTTTTATTTCAAAGCTCTTAGAGAGAGTTGTGTATCGTCAGTTGAGTTCTTATATCAGTATGTCCAATATTTTAGATACTTTTCAGTCGGGTTTTAGATCAATGCACAGTACGGAAACTGCACTGTTGCAGGTCAGCAATGACCTGTTGCAAGTTCTCGATACTGGTTCGTATGCAGTGCTTGTCTTGTTGGATTTAAGCACTGCATTCGATACAATTGATCATAGTATACTGTTACATCGGTTGGAAAAGGTGGTGGGTATTCAGGGTGTTGCCCTGCAGTGGTTCTCTTACCTCAAAGATAGACCCTTCTCAGTGAGCACTGGGAAGTTTTATTCTTCGTCGGTTCCCCTTTTATGTGGTGTGCCCCAAGGGTCCATTTTAGCCCCTCTTCTCTTTTCACTTTATATGCTCCCCTTGGGTGCTATTTTTAAGAAATATGCTGTATGCTGACAATACACAATTTCATCTACCAGCTAAAACTGACAGTAGTTATCCTTTGGACGCACTTTGCGACTGTTTTGAGGAGATCAAATGTTGGATAGCTAATCATTTTTTGCAATTAAATGAAAGCAAAAGTGAAATTCTGATTTTAGGGCCCTCCAGGTCTCCATCTGTTTTTAATTTAGGTTCTCTTTCTGCCAGTGTTCAACCTCATGTAAGAAATCTTGGGGTTACATTTGATTCGTCCCTAAATTTTGAGAAACAAATCAATACAGTGGTATTGTGTACAATACAATCGTAAATGTGAGGTTTGCTCCTTCACTAGCCAGTTTTAAATCAGCTCTTAAATCTTATTTGTTCTCTCTGGCTTTTGATTAAGATTAGTTTAAAGGTTTTATGTTGAAGTTTTCTGATTGTATTTTATTTAATGTGTTTATATTTTGTACACAGCATGTTTTCCTTTAATGCTTTCTTTTTATATGCTCAACGTTTTATTGTACAGCACTTTGGCGCAACTCTGTTGCTTTTAAATGTGCTATAAAAATAAATTTTGACTTGACTTGACTTGATAAATTGAAGTATGTGCATGAACTCAAAAACCGGCATGTCAAAGGTTTGTACATAAAGCTTCCAGTTTCTTTATCGTTTGAATAAAGATGTCAAACCAAATTTGTAAATTTGGTTTGATGCAAATGCACCCTGTAGGGTTTGAACATAAAATGCATTCATGAAATTATAAGTACAACTGGATAAGTATGGTGGCTGGGCAGATTATTAATATTTTCTCTAAGGTCTATATTCACACTCTGGTGAAGCCAATTTTAATTAAGATTAATATTTCTGCTAAGACGGAGCTGATAAACATACACGAGGTGATATATGAAAATTACGGCTCTTGATAGGGCTGTTTCTGCAATATGCATGATCTTTAATTATGGACATACAGTGAGCACAGATTGCTTCCGCCTTGACTACACTGATGATGTACTGAAATATTTAACTCCTTGAAGGTCACGTGGCAAAGATAATTACAGGGTCATTTGCATATTCACATCTTGCTCTGCTGTCAATGCATATTCATATACCAAATCATAGTGAGCTGCTTCCATAGGTAACATTTTAATACATTAAATCTAAAAAGACTGCGGCTAAGAAACCTCGTTTTGACCAAATTCTAATGCAACATGTATTGTAACTAGGTTTTGGAACAGAGCCACTCTACTAAAGTGGCATGGATTTGTCTATGGCAAGCGAGATTGGTGCTTCTGTAATGAGAATATATGAATGCTATATGAATGCCGGAGCCTGGACTAACCTCATTATATTTGTAATGCTTTTCTCTTTATTTTCTGATGTTGGCGAAGCTCTACAGGGAGCCGTGAGATTCTCTGAGCAAGGAAGGCGGTGACGTGGGTTGCAGGAATGCAGGGTAGGGGGTTCTCGGTAGGAAACAGAGGGGGGTTGTGAAAAGCCGCAGAGTTGTTGCTGCTAAGATGCAGATAAAATATTGCATTGATTACTGACATTTGGGTTCCAATAAATCAGGCTGGGGTGTGTGGGGAGGTTTTCTCATGGAAACAGACTCTTGTTCATGAATAATGAACCTGCTGTGGGGAAACTCAACAATTCAACCACCCTCTGAGAAATGGAGAAAAAAAGACAGTATAGTACTGGTGCAAAGGAGTTACTCAGAGTGTTACTGTGTTAAGATATGTTTGTATGAGGAAGTAGTGTGGTGGGTTTATGTCTGTATGTGTGCATGTAAGTTGTTCCTAAGGCTTTGATACATGCCAAAGCTGTTGCTGATGAGCAGACAGCTAAAATTTCCTTTTCCCTACACTCTTGGTGTCTGGCTGACATGTACACTTACATTAAAGAGTGACACTGAAAAACTTCCGTTTTTTTTTTTTTTTTTTTTACTTGCAAAAAGAAATGTTAATAGTAGAATAGTATTTTTAGAACATTTAATATGATCTCACTCACATGACATGAAGACTCTTGGAGAAAAATAACCTGTTTTATTACTTACATGTCCTATTAAGTTCAGTTAGGAAACTCTACATGGTGCAGGCTGATAGGTTCAATTCAAGTTCAGCAGCAAGCCTCCATAGCTTTCACCCTCCTCCTCCCCAGCTCTACCAGACTAGATCTGCTTTATGTAGGGTGGGTTAAGTGATCTTGTTCAGTAGCAGCAGCATGTCTCTCGTTTCAGATGCAGCATGTTTCCAAGAGCAGCAGCATATTTACTTACGTCAAGCAGCCGCATCTCTCTCTCGTCTAACAGTAGCAGCATATTGACAAATGTCAAGCAGCAGCAGCAGTGTGCATAAAGCAGATCTAATCCTCCAAGACCAAACCTTCTCAATGTAATTTACGTTAAGAAAATATTTTATAAACTACTCGGAGTTTTCCTAACTGAAATATGGTTGAGATTATGTGACCAGCCGAATATTGCTCGCATTATCTCGATAATCCTCTGCAATTGGATGCTTTGACTCCTGGAATAAATTAATAATGGCTAACTGCGAAAACTGAGAATATCTGTGTTTGCATGATGCTGCATCTACACCACTAGGTGTCAGGAATACCTAAACACAAAAATTACCGAGTGTTGTTTTCACACTTGGTTCGATTGTTTGGTCCAAACCAGTCTCAAAACAAGTCTAAATATTTAGTACGAGATGGTGAAATCTAACAAATCGAACAAGTTGGCTCATAAAAAAAAGGATTTTTCTCCTATAGAGAAAAGCTAGGAAAACAAACCAATGAAAAATGTTATTACAATTTTTGCTATATTTAACCCCAAACCTAAACCTAACCAAAAAGTGTATTGCTAAAATTTGATGTTTGTATTTCAGTAATGACATTTGAGTCTCGGAAAGATATTCAGTCAATAATATAGGATATTGATCTTGACAGACTAGATCTGCTACGGTGCTGCTGCTGCTGCTGCAGAGCAAGTACAGAGACTTGCTACCGCTAGAATATAAAACATACATACTAAGTTAAACATGTGGATGTGCGGCTGCACAATTAGACGAAATGCAAGACATGCTGCCTCGAGCATGTATGACATGCTGCTGCACAAATTGACATTACAAACAATCCTTATGTAGCAGATCTAGACAGAGGAGATGGGGTGGAGGTGGGCTTCAGAGAAAAAACTCACACCACGCTGTAATGAAACAGGCTTATCTGCAAACTGAGCAATTTAAATGTTAGATAAAGAGAGAGACACAAGTTGATTGGCTACTCGATTACACGTTGAAGGATCAATCAGCTTACACCATGCAAGCTGATTGGCTTAACATGTCACATGTAAACGAACCAATTGGCTAACAGATAATCAGCTTGCAGCACATAAAGTTGCATGGCTGAACTTTAGTAATTGTGTCAATTTAAAACTCTGTTTGTTGATTGGTTGTATCTTTTTGTATAATATCTTGTACCATCTTGTACGAATTATTACGAGTTGACATGACATCTATCATCCTCTCTATGCAGGTTTCGTTAAACATTGAATTATTTGGGTTTGAACCGCGGTACGTTTGCATTATCAATGTGAGTACTAGTGGTAGCTACTTTTAACGAAGCTACTACCCATTCCTGCCAATAGCTTCCGTTACTTAGAATGGATTGCAAACCGTTTTAGGTATGTCTGAAATTTTGCAGCACAATTTGCATTAATTTCCAGTTATTCATTAATTTCACTGTGTATGTCAGCATTCTGTTGTTATCGCAGCTTAAAAGATCTGCTGAGATACTTTTGGTTGCTGTCTCACTGTTTTTTTTTGTTTGTTTTTTTAAACAGTGTTAAACAGAGTTTGAGCTATAATGTCCATGGTACTTAAGCGAGAAGTTTTTTTTTTTTTTAGATGTAGCTTTCATTTATGTTGTGTTTGCTCTCGAAAACACATAATAACAAAGGCCACCGCACTCAACAAACATTATAGCTCGCTATGCGGGGTCTGAAGGCACAATAAGCCATTCTGCTAACTACATGTGGTCCTGGCAGGCTGCTAATGGCCACACATTCTTTAAAGACTGTTTGGAGAATTAGCAAGGGAGAGAGAAAGAGTTGGTGTGTTTTTGTGTAAGCGAAACCCTTACTGTTTGTGAAATGACAATCATTTATTTTTCCCCTCAGTGTCTAAGCCTCTTTCTCTCCCTCTTTTCCTCTCTCGGTATCATGGATGGCAGTGATTGCTTGCTTTGTTCGTGCACACATAAATATCAAAAGATTAAATCGTTTGTACAGCTGAGATGTAAATCAAGTGTCCTCCCAGCCCAGATGCTCAATTCAAACAAGAGCAGATGACAGACTCCCATAAACGGCACACTTGAAAAAAGCAGATGAATTGTAAATGATTACCCAAACCGTTTCATTTAAAAATTCACTGGCACACTTCAGTTGTTTTTGAAGGCTTGCTTCACTTGCATTTTGTCTTACAGAAAATTTTGTGATGGCATACATGCTGCTACCAACAGGGCAGCGCTCTCCCAAATGTACAGTCTAAGAAGAGAATTGACAAGGCCACATCCTCAATAATATATTTTCATTTGAAAACACATTGATTTTGTTACGTTTACACCTCGTCATCCAAATTAGATTGGTGATTTCCTCCAACAAAAACATAATAAAAATTATGCATACTCTATTATTGCATACTTTGAAAAATGAAAACTGATTATTGTGGACGTGGCCTGATATGTGCCCAGTTATAATGCAGTTATAATGCCAGTCATAAACATTTTGACCTCCAAAAAATAGCACATCTTTTTTGATAAATTATGTACAACAGGGCGGTACTCTTCTAATTCAACACTTTGAGCAAAGAATTCCCCTCTCCCACACTAATATGTTTTCATGGAAAACGCATAGATTTTGTTACGCTTATGCCTCTCACCCTCATTAGAATGCCGTTTTCCTCCACCAAAAATGTAAATTTCTATTACCGCATACTTTGGAAAACAATGGCATTAGGAAACTGATAAAGTTTTTTAAGTGAAAACAGATTAGTGCGGATGTGGCCAAAGTCACTCAACTATCAACATATGACTAGTTTTAACGCTCGTCTTGTTTGCATGAAAGGAATGATAATGACTTAATTTAAGACAACACATTTCACTGCCTTTGTACCAAGGTGTATGACTGTGTATGTGACAAAAGAAACTTTAAACTTGGTATACCGACTGGTTTAACTGGATTTCGGATAGTAACTAAATAAGATGCAGGTATTTGTGCTGAAATACTGCACGTAAAAGAGGTGCAACTGAACTTTTGAACTTGCCCCTCATTCTTGCTTCCTAATCTAGTTGGTTTTGCTACATTTTTATTTTCACAATACTTCTACTAAGTTCCTAATAACGGCAACTAACAATAATCATTTTTTGGCATTAACATTTTATTAACGTTTTGACCTCCAAAAAAATAGCACAATATCTACTTGATAGATTATGTACAACAAGGCAATACTCTCCTAAATCTACACTCCAAGCGAAGAATTCACTAAGGCCACATCCACTCTAATATGTTTTTATTTAAAAAAGCATAGATTTAATTACGTTTACACCTCTCATTCACTCTAGAATGCCGTTTTCCTTCACCGAAAACAAAAAAATGCAAAACGCTCTCTGTGATCTCTATTACTTGGTTCAAATGGATTGCCGGTGGTTAGAAGCAATTTTGTTTGTGCTGAAAAACTGCATGCAGAAGACAAGCAACTGTTTGAATTTGCACTTCTTTCTTGGTTTTTAAGTTTAGTTACGTTACTTCTGCTAGACATTTTTAGTTTGGAAACATTACCAATAAGTTCCTAATAATGTCAAATGGAACAATAAGCAATTTTGTTATTAACGTTTTATTACTGATTTGACCTCCAGAAGCTAGCACAATATCTAACTGATAAAAGAGGCCAGTTTAAGTTAAGCGTACAATATGTTCAATGTTTAAAAGGAATTTAAAGAGTACCATTACGTAATTAGCCACAGTAAATACTTCAACATATTAAGCACAAAAGAAAAACAAGTCAGTAACAGTATGTATACGCATTTATCCAGGTCAAATCGTGTAAGCCATAATTAACAGGGTGCATCTAAACTCATTATCTTTAATAGAGCACCAGGAAGGCAAAGTTCATTCCACAGTAGTTATGCAGTTGTCACTGCAGGTACTCATGCGCAAAGCTAATGGTGTGCTGAAAGAAAACCAAGCGGCAGAGATTAACTGCCAACTGCCGCGTTCACATGGAAGAATCATTCACAACTGCGCCATTTTTTTCTCCCTCACTAACAGACCCTCTCCGACGGCACTGTAACGATTTCGACTCAAGCACACGCCCTAAGAAGACCGGTCTGCTGATGTATTGATTTCCTTTAAAGACAGCTGTATGGTATAGGACTATTAAGGGTTCTCCGAAATCAGTGGTCAATAGTGCAGAAGTGCAGTGCAATATGTCTGCTCTGCTCACAAGTGATATTTACCTTGAATTGTCTTTGTTTTCCTGAAATATCACTTGTCTCATGCACTTCATTGACACTTTTGTACACAAACTTTTGCAAATACTCTTTTATGGGTAAATGTTGCTCAAAACTGTGGAAGAGTCATAATTTTGAAAAGAAAAAAGGAAAAAAGAGGAAAGAAAGAAACTATTATCATAGTTTTAAACATCTAATAATTTTACAATAATAATATTTTCATAGTTTGTTATTGAAAGTCTGGGTATGGGACAACCAAATCAATCTATACATAAAAGGCATTAAAAAGGTGCCAGAAATAAATGTTGAAGGCCTGGTAAAAAGTTTCCAAAGCAGTTTTATTGTGATCTTCATATGAAAAGTCAGTTTGTTTTAATAAAAGTCAGCCTATGTGACATATGAAACATAATAATTCAAATAATTACCAATATAGTATGTATGGCCTATAATAAATATAATAATTCAGATATAAATATATATCATTATTGTGGAAGACGAGAAAAGCATTGATTAGACTATACAAAAAGTGGCTTAAGAAGTCAATATAGTGTTTGACTTATTCCTATATCATTGATCGGGCCTACAGTTGACAGCTATCCATTTTGCATTGAGTTCATTAATCTGTCCTGCTCTGACAAGATGCGATAGATGCTTTTGGAGTGTCTCACTGGTTTCAGCATCATAAATACTGTGTTTCTAGAATACTGGGTCAAGTAAAAAGTCAAAAAGTTGAAACTGAAAATCGCATCTCGAGATCTCTGTATTCTGTTGTGCTTGTTCAGCTGTCAAGCATGCGTCCTGTGTGAGTGGCTGTCATTCTCTGGCTGCTGCTTGTGAGGTTTGTTGAGGCACACTTAACTGCCCCCTAATGACGCAGCTCGTAAAAACACATGCACTTCAAGCTTGAATTGCTCCTAGCAGGAAAATGCATATTTGTATTATGTAATTTACGTACAGATTACTGGGCGTGATTAATTGCGTACATTTTTAACACATTATTTTTTGTATAATTAATCACACTAAATTAACGTGTTAAATTGACAGCCCTTATACAAATATATATGTGAATTAATATAAAATGTAATTGCATTTTACACTGAGGTAACAAGCCAAGCAAAATTACCACTAAATATCACTTTATGTGTATCAGAAACAGTTTTCTTTGCATTTTATTTTGGGATTTCACTGAACCAGGGAGCAGGACATGAAGCCAGGTTGAAAATGCTGTGAAAATGTCGCCTCTACCTGTGGCTAATGAAAACTGGAGCATACATGAAATGGAATGGATTGAGAAACAATCTTAATATACTGTATATCCACTGGCAGCCAAAAGCTTTGAATAATGTACAGATTTTGCTGTTTTGGAAGGAAATTGGTACTTTAATTCACCAAAGTGGCATTCAACTGATCACAAAGTATAGTCAGGACATTACTGATGTAAAAAACAGCACCATCACTATTTGAAAAAAGTCATTTCTGATCAAATCTAGACAGGCCCCATTTCCAGCAGCCATCACTCCAACACCTTATCCTTGAGTAATCATGCTAAATTGATCATTTTGTACTAGAAAATCACTTTCCATTATATCAAACACAGTTGAAAGCTGTTCATTAAATTCATTAGGTTCATTAAATGAAGCTTAACACTGTCTTTGTGTTTGTTTTTGAGTTGCCACAGTATGCAACAGACTGGCATGTCTTAAGGTCAATATTAGGTCAAAAAGGGCAAAAAAAAAGAAACCGCTTTCTCTAGAAACTCATCAGTCAATCATTGTTTTGAGGAATGAAGGCTAGAAGGACAGAAAGAGATGTGGAAGGCCAGATGTACAACTAAACAAGAGGATAAGTACATCAGAGTCTCTAGTTTGAGAAATAGACACCTCACATGTCCTCAGCTGACAGCTTCATTGAATTCTACCCGCTCAACACCAGTTTCATGTACAACAGTAAAGAGAAGACTCACGGGTGCAGGCCTTATGGGAAGAATTGCAAGGAAAAAGCCACTTTTGAAACAGAAAAACAAAAAGAAAAGGTTAGAGTGGGCAAAGAAACACAGACATTGGACAACAGATAATTGGAAAAGAGTGTTATGGATTTTAACCCCATTGAGCTTTTGTGAGATCAGCTAGACTGTAAGATGTGTGAGAAGTGCCCGACAAGACAGCCACATCTATGGCAAGTGCTACAGGAAGTGTGGGGTGAAATGTCACCTGAGTATCTGGACAAACTGACAGCTAGAATGCAAAGGATCTGCAAAGCTGCCATTGCTGCATGTGGAGGATTTTTTGATGAGAACTCTTTGTAGTAGTTTAAGAAGTTCTGAAATTTTTTTTCAAATTGTAATAGTAATTTTTCACATTATTAATGTCCTGACTATACATTGTGATCAGTTGAATGCCACTTTGGTGAATAAAAATAACAATTTCTTTCCATAAGAGCAAAATCTTTACACTATTCCAAACTTTTGGCTGCCAGTGTGTGTGTGTGTGTGTGTGTGTGTATATATATATATGTATATATATATATATATTTTTTTTTTTGGATCATTCTAGTCCAATTTAACCCCTTCAAAGTACACTGCGTTTATTTGAATTGCAAGTTCAGACCTCGCATAGCTGCAAGACAAATGCCGCAGACATTAGCAAGATAACTTCCATGATGTTTGGCGGCAGGATTGCCTCGCTTTTAGATTAATTAAGACCAACTGTGTGTTCTCTCAGAGGAGGGGAGCTGTATCACTGATTGTTGGAGTTGTCTGAATGTTTGGAATGGATGTCTCATTCCGAGTTTCCCCCCAGGTGTTTCTGTGTTCTATTAGAGGGATATAAATGCCCGGTTGACTGCTTCTCATGAAAAATATTCTTAACTGGAAATCTGCACAGGAAGTGAAGAGATACGGGAAGAAGTCGAAGGAAAGATTCCTCACGATTTGCCTTTTCTGTTTTTTTTGTTTTTTTTTGCCATCACGGAAAATGGAAGTTACAGTTAACAAGGCAATGAACAGTGAACTTTTTGCCTCTGCCCACATTTAGTCTCATTTGAATAGAAGTGAGAAATTGACGAGGATAAACGAGAGAAAGGAGAGAGAGAGAAATCACACAGGCTGTGTTCAAAATAGCATACTACTACTCTGCATATTCCTGCAGTACATAGTATATATATTGTGCACAGTATGCACATTTTCTGCATGAAATACTCAGAGAACGTATTACAATAGAGTGCAACAGTAGGGTTCCGGAAGTAAAAATCCCATTATTTTTTTTCAATAGGGTCATTATATTATAAATATATATTTTTAACTGTAAATTATACATTTTTAAATACAGAACTACCGTGAACTCAAAGGCTACTTATCAATGGTATATGCTTCTGTTGAAGCCATCAGTCTGTGGTATTTCAACTTCATTTTTTAGAAATTGATCCACCAATCCACCAATCAAAAAACCGCAGTGAGCAAAGTGCACCAAAAGAGCTCTGCTGCGACTGTCCTCTCTCATAACGTACTGTGAATGATGCAATAAGATTGATTGTTAGATCTGAATATATTTGTATTTATCTAAGTATTTTGCAATAAAATAAAAATATATTGTTTCTGTACTTATAATCAGCTACTAGTTTTATACATGTCCATCGTTTTAAATTGATTACGTCATTTATAATGCTTCATGGGATTGTAGTTCATTCCCCCATTAAAGACGTTAAGTACACAGTCGTGTACCTTTTGTCTTTTTGTCAGATTTTTTAATACCTTTTGCTTAAAATCAAACTGGTTGGTTTGGTGGTCTTGAAGGATTTTTATCAACTCTTTCATGAAGGATTTTTATGAAATCCCTGTGAAATTGAAATGAATGGGCAAAACACTGGAACCAAGATGGCTGAAAAAGTGGGCAGGCAAAAAATGTGCAGTCTACACTGCATACGATACTGTATCCCATACAATGCGCTTGGCTTGACCTTCCATTTCAAGTGTGACAAATGAAACATAAGTAACTACAACTGTGATTATTACCATAAATCTTTTTTACACATTATTTAATTGGTCTGCCAAAAGTTAAGACATTTGTACCAAAAATGTTATTTAAAATGCAACATAACCATTTTAATTACCAAGATGATAACTGAACAGCACTCAAAAATGTTGCATACTACTCTTTAAAACATTTATCATTGCATACTTTGTTTCTGCTATTTTACACACTATTCTTTTTTAGATGTAGACAGTATACAGTGAATACTGCAGTTTTCAGTAAGCAGCATTTTATTCCAACTGGATTAAGTAAAAAAATATATTAAAAAAAAAATAATCACCCAGGTCAAAATGACCAGAACACAACATAAGGGTTAACTCCTGGTTAATTTTTAACCCTGGTAAGTAGAAAGATTAGTAGATAGTATGGTAATGTTCAGTGTGTGCTATCTACAGTAATTGTTCAGCTTTTTCAGGCAGGATACCAAAGGTATTCTCTTTACAGTTCAACTGCATTTACGTTTCTTCTAAATGGTACTAATGCAGACATACAGTGCATCCGGAAAGTATTCACAGCGCTTCACTTTTTCTACATTTTGTTATGTTACAGCCTTATTCCAAAATGGATTAAATTCATTATTTTCCTCAAAATTCTACAAACAATACCCCATAATGACAACGTGAAAGAAGTTTGTTTGAAATCTTTGCAAATTTATTAAAAATAAAAAATGAAAAAAAAAAAAAAAAATCACATGTACATAAGTATTCACAGCCTTTGCCATGACACTCAAAATTGAGCTCAGGTGCATCCTGTTTCCACTGATCATCCTTGAGATGTCTCTACAACTTGATTGGAGTCCACCTGTGGTAAATTCAGTTGATTGGACATGATTTGGAAAGGCACACACCTGTCTATATAAGGTCCCACAGTTAACAGTGCATGTCAGAGCACAAACCAAGCCATGAAGTCCAAGGAATTGTCTGTAGACCTCCGAGACAGGATTGTATCAAGGCACAGATCTGGGGAAGGGTACAGAAAAATTTCTGCAGCATTGAAGGTCCCAATGAGCACAGTGGCCTCCATCATCCATAAATGGAAGAAGTTTGGAACCACCAGGACTCTTCCTAGAGTTGGCCGCCCGGCCAAACTGAGCGATCGGGGGAGAAGGGCCTTAGTCAGGGAGGTGACCAAGAACCTGATGGTCACTCTGACAGAGCTCCAGCATTTCTCTGTGGAGAGAGGAGAACCTTCCAGAAGAACAACCATCTCTGCAGCACTCCACCAATCAGGCCTGTATGGTAGAGTGGCCAGACGGAAGCCACTCCTCAGTAAAAGGCACATGACAGCCTGCCTGGAGTTTGCCAAAAGGCACCTGAAGCACTGTCAGACCATGAGAAACAAAGATTGAACCCTTTAGCCTGAATGG
This sequence comes from Myxocyprinus asiaticus, assembly GCF_019703515.2. Classification (NCBI taxonomy): domain Eukaryota; kingdom Metazoa; phylum Chordata; class Actinopteri; order Cypriniformes; family Catostomidae; genus Myxocyprinus; species Myxocyprinus asiaticus. The sequence goes on from NC_059393.1 coordinate 18,524,769, forward strand.
CAAGCGTCATGTCTGGAGGAAACCAGGCACCGCTCATCACCTGGCCAATACCATCCCTACAGTGAAGCATGGTGGTGGCAGCATCTTGCTGTGGGGATGTTTTTCAGCAGCAGGCACTGGGAGACTAGTCAGGATCGAGGGAAAGATGAATGCAGCAATGTACAGAGACATCCTTGATGAAAACCTGCTCCAGAGTGCTCTGGACCTCGGACTGGGGCGAAGGTTCATCTTCCAACATGACAACAACCCTAAGCACACAGCCAAGATAACAAAGGAGTGGCTCCAGGACAACTCTGTGAATGTCCTTGAGTGGCCCAGCCAGAGCCCAGACTTGAACCCGATTGAACATCTCTAGAGAGATCTGAAAATGGCTGTGCACCGACGCTCCCCATCCAACCTGATGGAGCTTGAGAGGTCCTGCGAAGAAGAATGGGAGAAACTGCCCAAAAATAGGTGTGCCAAGCTTGTAGCATCATACTCAAAAAGACTTGAGGCTATAACTGTTGCCAAAGGAGCTTCAACAAAGTATTGAGCAAAGGCTGTGAATACTTATGTACATGTGATTTTTTTTTTCTTTTCTTTCTGTTTTTTATTTTTAATAAATTTGCAAAGATTTCAAACAAACTTCTTTCACATTGTCATTATGGGGTATTGTTTGTAGAATTGAGGAAAATAATGAATTTAATCCATTTTGGAATAAGGCTGTAACATAACAAAATGTGGAAAAAGTGAAGCGCTGTGAATGCTTTCCGGATGCACTGTACCAGCAATGTTGCCAGTGGGTAAATTTGCACACACAGGAACCAAACGCAAGCATTAGAGCAAAATCAGATCGCTTCCTTTGTTGGCAAATCTACAAGAGCACCATTTAGGAGCGCGATCAACAGAACATTGCACTTTGTCAGGAGCTTCTAATCGGAACTCTGTTTTGTTCCTGACTTTTCCACTTTCACTGAGCTGAAGTGCCACTGCTCTGGTTGCCAGAGGGGATGGCTCCAATTACACAGTTACAGCGGCTCTCTGTTCTTGCTGTTTATTTATTTAAATTCCATTACTTTGGACAAGTTTTAATAAGCTGGTCATTTCAGCTGGCCGAAAATGTAATTTGGTGCTGATGGAGTCGGAGACTTTGATAAGTTAATGTTCTTATTTTCATTTGTCAAAGTGGCTCGCCCATACCTGGAGGTTATTACCTTAAACACACAGCTTTTCTTAAAGAGGACTGTAGGAATATTAATTCACATAAATCTCAATTTTTATTCATGAATATACAGTATATATTATTTGACACAAATTACCATATGTACTCACTGGTGCCTAAATAATATCCATACAGTTCTGGTTTAGAATGCCTTAGTGCAGGGTCTGACTTTAAATATCACATAAACTAGGGAGGGGTTAAATATGACTAAAGTCAAATATCTTGGTTTATATAGATTAAATATTAAATAACCAGTGGTAATGTCTATTTTTGGATAATCAGAATTATCCTAAATACTTTACAAATGAAGGAAAGACAAAACAAAAGATAAGGGCTGGGTTTCCCGATAACCCGTTCATCTTAAGTTACATCGCTCGTTATTTTACTACGGAGTAACGCCTGTTTCCCAAACCAGCACGTAGATCGCTCATTATAAAGTAGAACTTAAGTGCTTCATTACGGGAGCTGTCTGGTCCAAAGGTGCTGATCACTTTGGCCAGTAAGTCCAGGAGCTTTTCTTCTCAAAATTTAAATAAGGTGGAAATACTGACAAACATTGAAGTTGTTTGTAACCTTGTTGAGGCGCCAAAATTTACTACCTAACTATTACAGAAGTTAATTAAAAAAATAATTATGGCTTTAGTAAGATTAAGTTTTAGATGCATTGATGCTCAATCATAGAGATTAATGAAAGTGAAGTAATACATGCATGTTGTCACGTTTAATGTGTTTTTGTTCATGTTTTGTGTTCATGTCTTTTATTTTGGAAGTCTAGTTCCCGTTCTATAGTCATGCGTTTCATGTCATGTGATTTCCTGTTTTATAGTCATATGTTTCCTGGTCATGTGATATCCTGTTTCCCTCCATGTTCATGTGTCTTGTTTTCATTGGTTTATTGTCTTTTTAACTCGTTATCAGTTCTAGATTGTCATTGGTTTAAGTTTATTAGTCTTGTTATCTTGTTTATAGTTCTGACTGTTCATTGGTTGTCTTGTTACCCTTGTCCATGTATTTAAACCCTCATGTTTGCCATGGTCCTTGGTCAGGTATTGTTAATGTTACATTGTTTGGTTGTCAAGTCAAGTCAAGTCAAGTCAAGTCAAGTCAAGTCCATGTTTTTATTTTTGTTTACGGTTACACATGTAACTTGAATGTACGCTATGTGAATCATAAGGGGCTCTCACGTAGCCTAAAGTTTTTTGCTTGAAAACTGAACAAATGCACACAGAACAGGATTAAAATGACAGGCATCAGTGTTGAACCACTCATATTGATCATCTGGTTAGAGTTCATGGTACTGTGTACTGTGCCTTTCTGCCATTATGCATCATGCAGTTTGTAAAAAGACTATAGGCAGGCCGATTTGAACCAGCCATTGGAGGAAGAATAAAAAAGAGGATGAAGACAGAGAGAGAGATATGGAATCTCACATTGCACACTCTCGCTCTAATCTCCTCTGTTAACCATATTTTAATTATTTATTAAGGCATATTTATTTAAATTTTAAACTGCATGGTCACATTACTCACATATGTCTTCTTAATTCATATGTTTAATAAGAACACATCGTCTTTCTATTGCCATTACAATTATGCTTATCAATGAAGGCTAATATAATGTTGTACTGTATTACGTGTCTTGTAAATTTAGACCAATCACGTCGCATGTGCAGACTGTCGCGATTGCCTAGTGATTTCTATAGTGATTTTTTTTCAGCACTTTTTTTATCCTCTGAAATAGTTTACAATGGCTTTCCAATGATCAAAATATATTAATACAATTTATTACATGTCCCATTGTCTTTGATAAACTGTGAAAGATGCCAGAAAGATATGTTTAAGTTGCATTTAATGGACTTAAGAGTGGTTCAAAGCTCTCGTTTCATTTTTATTAACTACTTAGATAACTATGCTTTTGGGAAACGCGCCTTAGAGATTAAGTACTACTTAAGTGCTGCTAACGTTCTACTCCAGCCAAGATCAATATGTTTGGGTCCATTTTCCTGATAGAGAAAGAAGAGTAATGGAAGAGTATGCTTTTTATTTATATATCTTTTTAAGATAATTTTGTCAGTTTTTATGAGTATGGTAGTATATAGATGGCCATTAAAGCTAACAAACACCAACTAAAAGCCACATAAATCCCATTTCATGCCATGAGCTTTTTACTAAAATCAGTTAAAAGTAAAAGTTAACATTTACTTTACATGCTGTGTGTGCTTTACACTGTTCATGTCAGTGTCTTGAGTAATAGTCATATACATTTTTAGCAATACTAATGAACAGCTTATTTAATGGGTACTTAATGTCCATTAAGAGCATATATTTAGAACAATGGCAATTGCTATTGTAATTAATAATTTTAGCATGCAATATGTGTAATATCGTTTAATTATGAGACTCATTATTGAGCATTAAACAGTTGGTGTGAAAATTCACTTCTTTTTGGTTATCAGACCAGTAACAGGCACGACATTTTATTAAGAAGCTTATGAGCTAATGTACCTTTAATACACTATTCAAAAATATGCTAATGTGTATAAATTGGTTTCTAAAAATTTCAAAGGAGTGGTTTTAATCCTTAGGCCATTTGCGTTTGTTCACTATAATTTGTGGTTGGGGGCTTACCACAGTGACATATATAGTCATTAAGTATTTTACATATTGATTACAGGTCTCATTAAATAAACATGCCAAATGCATTACTTGTATATTATTATGGACTGTGTGTGGTACAATAATTACATGCACTTTGGTGGTTTCTGACATCGAGAATCCACAACCGTAACTCTGGTTAAAGAGATAGTCTACCCAGAAATGAAGAATGTGTCATCTTTTACTCACCCTCATGTTGTTGAAAAAAAAAAAAAAACTAACAAGCGTACAGGACGTCTATTATCCCGTTTTTTATCAGCGAGACATTTGACAGGGACCCCCGGTCGGATGGGAAAACATCCCATATTTAAGGAATTATGTTCCTTATTAAAGTGACAAAATGCATAAAGGGAACCCCCTCCCCAGGTTGGATGGCAAAACACTTGAGTGGAACCAATGTCCTGTATTAAAGCCATTAAAATGCTTAAGCGTCCCGACCCGTATTCGTATGCTGCAAAGTTGGCAACCCTACTCATATAGCTTTAGAAGACTGGGAATAATGCACCAGTCACATGGGCTACATTTTTATGATAATTTTTATTTTCCTAATACTTTCAGGGTGCTTGTTTGTCCTTTTTTTGCAGCTTGAATGTAAAAATAGCCACATCACCATGTTTATAACTGAAGCTTGGACATTCTGCCTAACATCTCCTTTTGTGTTTCATGGAAGAAATTAAGTAATATGTGGTTGTAACGACATTAGGTTTTCATTTTCATTTTTTGGTAAACTCTTCCTTTAACAATCATAAAGTTTGCTATTTGTAATTTAGCAGAAATACAAGTCATCCCTATATGGGCTTAAACCTGGAACCTTTGTGTCACCAACCCAAACCTCACCATGTGTTCACCGCCACCTAACATGCCTTTCAAACATGCATTTTGCTCAAAAGCATGTTCGTTATCAGCAGCACAGATATGCATGAAGAATCATAAGGGGGTGAGAGAGAAATATGGGCCAGTGTCCAGAAGAGGATGAGAGCATATAGGCTATTGCAATTAAATTTGTAGCATAGACACATAGAGATGAGTGCTCTAGAAGAAGCAGGCAGTTTAATGAGAGCCCATGAAGATATATGGTCACGCACGCTAAGAGTTATTGCAAACATCGTACGAGCGCCAAACAACTGTTTTACAGAGCAGCCATAAAGGTTTCTGGGGAATACATATATGCCTGGCATAGACAAAATGTGATTTATGTTGCAAATTCCCCTCCAAATTCGTAACACTGAAATGCTTTCTGCTCAGAAAACAAGCAGAAAAAGGGAATGAGAGTAGGAAAAAGTGAAAGCAAAATGACAACAAAATACTTTTGGAAGTTGGAGGTGGATACATTTCAAATTGGCATGAAATGCCATTTGCAACCCATTTCGCTTTTGTAATTTGACGTATTTTCAAATGTTTCAGCCTGTGTGCAAACATGAAAAGACAGAAATAGACATTAGGATTTGGAATGACATAAGGATGAGTATATGATAACAACATTTTAATTTTTGGGGTGAACTCTTTTCCTTTAATATTGAATACTCAGAAAATGTTGACTTTCATTGGTACAAAGGAAAAGACATGACTGATGGAATTCAACAGTGAAGTAAGACATTTTGTGAATCTCCAGGGGTGAAAAGAGGATATATATGAAATATGCAAAGGAAAATATGCCTTAGGAATACTAACAGCTCCGCAGACGCTGCCTTCCATGTCTACTTTAGCCTGTTAAATGTCAGCCTTTCACAAGACTAGCATATCTGTATTTTCTTTGCAAATGCAGCCACAAGAATTCAAAATGAGCACTAAAAATTTCAAAGCTGGCCCATAAATGCACTCACAAATAAATGAGGGAGTTGCTTCCTTTGTCCTTTCATGGGCGAAAGTGCTATATACAGTATTAGAAAAAGCCTCAATCACCATTCACTTCTATTGCATCTTCATTTTTCAAATAATTACAGCGAATAGTCAATGTAGCTAGCATTCTGCTTAACATCTCCTTTTGTGTTCCACAGAAGAAAGAAAGTAATTCTTGTTTGATACAACATTTGGGTGAGTAAATAGCGCCAGGATTTTCATTTTTGGGTGAACTGTTCCTTTGTACAATACATGTTACCAGTGTTGGGCAAGCTACCAACTACCCCACAGAATAGTTAGCTAAGCTAGGCTGATAGCTACCATTAGCTACCTCAAGCTAAGGGCTTGCTAAATGTAAGCTACTTTATATTTTATTTTATAAATATGAAACATTTTCATTTTTGGGTAAACCATTCCTTTCTACACTTGTAACCAGTGCTGAGCAGGTTACTCAAAACATTTTGCTTGCTAAGCTAGGCTGAAAGCTACTGTTTCGAGAAAGTTGCTACTACCAGCCCATCTGGCACCAACAATCATGCCACAGTCCAAATCACTGAGATCCTATTTTTTCCCCATTCTGATGGTTGATCTGATAACTGAAGCTCCTGACCCATATCTGCATGATTTTATACACTGCACTGCTGCTATACACTGCACTGCTGCCACATGATTGGCTGATTAGATAAGCGCATGGATGGTTGTTGGTGCCAGATGGGCTGGTTTGAGTATTTCTGTAACTGCTGATCTCCTGGGATTTTCACGCACAACAGTCTCTAGAATGTACCCAGAATGGTGCAAAAAAACAAAAAAAACAAAAACAAAAAAAAAAACAACATCCAATGAGCGGCAGTTCTGTGGATGGAAATGCCTTGTTGATGAGAGAGTTCAACAGAGAATGGCCAGACTAGTTCGAACTGACAAAGTCTACAGTAACTCAGATAACAACTCTGTACAATTGTGGTGAGAACAATAGCATTTCAGAATGCTGTACTGAGATGGGTGGGTGCAGTTTTGGAGGCACGAGGGGGAGCTAAACAATATTAGGCAAGTGATTTTAATGTTGTGGCTGATCATATATATATATATATATATATATGTATGTATAAGTTTCTCTATACAATATATGCAGGGTTTGAAATTAACTTTTTGGCTCACCAGCCACTGTGGCTAGTAGTTTTCCAAGGTCACTAGCCACTCAGCATTTTCACTAGCCAAAATCCCCCACCTCACAAAAAGTGATAATGGTAACTGGAGACTGTAACTGCATGCATTTGTTTGGACATTTTATTTAAACAAGAATGATGTGAGTTCAACAGGACACAGGTCTAATGGTTTAAGTAACCTATAAAATATACAAATGCAAATGCCAGTTAGAAAAGGAGTAGGATAGAACAGGAGGAAAATTTGTCAATTACTTATCCATAATTCATGGAAGTTTCAACCCCTTCAAATTGTACTTGCCTATGAAAGTTTACCATTGCTCTACCATTGCTTAACAGTGGCATTTGCAATGACAATGCCATTACTTAAGACTATGGGTGGCCTCACATTACTGTGGTTGAGTTAATGTTGATAGTCTTTTCTAAAATAAAAAAAAAAAAAAAAAAACAACATAAAACAAATGTAGTATTTGTTATGAAAAAGCTAATAGCCTAAACACATTTGGAAACCTTTTACTACAACTTTCACAGTTGTAATAAAATTAAAGTCTAATAGATTCGCCCTAATAGATTTAATATAAACTTGGTGTGGTTGTTTCAAGGAGCACAATATGACAATGCTTGAACAAAAATGAGCTGCATTGTCGAGTTGCCAGAAAGAAGCCAATGCCACAAAAAAGCCCGGTTACAATATGCCCGACAACACCTTGACATGCTTCACAGCTTCTGGCACACTGTAATTTGGAGTGACGAGACCAAAATAGAGCGTTATGGTCACAACCATAAGCGCTATGTTTGGAGAGGGGTCAACAAGTATTGTGCTCCTTGAAACAACCACACCATCTTTTTCCAGAGCAGCCTGTATTTCTCCTGAGGTTACATGTGGGCTTTTCTTTGTATCCCGAACAATTCTTCTGGCAGTTGTAGCTGAAAACTTTCTTGGTCTGCCTGACCTTGGCTTGGTATCAAGAGATCCCTGAATTTTCCACTACATAACAAGTGATTGAACAGTACTGACTGGCATTTTCAAGGCTTTGGATATCTTTTTATATCATTTTCCATCTTTATAAAGTTCCATTACCTTGTTACGCAGGTCTTTTGGCAGTTCTTTTCTGCTCCCCATGGCTCAGTATCTAGCCTGCTCAGTGCATCCACGTGAGAGCTAACAAACTCATTGACTATTTATACACAGACGCTAATTGCAATTTAAAAAACCAGAGGTGTGGGAAATGAACCTTTAATTGCCATTTAAACCTGTTTGTGTCACCTTGTGTGTCTGTAACAAGGCCAAACATTCAAGGGTATGTAAACTTTTGATCAGGGCCATTTGGCTGATTTCTGTTATCATTATGATTTAAAAAGGAGCCAAACAACTATGTGATAATAAATGGCTTCATATGATCACTATTCTTAAATAAAAGACAGTTTTTTTGCATGATCAGTCATATTTTCAAAATCAATGCCAAAATTTCACAATTTCTGCCAGGGTATGCAAACTTTTGAGCACAACTGTATATAGAGTGTATATGTATTTTATAAAGGGAAAATCAGCTTTTTGGACTAATACATCTATAAAAAATAAAAATAAAAATAAAAATCTCAAACAAGTTTAGTATTTTTTTATTTATTTTTTTATGTTAACGTTGCATCTATCATACGCATTTCTTCACTTTTAGTCCACAAATATAAAAATTTAGGTGGCAGCTTTAGACTTCCTCACTATTTTTTTTCAACAGAAAACTGTGACAAAACTCCTACTTTTCTATTGCAAAAAGGATTGTCTGAAATATGCATTCTACCACCAGAAATTAAATACCAGTAATAATAATCCATCAAAATAGTTTACCAGCTGGGTACATTTGACATTTTCAACAGGCTATGATTTTAGATGCACTAATTCTAATTTTGCATTATATAGTACAGCTATGTGAATTGGGATGCAGCCATATTCTTTGTTCATTCCTGTTTTCAGAAAAGTGATATCTGCTTTCCTGAACAGAAATGTGACATGTTTTCACAAATACAGTATATGCATTATTTCATATCAGCATTTGTGTGTCTGTGTGACTACATTTATAATATGTAACCTAACCACATATTGGAGGTTTTGGGTCAGTAATTCCACCATGTTTCTTTTCAAATCATCCTGCGGTTAACATGCACGTTCAGGATTATTCAAGCAACTGTATCTTACCCTTGGCTTGACAGATGAATGCTATTATAAAAATTAGCGTAGTTCTTTGTTTTGTTTTTGTGAATTTATTCAAATTACCCCACTTTCATGCCCATCGATGCATAGATTTCAGATTCATGGATGTTTTGTTTATCTTTTTAAATAAATTAATTAATTCAGGAAGAAATTGAGAAGGAATTAGATTGTAATGAGTAAACTTTCACATGAGAAGTTTTATTCATTGTGTCTTTGTGTGCACATTTACATTTTGTCTGACGTTACCCAATCCAATGTGATCTTATTTGTTAATTGTATTTGTTGGGATTCGTAAGCAAAATGTACATATATGTTTAATTACGTTTGGATGGACAATGATATTCATGTAAGACATGTATGTACAGCTTCTAAAATACAAACCCTTATGAATGTGTATGTAACTTTTTAGGTACAACTGTTTGCGAAGAATTCTTTATAAAGTCAAATTAGGAAATCGTTTTAATAATACATAATTTCGGGGGCCTGGGTAGCTCAGCAAGTCAACACGCTGACTACCACCCCTAGAGTCACAAGTTCGAATCCAGGGTGTGCTGAGTGACTCCAGTCAGGATTCCTAAGCAACCAGGTAGGGTGGGTATAGTCACATTGGGTTATCTCCAGGTTAATGTGGTTCTCGCTCTCGGTGGGGCGCGTGGTGTGTTGTGCATGGATGCCGTGTAGAACAGCGTTAAGACTCCACACTCACTAGGTCTCCGTGCTAACACGCTCAACAAGCCACATGATAAGATGTGTGGATTGACTGTCTCAGACGTGGAGGCTACTGAGATTCGTCCTTCGCCAACACGCCACCACGAAGACCTAGAGCACATTGGGAATTGGGCATGCCAAATTGGGGAGAAAAGGTAGAAAATAAAAAATAAAAAAAACAATTTCCCCTCCAGCATTCCACTTACCATCCCCTTCAGGACGTTGTAATTTCAGACAAAATGCATGACATCCCAGCTAATACGAGACAGATGACAACCCTAATCCAAATGTGATGTACAGTATGTGTGCCAGAACTACATTTTAGGTATAAATACCTTTGTTTCAAAATCAACTGAAACACTTCGCAGCCTGGTGTGACCCGGAATGAGAAACTTTTGCAGCTTTGTCACCAAGTTCAAGGTCTAATCTTAAACCTACTTAAACATACAAAACAGGCTGCTAGCTTGAGCCCTGGATAAACACAGAAGCCTCTGGAAGCCTCCTTGCACAGACTGACTAGAAACATGTACTTCCCTTAAACCCCCCAAACTCAGACGCATGTTGGTTAAGGCCCAGGAATGATACTGGATTTATGGAGCTCATTATAACACATGCTTTTGGGAGCCTACATCCATCCAACATGAGGATATGTAGCCTACAGTATATGTTTCGCCATAGTCAAAGTATATACAGAGGCTCAGCCATTACTATTTATGTATACATACAGTGGTGTGAAAAGTGTTTGCCCCCTTCCTGATTTCTTTTTTTTTTTTCATGTTTGTCACACTTAAATGTTTCAGATCATCAAACAAGTTTAAATATTAGTCAAAGATAACTCAAGTAAACACAAAATGCAGTTTTTAAATGAAGGTTGTTATTATTAAGGGAAAACAAAATCCAAACCTACATGGTCCTGTGTGAAAAAGTGTTTGCCCCACCTGTTAAAACATAACTTAACTGTGGTTTATCACACCTGAGTTCAATTTCTCTAGCCACACCCAGGCCTGATTACTGCCACACCTGTTCTCAATCAAGAAATCACTTAAATAGGAGCTGCCTGACAAAGTGAAGTAGACCAAAAGATCTTCAAAAGCTAGACATCATGCCGAGATCCAAAGAAATTCAGGAACAAATGAGAAAGAAAGTAATTGAGATCTATCAGTCTGGAAAAGGTTATAAAGCCATTTCTAAAACTTTGGGACTCCAGAGAACCACAGTGAGAGCCATTATCCACAAATGGCGAAAACATGGAACAGTGGTGAACCTTCCCAGGAGTGGCCAGCCGACCAAAATTACCCCAAGAGCGCAGCGACGACTCATCCAAGAGGTCACAAAAGACCCCACAACAACATCCAAAGAACTGCAGGCCTCACTTGCCTCAGTTAAGGTCAGTGTTCATGACTCCACCATAAGAAAGAGACTGGGCAAAAATGGCCTGCATGGCAGAGTTCCAAGACGAAACCCACTGCTGAGCAAAAAGAACATTTAAGGCTCATCTCATTTTTGCCAGAAAACATCTTGATGATCCCCAAGACTTTTGGGAAAATACTCTGTGGACTGACGAGACAAAAGTTGAACTTTTTGGAAGGTGTGTGTCCCATTACATCTGGCGTAAAAGTAATACCGCATTTCAGAAAAAGAACATCATACCAACAGTAAAATATGGTGGTGGTAGTGTGATGGTCTGGGGCTGTTTTGCTGCTTCAGGACCTGGAAGACTTGCTGTGATAAATGGAACCATGAATTATGCTGTCTACCAAAACATCCTGAAGGAGAATGTCCGGCCATCTGTTCGTGACCTCAAGCTGAAGTGAACTTGGGTTCTGCAGCAGGACAATGATCCAAAACACACCAGCAAGTCCACCTCTGAATGGCTGAAGAAAAACAAAATGAAGACTTTGGAGTGGCCTAGTCAAAGTCCTGACCTGAATCCTATTGAGATGCTGTGGCATGACCTTAAAAAGGCAGTTCATGCTCAAAAACCCTCCAATGTGGCTGAATTACAACAATTCTGCAAAGATGAGTGGGCCAAAATTCCTCCACAGCGCTGTAAAAGACTCATTGCAAGTTATCGCAAACGCTTGATTGCAGTTGTTGCTGCTAAGGGTGGCCCAACCAGTTATTAGGTTTAGGGGGCAATCACTTTTTCACACAGGGCCATGTAGGTTTGGATTTTGTTTTCCCTTAATAATAACAACCTTCATTTAAAAACTGCATTTTGTGTTTACTTGTGTTATCTTTGACTAATATTTAAACTTGTTTGATGATCTGAAACATTTAAGTGTGACAAACATGCAAAAAAATAGGAAATCAGGAAGGGGGCAAACACTTTTTTACACCACTGTACATGCATACATACAGAAAAAAAAAGTAGTAAAAGTGCCTTTTTTTAATGAGCCTTTTTGCATATCCCAGTCCAAACATGCTCCTTGTAGCTCAGGCACATCTGTATTTTTACATGACTGTCTCTGTAGGTTTGGACTCTATTATTCAGAGCTTTAGAGACTCTCTCACACCAATTCAACTCTCAACATGGTTTCTACTGCTCTTCAGATGGAGTTCAAGCAATTCAGAGACTCCAAGCACAGGTCATAAGGGATGGATATTAAACCTCACCTGCTTACCATCTCAGTTCAGAGGTTCAGAAGCCAGGAGAACGTCTGTTTTCAACACAGCCCAACAACATACTATACCTTGAATAATTTATTGGAACTTTTGAAATCTAGGGCACTTTCACACTAGAGCTATTGATGCAAACCAAAGCCTGTATGACCTCAATTTAGTTTGTTTGGTTGGTGTAAAATATGTTTTACACTTGCAACATTTAGCAGATGCTTTAATCGAACACGACTTACAAATGGTGAGCATAACAAACAATTTATCAGGATGTGTCTTTTGTTTATGGTTAAGGTTTAATTGTTTCAAACATGGATGACCTTTTTTTTTTCTCCTATGGAACACAAAAAGAGATGTTAAGCAGAATGGCAGCCTCAGTCATCATTCACTTTAACTGCTTACATTTTTACATACAATGAAAATGAATGGTGACTGAAGCTGTAATTCTGCACAAAATCTCCTTTTGTTTTTCACAAAAAAATACAGTGATGTCAGATGCAGTGAAGTTTTTGTTCTGCCAGTGTGTTCGTTTGGTGATATTTCTCCTGTTCGCGCACATCTCTTGACCTAGGAGAACTCAGCTGGTCAAGGGCGTTGATGATTGGTTATAACTAATCGTGGGTGTGGTTTGGATGTGATGTTTTTTATTTATAATCGCGCGTATCAGCTGAGGAATTGTTACCTAGGTTAAAGTCGTTAAAATTGATAACTTTGAAGTCCGTCTCTCAGAGATTGTGCGGAAGTATACTTTTTTTACATGATTTGCAACACTAACTCTACAAGGACAGTGTGGACACGACAAATGAGAAGAGAGAGATTGGAGTTTTTAAAAGTGGAAGGGGCTGTGACAAGTTAAGTAAAGCAAAGAAGCGACACAGCGCTAAAAGCGGCGGTCCACGAAGAGAAAAACCTGCATTATTGGCTTTATTTGTGGCTGGAACAGTACGTTAAACACAGTGACATCACCCTAAACAAACTAATTTTTTATGTTCTGTTGCGTTAGCTATGCTGCGTTGCATTAGTTATGATATGTTTTGTTGTTATGTTATGTTGTGTTGCATTGCATTTGTTGTTATGTTACGTTATGTTACATTAGTTATGTTATGCTTTGTTGTTATGATGTGCTGTTTTGTGTTGTGTTGTTATGCTATATTAGTTATGTTGCATTGGCTCTTATATTATGTTATCTTGTGTTGTGTTAGTTATGTTGCATTGCGTTAGTTACGTTATGTTACTTTATTTATGTTGCGTTGTGTTAGTATTTTGGTCTTGTTATGTAGTGTTTGTTGTTGTTATGTTGGGTTAGTTATGTTGTCTTAGTTATTTTATGTTATGTTGTTATGCTATGTTACTTCACATCTGTTATGCTGCATTGCATTAGATATGTTGTTATGGTATATTGCGTTGTGTTAGTTATGTTATATTGTGTTAGATCTCTATTTAAGAAAATTCTATATACCACCTTTTCTTTATACATATAGAAATATATACAACTTTCCATGAGCTGTAATACTGCAAAGCAAAGTGTGAAATGTGTAACTTTTTAATGTCAAAATACATTCTTATATTTCAGATATTGTTCATTGACAGCTATAAGTAAGCCATTTGTGGGTTTATCTCCCCCAAAAGTATAAACACTGAGCCTCCCAGGCACTATCAAAACATTGATGTTTATATTTTGAGTGGCCTGCTCAGCTCCACCCATCCCTATCTATCTAAACCCATAGTGTGAGTTTGGGGCGTGGCTACTTGTAGTAAACTGTTTAACTATGAGAATATGAACATCCATGGCATATATGTTACAGAGGAAACTAAACATAGCTTTGCCAAAATTTTAAGACTTGCTAAAAGACAAAGAGACAGAGAACGGAGTGAAACTAGAGTGAACATTTACAAGGTGGAGGACTTTGAGGGAATTTTTGGGGTTCAATTCTTGCCGTGTTGCTTCTCGACAGGTAAGCTTTACTCTGGTATTGCCACACAATTTAGCTCATTACTGTCGAGCTTCGATAAATTCGTAAGATACTCACAATATGTATCGTTATGCTTACCAAGAACTATCCCACCTCTTGTGCTAGATCCCCTGCACACCAGCAGGTGTTCAATCTGGCGATGTCACTGGAGCTGATTCCTCTGCAACGCTTTCTGTCCGATGTGTTTATGTTAAAGTGGTCTTGTTTATAATGATGTTAAACGTTTATCACCTTTTATTTAGTATGGCCTCTTTTTTCATAGGGAATCAGAGAGTACGAAAGGCGTGATGAGTCTGAGGGGTGTTGGCAAAGGTTGTTTGAAAACATAATTTATTTTGTAATTCCATTTGGCGCCACTAGAAGCACAGAAATTACACACTTCACCTTTAAGGCAAATACCGTTGAGTTTTGTGAAAAAGATCTAAAATAAGCCTAATTTACAGAAAAAAAGGCATGCTTATGCTGAAAAGAATGACAGTTACATAATTCAACTACAGCACAACACTATTTCAGCACATTTAACACCTAGTTAAACTGGATTGTGAGTCTTTAGTGAAAAAGATGCAGGTTTTTGTGCTTAACGAACAAAAACGTGGTGCAGTTGTTTAGTGAGTTCACCTATATGGGTTTAAAATAACGTGCTTTTGGATCAAGTTTTACTACCATTCACAACTGGCATCCATCACATCATGGGCTTGAGAGAGAGAGATAGAGAGAAATAAAGAAACCGAGTCTTATTGAGCAGAGAGCTGGAGGATTAGCCTATTAGCACAGCGCATTTTCCATTTGCTAAGCTTCTTACGGAAACATTACAGCACAAATGTAGGGAGAATGTCAATATCTAATTTATATCCGGACTTAATTACCATGCCTCTCTCAGCCAGGGCTGGTCAACCCATTAGGCGACATAGGCGAGTGCCTAGGGCAGCATCGCTTCGGGGGCGGCGATTTACAGAGCCAAAATGTATGTGTTCAATCTGTGTCGAACAATATGCACCCTGTGTGTTCCGATGACATGTTGTAGCGCCCCCCGCGGAACAAATAGACCGTGTACTAAATGCCATACTACCATACTACTCTTACTGTTTCTGTTATACCTGTTTGGCAAAAAACAGTGAGAGTAGTATGGATAGTATGCCATTGTGAACACTGCCATAGACTCAGGAGCATGGGACTCGTGAATCGAAGTGATACACTATGCGTGAATCAATCGATCTTTTGAGACGGTTCTTCTCAATTAATTTGTCTAACGTGCGGGCTGAATCGCTTGAAGCTCTTTGTCACTCAGTAAAACGGGATGCTTTCGAAGACAGAGAACAAAAACAAACGCTGAATGAAGTGAATATTTACTTACAATTCATTGAAACAAAACCTGCAGCTGCATTCATTTATTTGCCAGTGATGAAGAAGGTCATGTGCGAGTGCGAGTGCAGCCTGTGAACGATTATCTATACTGCAGGTAAAGATACTTTCTAAATAAAAGTGTATCAAAACACTTACATTACATGAAACCAAACCAATACCATGTTTTTTGGACATGTTCTTTTGAGTAACCTTCCATATAAATACCATGATATAGGCCTACTGTATATAATAAAAATACCAAGGTTTTACCATATTGTACCATTACTGTACCATGATACTGCCACAGTATTCTTTTGATAAATTTCATCTTGTGCTGTGTAATGTGAAAAAGTGACAATATATTTTTAGTCCATTCATTAATGTTACACAATATATATAGGCTACTAAAGAAAATGTTCAAATGATGCTCCTAAAATTACCAGAAATGAATGCTTTGGTGCTGTTTTTGCAAAATGAATAAATAAAATAATAATTGTAAACCCCCCTACAACATCATAGTACAACAGATTGTGTACTTGATGGGCCCCAGATTCCCCAGTAATGATGAAAGCCTATAATTGTGCCTGCTGTGAAATATACTGTACAATGTGCATAGACCTTTAGGGCAGTGTGGCATTTTATTTTAATTGTATTTATTTATTTATTTTTAGACCACTTGACTTGGTTTACATGCATTTTACATTAAAGTTATTCCTATATATAGGGATACCCATTTGTGATGCCTACTTAAGAAGCCATAACATGCATGGGTACTGGAGGGTCTCGCCTAGGATGCCAAATGGGGTAGGGCCGGCACTGCTCTCAGCTTACATCTTACTCAAGCCATAACAGCCAGAGAGAAAAGGTTTTGAAGGAATTAATTAAGCTTTATTTAAACCAATGTTTCTCAATTTTTTGGGGGTCAAATAATCTAATCAAAAATAATTTTGTTTTTACCTAAACTTTTTATTTTTATTTTAAAAGAAAAAAAAAGAACATTTTCTTTCATCTTCATTTGACAAAAAAGTTTTTATTTAAAATAAAATGAAAACTGAATGGAAAGTTACAGTTCATTCCAGCGGCGCTGGGCTGCTCATAAAACTGAATCCTCCATTCATCCGCATTTAACTACCAGAAAGTTTTATATCTCATTGGAGACAATTTTACTATAGAATTGAGGGATGAGAGAATTGTGTTTGTGGCTGTCCAAGCTCCGAAAGCACATATCAAAGCACCTTAAAGTTGTCCATAACACTTGTGCCTTAGATCTCAATACTTCTGAAGTCATTTAGTGTGTTGTGTGAGGAAAAGACAGAAATTTAACCTTGTTTACATGAGCGCACCTCACATCAATGCTTTGGGCTGTCAAGAGCTGCGTGTGCAGGATGCACTGTGGTGCCAGGCTAAAATTTAAAGGCAGAGGAAATTAAATGGCGCATATCGGTTCTTATGTGTATTTTCAATATTTTTGTTGAATGTGTGAAAGTGAACGAGATTTGAGGAAGGGTCAGTCTTCCGCGCCCCCCTACAGGGCGCACCCCACACTTTGAGAACCACTGATTTAAGCAGACCTGTACACAATATTTGCAAATGTTAATTGCCAGAAACTTTGCTAATACCTTAATAGAAGCCTGTCTAGGATCTTCATTGATCTGTTAAAAAAAAAAAAAAAAAAAAAAGGAACAAATATGATTGGTTTATTTGTTATTCAGGCATTGGCTGGTTGACAAACCAAGCCAAATTTTCATGATAAGCCATTGCTGACTCATTCTTCTCAGAAGATTTAGTGAGTTCATTACAGTAGTTTTTATCGCATTGTGTGGGTAGTTGTTTTCTTGTTACCCGGAGTGTATGGTGATCCTGGGTGACTTACGTTTAATATATTGCTTTAATTTGCAAGTCCAGAATAAAACACAACATAATCCCATGGGAAATCAACATGTTGCTTCTGAAAGTTCATGTACCCTGAAATCGATCCCATTCTGCCAAATTACTGATAAGCGCCATCCCCTTTCTGACATTTTTGCATCAATGAAGCATGAACACATTTCCCTCTGGTGCTACCGATAGCATATTGCATAAGAAACCTACAAGACATGGGTTCTGGTCCATATAAATTGATATAAACAATTACTAGTGTGATTCGTATGTTGCATTTTCCTTCACTGACGGTTCGGTTTAGAGTTAGGGTTTGAGTTAAGGGCTAGAGTTAATAAAATATGCCTTCCTGTTGACTCTATTACTTCATTAACAACTATGCATACAACTCGCTTTTGGTGCCACTCTGTGGACATTTCACCTGGAAACTGGAGCCCATCTGTTCAACCAAACTTCCAGATTTGGTCACTGGGGGCAGTGATTTGAATTTTGATAAGTACAGACCAATTTTAACAGCAAAACTTTTGATCCCCTGTAATCAGTCTGTTACTTAAGACAGCATCTAAACATTCATGAAAATCCTAGACTAAGATTGCACATCCACGGTCGAGAGACCATCCACTTACCGTCTGATTTATATTGCAAACAAAAATGGAAGGCACAGATCAAAATTGCCAGCAAAGGTACTGCAGGACTATCAAAATGCATTTAAGGCATCATTGATAGTAGATTTTGCTCTTATCCTTTTCCTCCACCCTAAAACTCACTTCCTAAGGGATCGCATCAATAATTCAACTTAAAATAAACTCTTCTAGTACTCTAGTGGCTCGGTAAATATTTCAACTTGCTCTCTTCCTGTCCTTTCTCTGTGATCAGTACTACAACATAGTACTCATGTACAGGAATGCTGATGAAAGTACAAACAAGCATCATGAAACACATACGTCAGCAGTTTTGCATCACCACACATCTTGTATATGCACACGCCAACATACACGTGCACACCAAATATTTTTACTTTTATTTATGTATTTATTTTCTCTTAGGTTAGTGCTGTAAATTATGCTAACTGAATTGACTAGACAGAGATGTGAATGTTATGCTGACATATACTGTATAATTAGGCTCTGCATATATAAATTGATTGAATCTAAAGCAAACAATAGCTCAAGTAGGCTTTATTTGAATTATTCCTTTTATGCAGTGTATACAGTCAACTGTCTGGTACCGATATCCAGAGAGCAGGGTGGCCGATACAATGCCGATATATCACACAATTTAATATAGTAAATAACAAACATAAAATTGGCAAAAATAAATAAATAAAATAAACTCTTATTTAGCACTATATTTACTCAATTTCACACAAAACATAAAATAATAATATTGTATTTTAAATGGTAGGTAGCAGTTTCTTCAGATTTCTGTTTAGTCATCAAATTTTAGTAATTTATTTCCACATAAAGAAATTGTTAATATAATAGGAAGAAGGAAATAACCATACATAGAGTAGTCCAGCAACCATAGATGGCATGTCCACATTAGCAATCACATTTACTAAAAAAATATCAAATCAAACCAATTGTACATACAGTGATAGTGAATAAGACATTTACTTATAGCACAGTTGAAGCGTTTTTACTTTGGGCTGCATTCGAAAACGTAGGCATCTGACTTGCTACCTTGCTGCCTAATCAGTTAATGGCTTAACTGACATCTGTTTTGAATGAATGAAACTCTTAAGGGAACTGGTCTCCAAACAGTTTGAAAAGCACCTTATTTTCATCATACCTCCGTATACAGCCTCCAGAGGCATCATTTTCCTGGTTTTGGATGCAGCCTTGAAGTTGCACTCATGCGCTCGTGCAGCTCCACTGCAAGCCTCAATCTCCTTAAAGTGTAAACGGCCTGGATTGCCTACTTGGATTGTCACAGATGGTCCATCATGATTTGTGAATGAAAGTTTTTATCCTGATCCTGAAGTTTTTGATTCTGGCTGATAGAATATGCGCTTTAGAGTAAGATGAGCGCTTGGCGGGAAGAAAATGTTGGATTTTCATGAGGTTCGTGAATGGCATCTTTTTAAATTAGATATCTGCATATTTGCAGATGGTATATACAGTAATAGAAGTTTTATTGATAGTTGCCTTTTATCATTATAAAAGTTACAGGGAACTGTTGAGGAGAGACCGTTAGAATACGTGTTTCAGAGGAAGATATATGAGTGTTCCACAGGACGCTGGATCTGCTGAAGTTGTGTAAGGTTGGTTTATTACATCTGTTTAAACAAGATATGCACATATTTGCAGATGGTATATGATATTAGTTTTATTGATATTTGCCTTTTTATCATTAGACGAGACAGATAAAGTTACAGGGAACTGTTGAGGAGAGAGAAGGATGAATGAAACAGGCGAGCACTTTAAAATTATGAGCTCTTAACATTATATGCATCTGCCGCAGCTCTGATATGAGGACCGTTTAAATGAGGCTGTGTTGCACACAGTCTATTGGTCTATTGTTGTAGTAACATGATGGTATGTAATAACAAAACGAACCGTGACTGGTCGTTTACATGTCTCAGTCACTTCACATGCAAGCAGGCAATTTTCGTTGCCCTCAAGAAAAAGATCGGCCAAACAGGAAAATTTATTGGCCGATGGCAATAAATAAAGTCAAAATATCGGCCGATTTATTAGCCTCGGTGATATATCGGTCAACCACTACTCATTTGTATTCATAGGTATTTGTATATAAAGTGTACATGGACTAAACTGTACAACAATAAACACATAAATGTAAAACATCTAAAATGTTAATCCTTTTATATATTTACATCTTTAGAGACGTATACAAATCTGTAGTGGTTGAAATTGAAATTCCTGGAACTAAATACTTGTTAAACTTAAAATATTTTATATTTATGCTTAATTTATAACAATGTAGATTGTTCAGAGATTACTAAATTCAGTTTATTCAAATTCAGATTCATTTGTCTTATAATTCAAAGATGTAAATCTTAAAAATATTATGAAAAGTGCCTGGGTAGCTCATTGGTAAAGATGCTGGCTACCACCCCTAGAGTTTGCTAGTTCGAATCCCAGGGCGTGCTGAGTGACTCCAGCCAGGTCTCCTAAGCAACCAAATTGGCCCAAATTGGTGGAGTCACATGGGGTAACCTCCTCGTGATCGCTATAATGTGGTTCATTCTCGGTGGGGCACGTGGTGAGTTGAGCGTGGATGCCGTGGTGGGTGACGTGAAGCCTCCACACACGCTATGTCTCCGTGGCAACGCGCTCAACAAGCCACGTGATAAGATGCACGGGTCGACGATCTCAGACGCGGAGGCAACTGCGAATCACTATGTGACCACGAGGACTTAAAAGCACATCGGGAACTGGCCATTCCAAATTGGGAGAAAAAGGAAAAAAATAAAATAAATAGTATGAAAGATACCACACACTTTATACTGTGTGAATTTGAATGCCTTAGTGTAATTAGGTTTCATAATTAATTAGATGTTCAGATAGTGGTGTAGATGCAACAGTGAGGCCATCTGAAGGATTGTTTTGATAGATGAGTACTTAACAGACCGTGCTGCCTGTTCGTTCACATTCATCTAAATTATCTAGTTTGTTAGTTTTTTAAACAGGCCCATTGTTATTCAGATGCCATTCAACAGTGTTTCCTGCAGACATACCGTACACTAATTGAGCCCCTGGAGCGGTGAAATGCTAGGCTCAACAACACAGATGAATTGAGATGGTGTAGCCTAAGTTGGTAACCAAAAGTTAAATTCCCACAAGAGTTGATCCATGAACTATTAAGACATACAGTTACTTCCCGGAGGTTTGTCCTTGTAATAATTGCACTGTAAGTTTTGTTCCAAAATAAATAAATAAATAAATAAATCATCTAAATGACTAATTAAGCAGGATTTCACAGTGAGCTCAGCAGCTTTTAAGCATTACTTCCTGATTGATTAAACCAACATGTTAGTAACTTGGATCCATTTGATATCGATTATATTGATGCACTGCAGTTGCATTGTTAAAAATATATAAAAATTAACAGTTTTAATAAATTATTCTTTATCAAACATTATGTTTTTGGATTTATTGTGAGAAGGACAAGCTTCCTGGAATGGAGAAAAACATGTTTGCAAGTAAGCACATTTAGCCATTGAAATGAAACCTTTGATCTAATAACTGTGTTGAATGAACACCAAACCAACTCCAGTAAGAGACTGTTTAGCTGAGACAGACCACTTGTTTTAAAATTAAAAGGAGAAATTGGATTGCCCAATATGGCTGGAAGCATGTCCTGCCTTACAGGTAAAAGAGCCAATTGCCTTTAAGATAGAGATTAGCAGGAACAGTCTGACAGATAGCATTTTTTGCTTGATCCGAGCTAAAGATGCACAGTTTACTGTATGATACCACTGTTGTCAGATTTTACTGTTGATTTGAAATTTGTTACTTGATCAGAATCTTGACCAACCTGTTTTGAGAATTTGGTGTTTCCCCATTTGAAAAGATAGGAGCTGTACTTGTATGCCACTTGTATCCATAGAAAATAGCTGCCCGGGTGCATTCACAAGATAAACATTGAATGAAAAGAGACTTTGCTCAAGTTCCGATGAAGGTCCCAGAACAATGTGTTAAAGTGTTCTTCTAAATGAGGCTTGAACTCACAATCTTGGATTCTTTGCTAACTGTCTCCTGGAATACAAAAAAAAAAAATTGTTTATTAGCACAGTCAGTGATTGAAATGTTATGTTGTCTAGCTTCTGGTCTAATTACTAAGAAAAAAAAAAAAAAATGAAAAAGATCTGAAAAGAGAAGATACTCTTAAAATGTTATTCTAAGTGGGGCTTGAACTCAAAACCTTAAAATATGTCTTCATAAGCATAGTCAGCCTCTGAAATGCCAGCTTTACTAACTTTTCAAATTACTATGTATTAAAAAGGCAGCAAACTCAAGCTTTGAAGAAGATATCAGAAGGGAAGGTGGTCTTAAAGTGTTGTTCTAAGTGGGGATTGAACTCACAACCTTGAAATATTTGATGTTATCTGGAATGGCCAAAAAAAAAAAAAAAAAAAAACAATATTCAGCCATTGTAATGTTAAGTTTCCTTTTTTTTTTCTTTTTTTTTATCGAATTACTATATAAAATAAAGACTGTAAACTGTAAGCTCTAACAAACATCTAAAAAGGGAAGTGGAACTTGAACTCACAACCTTGGAATTTTCATTGTTTCTTGGAATAGGAAAAACAAATGTTTGTAAACATAGTCAACCATTAAAACATTACGTTTCCTAACTTTGGATCTAATTACTATGTATAAAAAAAGCAGCAAACTCAAGCTCTGATGAAGATTTGAGAAGGGAAGATCATTTTAAAGTGTTGTTCTTATTGGGGCTTGAACTCACAACCTTGGAATCTTTGCTGTATCTTGAAATAGATAAAAATGTGTTAATGAGCATACTCAGTGACTGAAATGTCAGATATCCTTACTTTCTACCTAATTACTATGTATAAAAATCCTGCAAACTCAAGCTCTTATAAAAGGAAATGGTCTTAAAATGTTGTTCTGAGTGGGACTCACAACCTTACAATCTTCACAGTACTACCAAGCAATAATGTCTATATCAAAACACGTTATTCAATACAATTATGCTGAAATCTTTGTGGCCAATTACAAAGTGGCAGAATGTATTCAGTGTGTGTGAAAAGAATGTGTACTCTGTGTCTGTGAACTTAGCCACTTTGTGAAACGTGGTTGCCATTCTACCAGCAAAGATGGAAGAATAATTTGTGAGTTTTTGCCACCAGCAAAGACTTTCCATGTTTACCCAGGCTGTTTATATAATTATTCCGTTCCAGGGAAAAGACTTGCATGGGAAGGAGAACGGAGATGATAAGGGAATGATGGACAGCATGGCATGTAGAGGAGGGAAAGAAAAAGGGATTACATGATTCGGGCGAAGAGGTGACAAACAGTCTGTTAAGATTGTTTTGGTGTGCAAATGGTCACACTTGGGTGATATTTCTGTGCATGAAGCACTGCTAATGTTGCTGAGTGTAATAGGTTGATATGGACATGAATCTGAAATATTTAAAAGCTTTGCCTAGTTTAACATTGCTGCAATTCATTTTTCAGTTTGTACATTTGCAGATTCTGGTCTTGTTTGGAAGGTTAATGCTGTTCATTTTTGCATCTCTCAGGGGACATGAAAAGTCCTACACTGTTAGAATGACTCATATCCATGAAAGAAAAAAAAAAAGAAATAGTATTTAAGATGCCAATCATCCATATTCTTTGATTGACATATGTGTTTGTGAAAAACTTTGCTCTCTGAACTGTGAATACAGTTCATTTCCTGAATCATTATTGCAGACAGTTTGGACAACATTCCATAAGGTGCTGCTTCATTCGAGACAAAAAAAAAAAAAAAAAAAAAAAATCTCCATTGATTTTCTTTCTTTCTAGAGAGCATTGACATTCACACTGATTCAAAACAAGATGCACACACAATCACATTCTAATTTCCTTAAGGCTGTTGTATGGAAAAACCCAATTGCCTTTCATGTTTTTGACACACTACGCTGAGTTTGTATTTTAACTCACACGGTTCAGTGATTTAAAATCAATTTGTCATTTACAAACTCATGCAATGTTTATAGCAAAACAAACTTAGAGGAAAAATTTGATTTTTTGTTTAGAAGTCAAATATAGATATACACTATATTGCCAAAAGTATTCGCTCATCTGCCTTTAGACGCATATGAACTTAAGTGACATCCCATTCTTAATCCATAGGGTTTAATATGACGTCGGCCCACCCTTTGCAGCTATAACAGCTTGAACTCTTCTGGGAAGGCTTTCCACAAGGTTTAGGAGTGTGTTTATGGGAATTTTTGACCATTCTTCCAGAAGCGCATTTGTGAGGTCAGACACTGGTGTTGGACGAGAAGGCCTGGCTCGCAGTCTTCGCTCTAATTCATCCCAAAGGTGCTCTATCGGGTTGAGGTCAGGACTCTTTGCAGGCCAGTCAAGTTCTTCCACACTAAACTCGCTCATCCATGTCTTTATGGACCTTGCTTTGTGCACTGGTGCACAGTCATGTTGGAACAGGAAGGGGCCATCCCCAAACTGTTCCCACAAAGTTGGGAGCATGGAATTGTCCAAAATCTCTTGGTATGCTGAAGCATTCAGAGTTCCTTTCACTGGAACTAAGGGGCCAAGCCCAGCTCCTGAAAAACAACCCCACACCATAATCCCCCCTCCACCAAACTTCACAGTTGGCACAATGCAGTCAGACAAGTACCGTTCTCCTGGCAACCGCCAAACCCAGACTCGTCCATCAGATTGCCAGATGGAGAAGCGTGATTCGTCACTCCAGAGAACGCGTCTCCACTGCTCTAGAGTCCAGTGGCGGCGTGCTTTACACCACTGCATCTGATGCTTTGCATTGCACTTGGTGATGTATGGCTTGGATGCAGCTGCTCGGCCATGGAAACCCATTCCATGAAGCTCTCTACGCACTGTTCTTGAGCTAATCTGAAGGCCACATGAATTTTGGAGGTCTGTAGTGATTGACTCTGCAGAAAGTTGCCGACCTCTGCGCACTATGCGCCTCAGCATCCGCTGACCCCGCTCTGTCATTTTACGTGGCCTACCACTTCGTGGCTGAGTTGCTGTCATTCCCAATCGCTTCCACTTTGTTATAATACCATTGACAGTTGACTGTGGAATATTTAGTAGCGAGGAAATTTCACGACTGGACTTGTTGCACAGGTGGCATCCTATCACAGTACCATGCTGGAATTCACTGAGCTCCTGAGAGCAGCCCATTCTTTCACAAATATTTGTAGAAGCAGTCTGCATGCCAAGGTGCTTCATTTTATACACCTGTGGCCATGGAAGTGATTGGAACACCTGAATTCAATTATTTGGATGGGTGAGCGAATACTTTTGGCAATATAGTGTATATTTGAACGCACACATGTAACCGAAAATTAATTGTGTTCTATATTAATGCAGCTGCTTAGAAGTTGCTTGGCAACTGTAAAGAGGCACAGTTAGGCTAATGAACTGTATTACTTGGCAACTTGATCTCATGTATTCTTACGTGTATTCTTATTTGCATGCATTTGTATAAACACCGAAATGTATAATATTGACAGTATCTAAAACTTAATGATTTTATGTATGAACAACTTTACAGATGTTTACATCCTTATTGGATCCTTAATTAGTGAATTGATCAGAGACGTCTCTACATTAGGGGCAAGTGGGGTTAAGCCTCACCAGAAGTGGCGCTGTTGTGCAAATTGCATGGCATCATCGTACATTTATTTTAAGAAATAATATATTTTCCGCAACTTCAACTGGTTTTATGTCCATTATACAAGAAAAAAGTAGATATTCTTTTGAAAAATTATATTATTATTAAGGTCTGTTGCTTAAAAGCCATTTAATCGTTCTCATAAGCTATGCGTGGGGCTAGCCCTTCATCCTCAATGTTAATCAATGGAGATCTGGAGAACGTAATGCGCATGTGTAATGAGCATTCAGCGATGGCCTGAGGGGCTCATTTTCCTTTGCCCCTGAGCCAATCAAAAGCTTTGATCATATGTATGTCAAGCTGTTGATGTGAGCCTTGGAAGTTACAGCTCTTGAGTGCAGATCTGCGTAGTGATTGAACTTCTTTGGTAAGTTTTAAAAGCTAATTTTATTCTAATGTACTGCTGGTTGGATTAGTTACAGTGCATCGCTCATCATTTCAATGAATTGTATGCCATTGCGTTGAGGTGTTGTGTTGTTTACACATTGGTTTGTATTAGATTACAATGACTGCTAAATATTGGGAATCTTTCCTTTTGATTAGCTTTTTTTATGCTGTTCATTCGAGTTAGTGAGATAATATGCACACCCTTTGACTCTTTGCCTATTTATAGTTTGCGTTCACGGTCACTTGAGCTTTTTGACATGGGTGTGTAGTTTTAGTGATGTTTTGTGCTGCGATGAAATTATTAGGGATGTTTGTGTGTGGCATCATGCTCAGAAAAAATTCTAGAAAAAAGTATTTATTCATCACTCTCTGTAAACTTTCTGTCATGGTCTGTTTTTAGTTAAAAGGGATAAAACAGATTCTTAAAGGTATAGTTCTCCTAAAAATGAAAATTATTTCATCATTTACTCACCCTTATGCCATCCCAAATGTGTATGACTTTCTTTCTTCTGCAGAACACAAATTACGATTTTTAGAAGAATATCTCAGCTCTGTAGGTCCATACAATGCAAGTGAATGGGTGCCAAAATGTTTATGCTTCAAAAAGCACATAAAGACATCATGAAAGTAATCCATACGACTCAATTGTTTTAATCCATATTTTCAGAAGTGATATGATGGGTGGGTGTGGGTGACAAACAGATCAATATTTAAGTCCTTTTTTGCTTGAAATTCTTCTCCCTGCCTAGTAGGAGGTGGTATGCATGAAGAATGTGAATCACCAAAAACACAAGAACAAGTATGTCAAAGTGATCTGTATGTGAACATATCGCTTCTGAAGATATTGATTTAACCACTGGAGTCTTTTGGATTACTTTTATGCTGACTTATGTGGTTTTCGGA
This sequence comes from Myxocyprinus asiaticus, assembly GCF_019703515.2. Classification (NCBI taxonomy): domain Eukaryota; kingdom Metazoa; phylum Chordata; class Actinopteri; order Cypriniformes; family Catostomidae; genus Myxocyprinus; species Myxocyprinus asiaticus. The sequence goes on from NC_059393.1 coordinate 18,551,990, forward strand.
GCTTCAACATTCTGGCACCCATTCACTTGCATTGTATGGACCAAAATAGCCAAGAAATCCTTCTTAAAATTTTCATTTGTGTTCAGCAGATGAAAGAAAGTCATACACACCTGGGAAGACATAAGGGTGAGCAAATTATGAGAGAATTTTCATTTTTGGGTGAACTACCCCTTGAAAAATATGCAAGTTTACAAATAGCTATGTATATTAGTGAGAGCAGGCTGTTTGGTGGTTTTGTGATTATTATAATTTTGCAATTATTACAAACATGTTAAACACCATGTCCGTTAAAATATTACTGTTGCCACACATTCATGCAACACCTCTAAACCATAGTAAAATTATTGTAACACATGACCTCTCAAAGCTTATTCCATTTCTAAAAATAATATCAACAACAATATATTAAAATTTGCCCATGTTCAATAAATAATTCAATTCCTTTATAATAATAATTATAATAACAATAAACATGTTTTCTGGTTCAGGAAATGTCTAAAAATCTAGTTTTAGTACTTAACATTGTCAAAGAGCTTCAAGCATTGATGCCACCACTATGAAGCTGTGATTTTCTTCCCTCCAAAACCTTCTGGCATGTGCCCTGTCCTTCTCACTAAAGTTAGTGTGCAGCCTAAGTGTGTGTTTGTCGAGTTTCCCTCCAGAACTGTCTAGAGTGTGTCCTCTCCCAGCGCCTTTATCCAATCAAAGGGGCCTGTGAGCAGACTTTAATTACAGATCTTTTTGCCTCTCTCCCTCTCCTACCATCTGTCTTTTTTTCTCAGCATCTTTTGAAGTTATCTTCACCCTCTTAAAGTAACTTGTTGGTTGACAGACAATTTGCTGCTTGGCTGCCCATCACAAATGGAGGGATCCTGAGATAAAGAAGAAGAGAGAGAGAGAGCAATAACTGAGAAGCCTCTTCTAATTTCTGCTAAAATTAGATCTTCTGAAAGCCACATTCTAAACAATTAAAAAAAGGTGATAGACAGTGTTTGATACTTGTTTAAGTATCGTGACTATAATGTATTTGTGACTAGATAAGAGCTAGATTAAACACCATTAGAGCTTGAACTTAAATATAACTTGAAGAGAAAGTGGATAAGAGACAATATTTTTAGTATACATGCTTTTTGCAGCCTGGTGTTAAAATGGAAACATCACTTTAGTGTCGCTTTTCTGTGTACCACTGAAAGGTTTTGGACCATTTCATCTTTTTTTAGAGGATTCTACAAAGCCTTCATTGTTTTCAGAATATGCAATTAGTCAATATTTTCACTATTTTGACTGGATAAATTACATGCATGCTCAAATTTTAAACCTGCTTGTAGACACAATACAACATGTTAACATTAAACAAGCTAACATACATGATAGAATGCGATGAATGCCAATAATAAAAGGTAAGGTAAAGTTTGAAGAAAACTTGACTGTAAAGTTAACCTAATGCCTACACTGAAAGCTGAAGCTTTCTCTTTAAAAACATAGCCAAATCATGTGAAAAGCCACTGTTGTCAAAAAACTCTCAAAGTCAACCCAGGCTTTATGAAGTCCTTCAAAACAAATTTCAAAGGTAGATAAAATAAATATATCTTACTTGGCCCCTAATACCTCCACACAGTGTTCCCACTCTTCTACTTCCAAAAATCAACCATCATTGTCCTCCTATAGCATATAGAACCACTAATCACAATTGGAACTGCCATTTAGAGAGATTGAATAGGCAATAAGATATTAATAACGTAGTAATAACAACAAAATTGTTACTTAACCATCTAGGTTCAGAAACCTGCTTTCTTCTATGGCCAATATACAATTTAATCACAATCAGAACAGCCATATTGGGTCATTAAATGTATAATAAAATGTTTATAAAATAGTAATTACAAACATGTGTTGCTTCTTAATCATCCAGGCACAGAAATATACCACATTGCTTATTCAATTACAGATAAATCCTTTAATAACAATCAGGTCAGCTACATAAGTTAGTTAAATATTTAACATGAATTGTTCAAATAATTGTTGCTGATTAAGCCCAGCAAACTACCATCTTGCTTCTATTCCTAAAAAGTTCTCCAACAACAATTAGAATAGCTGTAGAGGGTAATTACATATGTAATAAGATGTTTATAATATAGTAATAACAAATGTTTGTTGCTTCTTAAGGCCCAGAAATCTGCCTTCTCGCTTGTTCTATGGGAAAGAAATCCTCTAATCACAATCAGAACACATCACTGTACTCTCCTGTCTACCAATAGCTGGTGTGTGGTGGGCATTCTGGCACACCATGGCTGCCGCCGTATAATCCTAGTGGATGCTGCACACTGGTGGTAGTTGAGGAGTTCCCCATTACTAATTAAAGCACTTTTAAAGCGCTATATACATTTAGGGAATTATTACTTTTACTATTATTCATATTATTAAATATGGGATAAGACATTTATAAAACAGTAATTGCAAAAATGTGTTGCTTATGAAGCATCCAGGCCCAGAAACTTAACATCATGCTTCTTCAATGGCTAATAAATCCTCTAATAACAAACAGCCATATAGCCATACAGCCATATCATTAAATTTGTAAAAGATGTTTATAAAATAGTAATTATTGGTAATTAATAATAAAAAAATAGTAATTAAAAATATTATTATTAATAATAAATGGTAATTACAAATATGTGTTGCTTCTTAAACATCCAGGCCAAGAAACCTGCCATCTTGCTTTTTCTTTGGGTGATAAAAGCACTAATCACAATCAGAACATCCACATTGAGAAATTAAATACATCATATGATGTCCACTACATAGTAATTACAAATATAAAATTGCGACTTAAGTCCCAGAAACCTTGCTTCTTCTATCACCGATAAATCCTTTAATCACGATCAGAATAGCCATAGACGGTAATTAAATATGTAATTAGGTGGTTATAACATAGTAATTACACATACTGGTTGATTCTTAAGCTTTAATAGACTTGTTGGACAACAATGGCATGGACACCCAATCTAAGCTCCTCTGTGGCTTTGCTTTTTGGTGCAGTGGCTCCACAGGTAAGAATTTAATTACTGCAGTCCCTTGAGCCACCCGATATACCCGGGTCACTGCACAGCCAACGCACCAAAGCAATCAAATATCTCAGAGAGTGAGACAGAGAGAGAGAGAGAGAGAAAGTGAGCTGGGAGTTCACGTTGACTGCAGCTTAATCAGATCCATTTATCACTTGTGCTATAATCGCTAGCATTAGTCACCTAAACGGCCAGAACTGTACGTGGCATTTTTACCCATTCCCTTCAATTTCACAACCTGTTTTCCCCTATCCAAGGTTTCTTCTCTGCCTTATTCTCTTTGCCTCACTCATTTTGTCTGTACTTTCATCTATTTCAGTCTGATACTGGGGAAATGCATAAGTAATGCTCTTCCAGTTCAAATCACTAATTTACAAGCCACCGGAAAATAACTGGCATGAGTTCTAGAACAAAAAACATAAGGAATAAACAGAAAGGGAGACAAGGAGTGAAATACAAAGAGCTTGGACACTTTTTGATCTTTTGTTTTGATATAAATATACATTACCAGTAAAAGGTTTGGACACACCTGACCAAATTAAATTTTCTCTTAAAGTTTTTTTTTTTTTTTTTTTTTTTTTTTTATCTGAAGGGTTATGCTTAAATATAATAAAGGAAGAGCAGGTGTGTGTACAGGGTTTTGACTGGTTGTGTAAATGGCACTTGGAAGGTCTAATGATGCCAGTCCGTCTCTACCGGAACAATTTGTTTCTTATTTGGGGACTTTGGTTTCCATTTGTAACTACCTTTTCAGACAGTTAAATTACTTTTCAAACCAAAATAACATTTGTGAAAAAAAAAAAAATAAATAAAAATCCTATGTTCAATTTAGCCTACTGTGCAAAAACTACTAAAAGTAATAAAAGTTCAACTAATCTAGAGTGAACTGCAGCTGTTCGGTCAACCGGCTTCATTTAGAATTCATTTTAGAATCACTTCCCTAGTTTTAAAAGTTCTCTATGGGGATTCATACATCTGATTGTCTGGCAAATAGTTTTCCAGATCGCAGAACCATAATGTCATTTGGAGGTGTTACACTCTGATTACAAAACAAAGTTAATGGTGAAGCAGTGTTTTGCTTCAATTACAGAGAATGGAGAATCTGTCCTAAAATGTCACAGCCCACTATTTTAAAAGTTAATCTTTCCATTTGAACTTTTGTAGGATTTTACAACATTTATGAAGCTACTTTTTCTTTAAATGCCTTAAAGGTGAAGTATGTTTGGAGGCATCAGTATACAAATGGCTTAATCATACTTGTCTATGGATATTAAGCTGGGATAAAAGGAAATGTTTTAACATTAAAATTACACACATCACTTTTAAATAATTTTTGTTGTTATAATTATTTATTAACATTTGTATAATAATTATTTTATACTATTTTATATAATACTATATTTATATCAAATTTTCTATATGAGTTATTTTCTTTTAAAACCTCGTTATTAAGTTAATGTAGAATAATTCATTATAATAAGCAGCTGTACAAGTATTAATAGTTACATTAACATTAATACTTGTATTAGCCTTTGTAAAGCAGTGGAAAAATGGACAGATTGTGCGTCTCTTGCGGGAACAGTTTTCATTACACTTTCCCTTTGCCACAGGCTGTTAAGAGTCAACAGACTGCAAGCGTTAATAACCCTACCAAGGGGAAACACTCTCTTATTTCTTTCTCTCCAGCTCTGTGTTTTATATCTTTCTTTGCCATGGCTGTCACATAATTGCCATATTTATGCATTATCTCTTCACCTTCATTTGCAATTGCATGGTGCTTTTTGTTTCTTTTTAGTTTCACTCTCCCTTTCTCAACATGTAGAGTGCTGTTTAATTGGGGGTCAAATGCTGTAGGTGTGCAGACACTATCTCCATCGTCTGGCAGGGGATTCTATAGTAGCCCCTTAAAAAAAAGTTTTGAAATTTGGCACACTGATTAGTGTGGGTCTCAATATTCCTTGTGCCAATTTTGGGGTCAGTCGCTCTGACCTTCTAGCGCCACCAACCATCCAATTTTTATGCCCAGTGTTTAAGGCTGTAACTTTTCAACCATATGACCTAAACATAAATCTTTCTCTTAACTGGCAGACCCACCTGAGGGATGGAGTGGACACAGCTATTATAGGGTTAACCCTGAACTATAACAGTGTCCACTCCGTCCCTCAGGTGGGTCTGCCACCATCTCCTTAGAGTATATGCAGATATTCTAGCCAATACCACCTACTGGTCAAAAGTTAACCAGCTTTCTTGAAGTCCATCAGGGAGTACCATGACAAACCAAATGTATGCACCACCACAAAGTGTATTCCACAACTCTACTCAACATTGCAAGGTATATTACACGGGTGTGCTTGGCCTTGTAGTTGCTGCTTGCAGCTATAATTATATTGTCTCTCTCCTTCGTTCGTTTGGTTTTGCATTGTAATTTGCAGATCCATCAATGTTCATTCTCTTTTAAGCATCGTCATTTTTCCCCATCTCTCTCTCTCTCTCTCTCTCTATTTTTCTTTCCCTGGTCTCTTCCTTACATCATTTCAGTGCATCTCATTTCCAGGTATCTTCTGCCATGACCATTAAATTTTGCCAGAGTGCTGACGGTGGAACTTTGTTAATGTACCGGGTGCAAAAATCCAAAGAGGATTACAATGAATAGCTATTGTGAATAATGTTGTACGCTCTATTCATAAACAAAACACACACAGTTAACAGATTTAGAAGCAGTGAAATATCACTAACTGACTTTTGAATGCTAACAAGTGCGGCAAGAGTTGTTGATGAACGAGAAAAATTGGCCTACTGGAGTCTCTCTTTCTCTCTCTCTCTCTCTCTCTCTCTCTCTCTCTCTCTCTCGTCTCTTCCCCATTAAACTTCCATTATAGGGGGATGGAAAGAGAGGCCATGCCGCATCGGTGGTCATTAAACTCAAAGTGAACACATATTGCGGAAAATAAAGCATTCATGAGTATCGCCAAGAGATGCAGACTTCGCACTTCCTGCGACGGGCACAGATGTTTACATCTCCATCATTCCTGTTGCACCACCATTGCCCGGCAGCAAATAATCGCCCACACAGAATCGAACCACTGCGGCATGAGGCCTGCAAAGGCTAGTTAAAGGGATAGTTTACTCAAAAATCATTCCAAACCCAAATTACATTATTTTTCACAGATCCGATGAATCTGTTTACTTTATTCCTATAGCTCAGATGGTAAAGCAATGATCAAATGCATTCCTTTAATGTAATGCATAGATAAAAGCATCTGCCAAATGCACACATTTAAATTTACCTTTTGATAGCAGGCACTAAAAGAACTTCGATTCTGGATCGCATTTTCAGTGCGTTTCAGATTAGACCCTCCAATCAGACCTTGGCTAATAATAGTGTGGCAAAGGTATCACATACAGATGGAGTGACAACTCTAATTTACATATAAATCTATAAAGTTATGATTTTGTCAGCTTCAGAGTGCAGTTAATCTTTAAAATGGGTCATTGCTCTGGTGTCTGAGGACACTTATCTCTAGCTTCACAAATTAATTTTCTTAATTCAATTTCTGATGTTCATCAGAGTTTTCAGAGCAAAGACAAAAGTCAAATTTCAAGAGGCGGGCGGCACACCAGGCCAGACCCACTTTCGGAATAACAGTTTCTAATAAGATATGTTATGAAGACAAATGGTGTAAGTGATTCTGAGAGGGACAATGATTGTTTCAGTGGAACAGTGATGCATTATTTGGCAACAGAGAGAGAACTGTTTGCTTAGCATGCAAAGGCCATTTAGAGTCCATCTGTAAAGCTGAGGAAGCTTGTGACCTCCTGGTGTCTGTGTAAATGCATTGTATTTATTATCTCTGAACCTAAAAACTTCTCAAATGACAAGTGTTTATGTGCTGTACAATTAACAGAATAAATAATCAAGATAATTGTTACGGCTGTCACTATTAACTAATAATGAAAAGTGACAAGCAGCATTCCATTTAGGTCTACTCAATGTAAAACATTTTCTATTTGCTTCTTTTGTTCCCAACGTTGAGCATTGAAATCAATCATAAATATGTGCATGAATGCAATGGCGAATCAAATGTGTTTATATCAATCTACTGGTCTAACGACAACTGGTACTAATGAATGAGTTTTAGCCGTCTGATGCACAAACTGGCGTTTTTAGTGTCAATTATGTGCGCGGAGACACAAAAATGAGTGTTGAAGAAACATCAACTGACACTGCAAAAAGAAGCTTTAGAAGCGAAAACATTGATGGTAATTCAAAAAATAAATAAATAATAATAATAACTCACTCAGTTTATTCAGTAGACAAGTCAGTTTACTCAGCGGCCATCTTTTCTTTGTAAACAAGCGTTATAAAAGTGCAGCTTCTGTCAACTTGAATAGGGAAAGACCAAAATCTCCAAAACAGTTGGACAAAATTATGGTCAAAGAATCTATTTTGAATCAGCATTCAAATCTGACAACAATGGTCTCATAAACATGGTCTCATAGTAGAAATGTGACTATATACTGTACATCTCCAGGTGCACTTCACTGCAGTTTTCAGGTGAAATGAACACTAGAGGCACTACAACAACTGTGCATTTTATTCACTTTCACACAAATTGTGAGTACTATGGCTGTTTATGACTTTATACACACTTATTTTTCACTCTATTACTCACACACTGCTATCTTATGTTATTGAAACTGTAACGCATCATTTAAAAAACAATGCATTTTAACACTTGTATTACAGACCCACCTTATTCTAAAATGATTAGCTAGTGCAGTAGCTCACCTGTTAGAGTGTTGGACTTTGGACTTGGAAGACAACTATTCAAGCCCAGCTAAGAATGAAAGCTGATACATAAGACAACAGTGTCATAGAAGTGACAAAATGACTTGGTTGCTTCAGAAAATGTGCTTTTCATGTCGCTTTTGCATTTTAAAACACTATCGGATAGCTTTAGGTGTTGTTTTAGGGTGAGGTTGTCTGTTTTGTTCACCTCTCATTTATCTTATAGAACATTATTGGTTAGGGAGGTACGTTTTACTCATTAAAACATCCATCTAAATTTCAGCTTAAAACCTCATCTTATTAAATCATTATTTCAATTGCTTTTGGCACCTCCTGCTGGACATTTCACTCGGAAACTGCAGACAAACGTGTTACAGAGCTCACAATTTTGAATTGAAAAAATGTTGCCATGATCACATAAATTTAATGAGATCAGGCTGCATAATTTGTGCTTTTTTAACTCAGATCATGCAAAAAAAACAACAAAAAAAAACACAAAAAAACAAAACAACAACAACGCTATTTTAGCGTCACATGCGCATTTTCATGTTAACTGACAGGTGATGTCTCTATCTAAAAGTCAATTGGTTCTTTTACCTGTAAGGTGATACCTCCATTTCTACACTCACCATGTTGGGTGTTCCCATTCCTCCCATGTATTCATTTTAATATAAGTGGTCTGTCTCGGCTAAACAGTCTCAGAAGTTGCACTGCTCGATTGCAATGTATAGACGGCATAACACCCAATACAGCTGTGTTTTTATAATACTACCAAGAGGTTGTGATTTACTGATGTATAAAACAGCAATAAAATTATTCAGAAACCCAGTCTTCAGCTTATTTTATTTGTAGCCTACATTAGATTTACACTACATTTTTGTCATAATCATGCATAATTTATGACATAATTTATTATTTTTGTCATAATCGTACAGCTGTAATTTGTATCCATTTCAATCTGCAGACAAAAAACATGAAAAAAAAGAGTCAGAGAGAAAAAAGAAAACATAAATAGAGTGAACCAATTCATCTCCTGCCAATGTCTGAGCATATTCTATGTTAGTGTTTTTTTTACGGAAACACAGAGCAGTGTTATTTAGAATTATAATATTCCTGTTCGTTGTGATAAATATGGGGGAAGGTAAGTTAATGAGTAGAATATAAAAGGCTTCAAGGCTTTTACAGCTCATAAGGTTTACTGATGATCATATGCTGCCCCTTTTTTCTGCCCACAAGCTATGTATAAAGTTAATCCTTTACTCACCCACAGGCACTGAGTTAATGTGATATAGTGGTTAAAGCTCAGGGCTGGCAAAGTTGAAGTTTGCTGGTTTGATTCCCACAATGTGCAAATTGCCGAAGTCCTTTTAAGGCAAGTCTGTTCACTTGGCGTCCATCTTGGCAACACCCCCAGGCAGCTATTGTACCCCTAGGCATACAAGTACAGATCTTGCTACTTGAATCTGGAAACAGAATTGGGTAAAATCTCCAAAAGTGTTTGTCAAGATTAATCAATTTAGCTTATTTAGTTATCTTATTTTGCACAAAAAAAAAAAAAAAAAAAAAAATCAGCGGGAGCACAGCAATTTTACATGTGTGCAATTTCATAAAGAACTTTTACTGTTAAAAATTTGTCTCAAGACTCCTGTGTTCTGCTCTTCATGCCGTGTCTTGCAATTTTTAATGCAAAAACATGTTCAGTCTGTCTGGCCCCTAATACTGTCTGTGGCTATAACCGTTAGCTTAACAAAAGGTTTATCCAAGGGTATTGTGCCTATTATAAGTGTACTGTAAATTGCTTTGAATAAAATTATCTGCTAAATGAGTATGTACCTACGCTTTCCAATGAAAAGCCCTGCACATTCACAGTACCTAACTTGGAAGCTTTAAGACAACATAACAGACTCCGTTAGTGTAGAGCGAATTACTCAGCATTGAAATTCACAACAGCTGTCAGCATTTCGGGTGGTTTATAAAGGTGAACATACTGCAGGTGTGTTGACTACATTACCCCAAAACTTCTAAACAGCCCCATCTGTTGAGTCACTGTTGTCATTTGGGGCTAAAAATAGCCATCTGTTTCCATGGCGAGCTAAAGGTGAGGGGTTCTGGACAGACGGGTAAGGGACATGTCTCCGAGGTGATATGCATATCACAGGTAATGTGTGAACGCAAATTTCCATTTGTTGTCCAAATGCAGCACTATGTGTGTGTATGAGTCACAAGCATTTTTTGCTGTTTCCAGAATTTACTTTAATGGAAACAGTGAAGACAATGATTAATTACATTTTACACTATGGGTGCATTTAATTTAAACAAACACTTCTATGACAAACCTTACATTGGCTTACTGCCAGCTAGCACAACTACACTGTAAACCCTAATAAGTTAGTAGAACTAAAAAAAAAATTTAGCCAATCAGTTACATCATTTTTTTTTTTTAAGTTAATAAACTCCCAAGTTTAAGTTAACTGAACTTTCAGATTTTAATTTTGTACTACATATGCATATTAACTGCTCTTAACTTCAAATAACGAGTAAGCTGACTCATACATTTTGATGGCACTGAACTTGAAATGTAATTCTTTGGCTGAACTTAAAATTACCATGTAATTGCAAATGAAATACTCCAAGTAGAGGGAACCTAACTAAATTAGCTAGCTAATACTAACTAGTACAGTAAATTCTAGCATGCAGTATGCATTCTAATTGGTAGCACTATGTTGATTATTGATTAGTGTATAAATTATGTTTACAAAGTATACAAAAAGTGTAAATCACGTTTTCTTTTATTTTAGGTGTGGTTTGTTGAATTTTTTTTAAAAATTGTACTGCGATGTAACCAAACTGTTTTGTGCTTGCTTTCTTTCAAGCTGGGCTTTCTCTCTTTTTGTCTTGTTGACTGACTTGCCGTGTTGCTAATTCTAGCTTGCTCTTGCTATAATGTCTTCCCTGTCATTTGTCTCATTTCCTCGCTTTCTCTATCTCCAACATGTGTTGGCCCTTGGACTGTGTGTTTGGGGTTAATCTCATGCTGTCAACGCTGAGAGATGAACAGGGTTTTCTTCTCCCCATATGGCCAATCACTTCCTGTCATTCGTTGAAACCGCCTGTCTCACTTTTTTTCTCTTTTTACTCCTGGCTTTCATTCATCACTCACAACACTATATGTGTTTTGGCATTTGGAATTTCATTTCGCTGCTTGAAATAAAATGTGTTTTTGCATTTTCGTTTGTTCGTCCGTCTGCATTGTTTTTTTATTTTATTTATTATTATTATTATAATTTTATTCTTTTGCAATGTAAACATGCGCTAGGTGTTTTTGACCATTGCGGCGCTTTATGCTGTTTTTATTTTAAAAGTCTTGCACAGGAGTGCAGCGTTTTTTTAAATACTGTGTCATGTTAAAAGAGTTTTACCTTTTTAAAACATGTCTCGAGACACCTGCATTCTGTTCTATTAATTGCACTGCATCTAGCATTTTTAACGCAAAAATGTGATTGGTCTGAACGGCTTAGAAGGCCGCACAATGTTGCTGCCTACCGTTTGGAACAGAGCTTTGCGTCGCACAGCTCACTTATAATGGAATAAAATGCTGTTTACTCACTAAATTTTGGAACAAAGCCATTGACTTATGTTTTTAAGGGGCCAAGCACCTAAGGTGCTGGAACCCTATTGTGTTTGTTCTGATTTTCTTCTTCATCTTCTTTATTTTTCTGCCCTAAAAATAGAAATGGGTGAATGAGCACTCATGAACTTGGGGCTCCTGGGGCTATCAGGAGCATTTTTTTCTTTTCATTGTATGTTGGTTGCAGTTTGGTTATATAGCAGTTCTGGAAATCACATGTAAAATAAAAAAACAATGTTATCATGGCATGATTTATGGTTTACCAAAACAGCCAGTTCAAAATTGTAACTTTGAGAAAAGTTGCATCATTTCATACAACCAAAATAAAATGTTTCAACTAGTACTAGTGCACATCCCAAGTAGACAACATTACCTTTTAAACGGTAAACGTTCATATACTTAGACTGTTAGACTGAACTATCACAAAGAAAGCCCCTCTCCCTCTTTTTACTCTCTGAAGGGAATGGGATTTTTGTATTTCTCGTACCCTAATTGGTGCACAAAAAATCCACCCACCAGCTGTCAGGGGCCCTTAAGGAGAGCATAAATAGAGCCAATTACTGTCGGATCTAGAGTGTTCTGGAAGGGGCCATCCTGTCACCCTCGGCTCCTTCTGCCCGAACTCAGAGCCGAGAACCATGCGGCCCCTGCTGACGGGAGGTCAGACACAGTCAAACAGCCATGCACACTACCATAACAGTGCTGATAAATGTGGACAGCCCCATGATAAAGGCTTCAAGGAGTAAACGGAAGGGAGGGTGTTATAAAGGCAGAAATGAAAAGGCAGTACGTTTTATTGGAGATGGGAGATAACTGAGACACTGTAATTAAAGAACCAATGCGGAAGGCTGCTACGTGTAAAAAAACATATTGTTAAATATAGCCGCAAGCGGCAATTATCGGGGGCCAAGCACGTATGGAAAAATGACAAAAATAATCAGATTTGACAGGAAAGATCCTGTGGAACCCTAATCCTAGTTCAAACCCTAACCCTAACTAGGCATAGGGGAACTAGGTGGTTGCTATGAGGTTGCCTAGGCCGGTCCCAGCTACTAGCCACCCACCACCCATGAATAATGGGATGAGATCGCTCTGGCAGACAGGAGCGCCAATGATCGCACAAGCCACCAACAAGTTTTTTTTAATTTTGAGGGAATTTGTTGTTATATAGTATATTAGGAGTAGGGATTGATTTATGGATTGGAATGCAAGCATATAACAGAATTTAATAATTTAACCCACAAAAAGTAACTGTAATCTGATTATGCACATTATAAAATAGTACATATAAGTAAATATAAGTACAAAATTTTTGTATTCTGATTACACAATACAGATTACATGTAATCCATTATTACCCAGCACTGATAATATGGAAAAGAGTGGCCAAAGATATTCTTCAAAAATTCACATTTTGTATTGCACAGAGGAAAGAAAGCAATACAGGTTTGGAACAATGGAATGAGGGTGAGAATCTAGTCAGAATTTTTATTTTTGGATGAGCTAGTTCTTTACTCAGCATATAATGTAATTTATTCGATTACAATTTTTGATCGATTGACATGCCAACTTTTTTCTTTTAAAAAGGGGAAGAGTAGATGTGTCTTCTACTTCAGCTGATAGAAAATGAATTGAACCGAAGTCAGATTGCAAGTAATCAACTGAGACTTATATTATCTTCAGAGTGCTTGGAGGCTCACAGGCAAATTGTTTTAAACATTGGCACATAAACATTCAAAGAGAATCCGTTAACTGATTGTTGAACTGTGCAACCTTACTCTCGTATGTTCGGCTGCCACTCCTCTCACCTGTTATTTATTATTTTATTCTGAATGGTAGCACGGCATTTTAGAGTTGACATTTTTTTTTTGTCTTTTATCTATTCCTTCTTGCGATGTGGGATTACGGAAATTCAGACTGCTGTTTTTATCTGCGAGTTTTCTCTGGTAGAGTCAACCCTGTTGACTATTTCAGTGTGCTCAAGAATCCTGACTGCCTTAATCACAGTAGCACAAATAAGATTTTCTTAAATTAAAGTGCCCACTAGCATAAAAAAAATTATGCATGTGACTAACTCAGACCCTGACCATAAATCAAACCCTAACCCTAACTGCCTTAATCACAGTAGCACAAATATGAATTTATTAAGTTATAGCGCCACCTAGCATCACAAATTGATTACATTTTGCATGTGACCTCAGAATGCTCTCTTGTCCATGTGTTTTAGGTTTTGATAAGTTTGAATTAGTAATTACAGGCCACACAAAAACATATTTGTTTATATATTCCGAATGACTTAATAAATCTTTGAAGAAGATTGAAAAAGTTGTTTATTTTTTTACATTCAAAGGAAAACGTTTATAGATGGAAATGAAATCGGAGATATTCGTTTTGTAGGGCTTGACTCAAGGAATCAGGTGAAAAAGAATTTTGAATCTAGAACATACGGTTTAGGAGATATGAGCAAAAACATACAAGTGCTTATTATAGCACCACCTAGGGTCAGACGGATGTGTGTTGTGCGCCTGAGTAGTGGTGCACTTTTGGGACCATCCTGCCAAGTTTGGAGTCTCTACGATTTACGTTCTCTGATGCCCATCTAGGGCCAGGACAAGTGATCACATCTTGGAATCCCAGTCAGGTTCTGTGTTGATTTAAAAATTCTCATACTTACCAACATGGCTTTGCATGATTTGGCTCAGTATTTGTCTGAGCTTTTAACACTTTACACCCCAAAATATTATCTCCGCTCCAAATCTGGTCTTGTAACTGTCCTTCACACTCATTTATGCTCTACGGGTGACAGGGCTTTTTCTTCCTATGCTCCTAAATTGTGGAACTTGCAGCTAATATTAGACAAGTACAGATCCTGAGTTTATTTAAATCAAATCTTAAAAAATATTTCGCCAACTTCTTTAATGGTTTTAACCACTTGGTAATTTGGCTAAAAGAAATCTAGTTTAAAGACATACAAACAATGCTGTAATAACAATGATTTCTCCTAAGATTGTGAGAACTTTTATAGAGTACTTATAACATCATGAGGATGTTCCATTAATGTTTTAACAAAGTTTTTTTTCCTAACCTTTACTTAACATTGGCCAAAGTTGTTGAGACATTCCCCATAGTTTACCTGCACTGACAATTTTGTGTTTTTAACTACATTTATGAATAGTGTTACCAGTGACACACACAGTTGTTTCTTGAAGCAGCAAACTTGAAAGTGCTATATTTTATTTATCTAATGCCAAATTATCTCAGTTATTTATTTATGAATTTTTATATTTATTTATTTATTTGGAGTGAAAATGAACAATCCTGATCTGGTTCCTCAAGCATTACGAAGGACTCTAATACATTTCTGATAAATATATTCCTACCTCCTCCTCATCTCCAACTCATCTGACAATGCTATGGAATGCTGGCCATGCCAATTGCTTCATGTACATCACTTTGTTTCCATACGGTGCCACAGACAAATTTTGAGCCTGACACAAATCATTAACTCTGAATGACAGAAATGCAATACGTTATAATTTTATGAATATTTTTTTGTCATTTACAAGGAACGCAATATAAGGCCCCTCAGAATGTTTTAACCTTATAGGATGTGGCTTTGGTTCAGCTGTCATAAGGAATTTGTCATGTCATCGAAATCCTATATTTCAAGACATGAAATCCTATATCAGTTGCTATTTGTCTGCGATTTTTTATGCTGTCCCCCCAGGCAAAGCTTGGTACGCACAAATTTTCCTTTCATGCCAACCATTTGCACAGGAGGTATACACAAGCATTATATTTTATTAGTCTCTCAAACTTTGGAGGAATTTTCTTAAGCAGACGGATCACACTATGAATTCGAAAACTGTAGGTTGAAAGTTTTGCTGCTAAAATCGGCCTGTTCTTACCAAAATCTGAATCACTGTCCCCAATGGCGAAGCTGGAAGTGTTGTTGAACGCATGGGCATGTATGAGCTCCAGTTTCTAGTTCCTATGGGACAAAAAAAAAAAAAATTAAAAAAAATTTCAGACAGTTTTTAATAAACTTATTTTGCACATGTCCTAGCTTGTGTCTTTTTGTGCCTCAAGCACATCTGTGTGTGTGTGTGTGTGTGTGTGTGTGTGTGTGTGTGTGTGTGTGTGTGTGTATATATATATATATATATATATATATATATATTTGTGTCACAAAATGCATTTAGTTTCATAAGCACGGACACAAACCATGTTGTCAGATATATAGTATATATGCAAAAAAGTGGATTAGTGTAAAGTAAAATGACACTGTCTGGGAGAGCATTGTGGTTTCAGAAGATCAGCTGACACTGATGAAGACAAAATTGAATCTTTTGAGGAGAATCCATTAAACTGATTCAATTACAGGACCTTCTCTTTTTAGCTTTTTCTTGGCCTCCACATTATTTCTCAAAATATATTTTAACACCTGTTTGACAGATGGTATTCATCTTGGCTCCTAGCAGGGGTGGACTGGCCATCGGTAGCACTGGGCATTTTCCTGGTGGGCCGCTGGGTAATTTGGGCCGACCCGTTGCTGCACAAGTACCGGCCCGTCCTACAGGCAATATAGGAGGCCGCCCTGGGCTCCAACATGCAACATAAAAATTCAATAACCTCTGTAAGGTATAGCCAATACAAAGGCTTTTATTTTGAAAAACGAAATTACTTTTATTTTGAAACTATTCACACATCGTAGCACTTTTCCGTATGTCCGCATTAATACCGTACCTCACGTGGACATCATTATTTGACATACAAATCACAATAATTGTGACAACCAAAGACAACATATTAAGTATAAGATGAGCTCTGAATAATCACAGAATGACAAATAACTGCAAGTTATAACAAATACAATAAAAGCAGTGTAAATAAAATCAGCAAACAGTAAAGCTATGAGCATAACATAGTCATTTGCATAATTAATTCATACCTCAGGGAGATGAAGTGCAGCTTGCTGAATAATGCTCACGCCTGATAAAAATGCAGAAAATAAGTCATGATAAATATTACTTTGTGGCTATTTGAGTCTCTGAGGCTTACTTTGTTTAAAGGATAGCAGAAACAGCGCTTATGAAAGAACAGGGCTTTTCACTTTTTCTCAAGAATAATCTGCGGAAGGAATTAAAATACTGCAGATATGAAGATGCAACAAACTCACATAGAGTGAAAATATGAGCAATTAATCTGCAAAATATCTGCAAAGATCTACACTTTAAGAGGTATGTTTATTTATTTATTTTACATATATTTATATTTGTTTATATTTATATAGTATATGCATATATTCTGACCAACTTTGTTTTCATAATTTTTTTTATTTTTTTTTTTATGTAAAAAACATGTACACATAGTTATGTGGGTAATTTACATGAATTTTAAGCATTGTCATCAGTGTCCTGCTGTGTGACACTTTTTTCATCTAACTATTTTAAACACCATTTGATGATCTTGTATAGCTATATATACATATACTCTATAAATATTATTATTATTATACTTGTTGTTTCCACTACTTCATATTAACTAAGACAATAGTTTATTTACACTTCTAGAAAAAAGTTGAAAGGTGATTAAGGTCTTTATGCTGACTTGTCACAGCACCTAAAATACACACTTTTTGTACTTTCATGTACATTTTAACCTAACATTGTAACATGTTGGGAAAAAAGTTTTCTGACATGTTATTTGTATGAACTATAAAGTGCTTATTTTTAGTGCTTTCTCTAAATATCATTTTTTTTTAAAAAAAAAAACATCACATTTACAGTGGTTTTATATGTTTTAAAGTTATGACCATTTTGCACTGGTGGAGCCCGTTGTCAAATAAATGTCTCTCTTTTTTTTTTTTTTTTTTTTTTTTTTTTTTTTTTGAACACAAAACATTTAAAATTGAGCAGGAAAATGAAATCACTGAGCCAGTGTGTTATGGTGTGTTGTGGGCTGGGTTTGGTTTGGTGAGGCGCTCTGGGCCAGAAGGTCCAGGGACACTTTTTAGTCCCAGTCTGCCCCTGGCTCCTAGTACAGGCTTTACAACTTTGTTTCTTTGGAAAATCAGTTTTATAACAGTGGTTTGTTTGACTGGGTCAGCCCTGAAAATGTAGGGCTTAGTATGAAAATGGCAGATATTGATGGAATAAACATCTGTACAAGGAAACCAGGGAAGTCCTCTTCAGCATCAGGGTAGATATGCTTTAACATTTTGCAGGCCAGACAGTGGTTTGAATTCAAATCCCCTTTTAAAATAGTGATGCAGAAAATTAGGTGGGTGAATCCTACAAAAAGTATCAAGAAATGTCAACAGCCATCTGCGCCCCTGGCCTGTGGACCACCTCGAACTTAAAAGGCTGAAAAGCCAGATACCAACGGGTGATCTGTGTGTGTGATGGAGCAACAGGAGCGGGCGTGGTCCGAACAGAGAGTGAAAGCCCAGCCCAGGACTGGGTCTGGGGCTCCCTTTTTATTGAGATCGGTCAGCAGGCTGGTGATGTCTGAATAATTTGTCACAAACATTCTATAAAAGCCAGCCAGCCCCAGGAACTGTCTCACCTCCTTTTTGGTCTTGGGTCTCGGGCAGGCCGCAACTACTGCAGTCGTATCAATTTGGGGACCCACCTGCCCGTGACCGAAGTGGAACCCCAAATACCATACCTCCACCTGTCCAATTGTGCATTTCTTGGGGTTTGCCATTTCGGAAATCCCGCCAGTCGCAGCAACCTCAGAACTGCCCTCAGATGCTGCATGTGCTGCTGCCAATCATTATATAATGTATATAATGATGTCATCCAGATAAGCAGTGGCGTACGCAGAGTGCAGTCTGAGGACTCGGTCCATAAGGTGCTGAAATGTAGCCGGGGCCCCAAACAAACCAAACAGAAGGGTCACGAATTGGTGTAAGCCAAACGGTGTGGAGAAGGCCATTTTCTCATGGGGCATTGGTGTTAAGGGGATCTGCCAATAACCCTTCGTTAAATCCAGTGTTGAATAAAAGCAAGCTGCGCCCAACCGATCGAGCATTTAATCAATACGAGGCATTGGATATGTGTCAATTTTAGATACCGCGTTGACTTTTCTATAATCCACACAGAACCGGACCGAGCCATCGCTCTTTGGAACCAGCACCACCGGACTGGCCCAGTCACTGTGGGATTCTTCTATTACCCCCATATCGAGCATGGCCTTTAATTCTTCCTGAACCTTGGTGCTCGGGTAATCAGTAGGGATGACTGCATATCACTACCCCTGGGGTTGGTTCAGTATGGTATTTTATGAGGTTCGTACGACCACGAAGGGGCGAGAACACGTCCGAGATTTCTCTTTGCAACCGGGCCACATCCGTGACTTGCAACGGAGAGAGGTGGTCTCCGCAAGTGACCGGGATGCCTCTTCCGGCCTGAGCTCCTCCCTCTCCGGAACCACCATCGCCAAAGCCATGGGGACCACCTCCCTCCATGGTTTTAAGAGGTTGAGATGGTAAATTTGCCATCCGCTTCCCCGACTCGCCATGTGACCTCAAAGGGCCCTTGCCACTTTGTGAGTAATTTAGAGCTTGATGTGGGTAGTAGTACAAGGACTTTACCTCCCTGTGTAAATTCTCGTAGCCGAGCTCCCCTGTTATACAGCCGGGACTGACGTTCTTGAGCCTGTAGCAAATTCTCCTGTGATAGTTGCCCCAATGTGTGGAGTTTTGGTGTCAGATCAAGAACGTATTAAATTTCGTTTTTACTATTTTAAGGTCCCTCCTCCCAATTTTCCCTCACAGTGTCTAAGACCCTGCGAGGCTTATGCCCATACAATAATTCAAATGGGGAGAACCCAGTGGAGGCTTGCAGGACCTCTCGAACTGTGAATAACAGGGGTTCAAGCCACTTATCCCAATTCCGAGCATCTTTGTGCATAAACTTACGAATCATGTTTTTCAGGGTTTGATTAAACCGTTCGACCAAGCCATCTGTTTGTGGGTGATACATGCTTTACAGAATCTATTTAATTCCCAATAATTCGTACAGCTTGCGTAGTGTACGTGACATGAAAGTAGTGCCTTGATCAGTGAGGATTTCTTTTGGAATCCCCACTCGGGAGATGATTCTGAAGAGTGCCTCCGAAACACTATGTGCTGAAATGTTGTGTAGATGCACTGCTTCCGGATGTCGTGTTACGTAGTCCACCAGAACCAACACAAAGTGATGCCTGCGTGCTGTATGCTCTAATGGCCCAACGAGGTCCATGGCAATTCTTTTGAAGGGGACCTTGATCAAAGGAAGTGGGCACAACGGCACTCTTGGGGTGGCCTGTGGATTCACCAGCTGACATTCACGGCATGCTGCACACCACTGGCGAACATCCCCATGAATGCCCGGCCAATAGAAATGGGCCATTAGACGGTTTAGTGTTTTTTCTCACCGTAAGTGACCCGCCATCAGATTATGATGAGCCATCTAGAATAACATTTCCTGACAGCTCTTCGGTATCAACAATTGTGTTTTATCCTCTTTTGTCTGAGCATCCTGTGTCACTTGATACAACCAATCATTTATAATAGAGAAATATGGATATGAGAGTGTGATGTCTGACTGAAGACACTGACCATCAATCACTTGGTCAAAGGCGTGCTTAAAGGTTTTGTCTTGTGTCTGCTCCAGAGAGAAATCCCTGGCGGGGAATCCTCTAAGGGCTGGGGAAGCGGAGACTTCCTCCTCCCTTACATCATTCTGACACAGATCTGACATAGATGGCCCCGGCTCCGCCTCCCCAGCCAACACATCACAAATCTCACACAGAGATGCTTTGTTACAGGACCCATCTGCACAAATTTCCCTTAAATAAAGTGGTAAATGCTGGCCAATTCGTACCCAGTATTAGCGGATGGGTGAGGCAGGGACTACACTATGCTTTTGCCCCCAGAACTGAATCATCACAGTCACTATAGAATAATGGTGGATATCACCATGCACACACCTCACCTTCACCCTGTGACTAGCACCCAAAGTCTTGAACCAGGCATTTGTGGATGGAGGTTTGGTTTCAACCTTAATCCACCAAGGCCTGGTATGTACCCCCTTAATACACAGAGGTATGCGGTATGTCCCAGCTTGATTGGGGACAGCCTGCGGCACGTCGGGGACCCGAACCAATATCCCCACCTCCATCACCGGGCATTGGTCCTGGAAATGCCCTGGATCCCTGCAGCTCCAGAAAACCAGCCCAGACTTCACACCCATGGGTCCACCAACCTGAGAGTGAGAGCGTAGAGGGACTGGGGAAATGGGAGGAATGGGCAAACCCTGAAGCCAGAGAAACAGTTTGGGGGGGGGGGAACTCCCCATTTCCATGGAGTGGGAACAGGACGGGAGGAAGGGGAGGGGGGAGAGAGAGAAGAGAGAGAGATAATGACGAAGGCACGCCGGCCCCCGGATAGGCCGCCATGTGAACCTCTGCCAGCTGGACAGCATTGGACACACTCTGCAGTTCTTCTTGGCAGACGAGCAATGAATTGCTCTAACACCATCAGATCGATCACTGCCTCAGATCGATCACACTCCTCCCCGGCCCATACCCACTTCCAGCAGGTATCACAGAGCAGCTGTGCATAAAAAACGGGCGGCCGACCTTGCAGAGAGTGAGGGAGCAAAACTGCTGGCGGTGCTGTTCTGGACTGCGGCCATCCCGTTATAAGATCGCTTTCTTCAGGGCCTTGTACTCCACTCGGATGTCTGCGGGGAGTTGCTGAGCCATGAGGTGAGCTTCCCCGGACAGCAGCGCAAGCATATATATATTTACAGTATGTATATAATCATATTCGTTTGTATTATAAATAAATACTGAATTGAATTTATGCCGTTTTTAATTAAATAAATAAATGAAAAAGAAGAAGAAAAACTGTCCTGACAGGATGGTTTTCATTACTTTATTATGGCAATGAAAATAAGATTTATTAGCATTAAGTAATGAGAATTTTGGGGGAAATGTCCTTAACTGTCAAGAAAATAATGTCACAATGCAACAACAACAACAAAATCATCATAGTCCTTACATTGGCTTTATTTTCTTTATGCAAAATATTATTTCTGTGAGATTTACCTGTATTCCCCTTTTGGTCTTCTTTTCATCCAGTGTTTCTTTCTTCTTTAGCATTTTCCCTCAATTCTAGCTCAGATCAGAAGAGTGTATAAATGTCTTCACACATTTTCAATTGATTGCCGGCAAACTTAATTACTTCTAAAAACTTCAAATTAAATCTTTATTGCAACGTTTTTTTGTCATTTCTGCACCTTTCAGAAAGCTTCTCAGGAATTGGGATCCTTTGAAATGGCCATTTTATTGCCTTTCAAACACTTTGCTAATTTAGTGTGTTTACCGGGTCTCATAAACAGATTTTAATGGTCTGTGCCACTGACTGACTGAAGCCGCATTATAACACATGAAGCACTGGCCGCTGCAGTGTAATTTAATCACAAAAGGGGCCCTCATGCTCTTTGAGACCAAATAATGACACTAAAGAGCTATGAATCATTGCAATAATGTTATGATTATGCTGTATTATGATTTACCAGACACACATATGCACATACACATGCTAAACATGCAAAACCTCATAGACAAGCATCTCTTGTTGTATTTCATTAAGTTCTGATTACATTGATATGATGGAAAAAAAAGAAGCTTATGAACATACTCCACTTAAAATGTTAAATATAAATATTTAAGGCCGAAATATACTCTACAAAAGTACTTGAATGTAGACACTTGATTTTGTTGCGTAGTTGCATTCCAAAATATGTCAGACTATAATTCAAAACACAACGCAAGTACGTGTTGCATTCTCAACATTGTCACAAGAGGTGCTATAGCGGACATTGGTGTGAACTGTCCATTTCTATGGTGAGTTTTCTCTTTCAAGCATGTCATGGTGGAGCAACAATTTAAAGAGAATATTGCTAAGCAAGTAAGTTAAAGTAAATATATTAATAGCAACTTAACTGAATAATAACACATCCAGTTTAACGCCACAGAATTTTAAAGGTAACTGCCCTTACATAGCCCTTGAGTACTATGTAAGTATGTCATGTATGTTCAACCAATGCTTTGGCCCAGTGCTTGCATATTCATACGTGAACTTGCATTATGTATTGTTCTGTCCCTAAGAGAGTGCTCGCAAATGTGCATGGGCACGTTGGAAACGTCACCGGTCGTGGGTGCACCAAATTGATTTGGTACTACTGATACTGCAGAAAAACTTTTTTAGTGTGAACTTTAATATCGACTGAAGTAGCTGTACTTCTGATGTCTCTAGTTCGGACTGAGAGCTGTTGAGGAAGGATACGGTATTTTTTAATGAGGAGATTATTTTCATATTTCAGACAGCTCATTGAACAGCAAAAGTGGTGTTGGTTTTGAAATCACGGTACATAAAACATTAAAAAGTTTTTTTGGGATGTGACAGAACTGCTGAATCAAAGGGTCTGAGCTACTGAATATCTGCTTTGAAACTGACTATGCGACAGGAACTGTTCCATAGTTTAAGCAGGTCAGCTATGATCCTGAGCCTAAGTGAATGAGTTCTTTTGGAGAAAAACATGGCTAACACTTGCTCTGGGTTTTTGAGTTTTGTATTGTGTAGGGGAAGTACAGTATGGCCTTGGTTACACAGCACGATATAGCTCTGATCTGCTAACCTGTAAGGTTGAAGGTTTAAAACCTGCAAGTGGTGAAACATGAAAAGTCATCATTTCCTGCCCTTGATCAAGACATTAAAGTCAAAATGAAATCAAAATTGGATTCACTTAGACAATGCTTGTAGCAAGGCAAAGAAATGCATACATACTTGGTTTCTGAATTGCATTTCACAGTGAGCTTACCCCAATGTGTGCGTACCTGAGCCTCACCGTAGAAATTTGTGGGGTAAAAATACTTTAAGCCATTTTGGGCGTTTTGGATAAGAGCTCAACGACCACGATTATCTGGATGGGAATGGATAGAGTCATTTCATCTTGATGGACAGGCTGTAAATGCCTCACCTCTTCCTTGCATAAAGTCGTGTGAGCTTTCCTAATTAAATAATCCACTGGTGTTCTGTTGTGTCAACGACAATCAAATCCCTTCCCCGTATTCAGAATGTGGATTACATGCAAATTAGGGCTTCCTTCAGCCTGCTTTTAAAGGACGATATGCATATTTATGCAAAGCGGCTCTGGTTGTTTCTATTTCTATATTGCTCTTTCTTTCAGTGGGCATATCATTTAATTAAAAACAGACTGGCAGGTGCATAAGATGTAACATGTCTGGTGTATCAGGGGAACTGAGACAGAACTGAGTAGCCATGTAATAAGCAGGATAATGTACAGTCAGCCAGTTGTTATCACAAAATGAACCCCATCAGGGTGATCTCCCTGTCATGGTTTATTTTGTGATAACAACCGTCTGACTGTATACTATCACTTACATATACACCAATCAGCCACAACATTAAAACTACCTGCCTAATATTGTGTATGTCCCCTTCGTGCTGCCAAAACAGCGCCAACCCGCATCTCAGAATAGCATTCTGTGTTATTCTTCTCACCACAATTGTACTGAGCGGTTATCTGAGTTACTGTAGACTTTGTCAGTTTGAACCAGTCTGGCCATTCTCTGTTGACCTCTCTCATCAACAAGGCGTTTCCATCCTCATAACTGCAGCTCACTTGATGTTTTTTTATTTTTGGCACCATTCTGAGTAAATTCTAGAGACTGTTGTTTGTGAAAATCCCCAGAGATCAACAGTTACAGAAATACTCAAACCAGCTTGTCTGGCACCAACAATCATCCATGCGATTATCTAATCAACCAATCATGTGGCAGCAGTGCAGTGCATAAAATCATGCAGATATGGGTCAGGAGATTCAGTTAATGTTCACATCAACCATCAGAATGGGGAAAAAACTGTGATCTCAATGATTTGGACCGTGGCATGATTGTTGGTGCCAGATGGGCTGGTTTGAGTATTTCTGTAACTGCTGATCTCCTGGGATTTTCACACACAACAGTCTCTAGTATTTACTCCGAATGGTGGCAGAACAAAACAACATCCAGTGAGGGCCAGTTCTGCAGATGGAAATGCCTTGATGAGAGAGGTCAACAGAGAATGGCCAGACTGGTTCAAAAAGTCTACGGTAACTCAGATAACCTCACTGTAAAATTGTGGTGAAAATAGCAGGTTGGCGCTCTTTTGGTGGCACGAGGGGGACCTACACAATATTAGGCAGTTTGTTTTAATGTTGTGGCTGATGGGTGTATATACACCACATTCACCACATTCTCAAATTCTCACACCACATTCTCAAATTCTCGTGCATTTATCCTATGACCACATAAAATATAATTTACAGTTGTGATGTGTGATAAAAATATCTCACAAAAGTATAAATAAATAGAACCACATCCTCTCATTCTGTCTCCATCCCACTATTAGCAGCAGCATCGCTCTCTCTCTCAGTTACCTCACCTCCTTTTCCTGACTTTAAATCAATAATTCAGCTTCCCCTGCTGACTGACGGACTGATTAAATGCATAGAATCCATGAACCAAAGAATGAGAGAGAGAGAGAGAGAGAGAGAGAGAGAGAGAGAGAGAGAGAGAGAGAGAGAGAGCAGACAGAAAGATTAAAGGCCCTGGAATCAAGACAGAGAGAACAGTGGCTTGGTGGGAATTGAGGGGGTTTGGAAGAAAATTAAATGGAAAAAGTGATACAGAAATGCACTGGGAGAGAACAGAAGCTTGATGGGGGAAGAAGATGATGATGAGAGCTTAAAGTCACAAAAAGAGTAATGGCACACCAGATGAAAAAGAGAGGAAAGCTATTAGAGGTTTTAAAGGCATACATTTACTATCAACACAATGTCAGAAAGCTAAATGACAAATAAATATAAAAGAGACAAAAATCCTTTAAAGAAATTAAGAGAAAATTGTGAGGGAGAAAGGAAGTGGAGAGAAATGGTCATGTGGTGAGGAAGGTTAAAAATGAACAAAAGAGTGAAGGACAGTGGAATGAATGAGTAAGGGGGTGAAGAGAAAAGTGACAGGCTTGATTCACCTCTCCTCTCTAAAAGCTTTTTAAATAATATTAATGAGACTACGACTCAGGACACACCATCGACTGCCACAATGGATTGAGTGATTGCCGCTCTCCGAAAGAGTTTATGTGTACAAAAGTTAATGAGACTTGAGAAGAGAGAAACAGAAACGTTACATAGAGAAGAATTCGACAACAAACAGATCACGACTGTCATGTTTGGGCAGCCACATTACTTACAAATGGAAGCTACTGAGCTCGTTTTATTGGTCTGTGCTTTCGCTAAGCAACACCCACCATTATGATGTCAGTGCTGTTGAGGTTAAATCATCCACTTAACTTCCATTCCTCAGCAGAGATACAGAGAGAAAACAAGAGCATATGGAATAGATTGATGGAAAGGAAATTATGCTATTATGTAAATCTCTTAGCAATATATATTGCATTTGGTTCCATTGTCATATTTTTAATTTTTAAGTTTAAAATTTTACTGAATATGAATTTGAATAAGCAATATAGATGGATGGATGAAAGGAAGGAAGGTAAAATGGACAAAGGAATAGAATCTAGATGTATTTGTAAAATGGATTGAACTGCTCACTCAAGTGTCTTTTGAAAAAGTGCCTTCTGCGCATCTGCATTACCTCAGAGTGCTTGTCATTATGTTTGGACTCAATTAATTTATATTTTCAATTAATGGGTTAGTAATTGGGTTAATAAAACCTAATAATTTAAGATGCAATGTTCAAATATGTGACAATTATGGTTTATTTAAACCACAAAGGTGGAACATGAATGTATTTGTGCATCAGGGGCATTGACCAAAAAGTCTTCTGCAAAGGATCGTCCTGTACATTCTCTTTCAAGCATCCTCAGTAAGATTCCTCAGTCCTCGTGGTGCTTTAAGATAATTGATACATCCTTTGTGATGGCAGATTTTGATCGCTTTCCAGGTCATGGGCTTGAGGACAGAGGAGCAAGAAAAGGAGGATTTACAATTTACGAAATGAGAAGCACCCATTGAAGGAAGGAAAAAACTGCAAAGAAGAAAGAAAGAAAAATAATGGAAGGAAGGAATAAAGAAGGAAAAATGGAAGGAGGGAACAATAATGGAAGGAAGGAAGGAAGGTACATGATGCTTCGACCAAAAAGTCTTTCAAATAGGTTGCTCTTTGGCTTTATCGCTCAAGCGTCCTCAGGAATTGGTTTCCACGTCACAAGCTCAAGGATGGAGGAGCGAGGAAACAAGAATGCACAATTTAAGAAATGAGTAGCACCCAATGAGGGAGGGAGGGAAGGATATATGGATGGATGGATGGGAGGGAGGGAGGAAGGAAGGAAGGAAGGAAAGAAGGAAGGATGGATTGATGGGTAGGAGGAAGGGAGGGAGGAAGACAAAAAGTTTACACCTCTGTACTACCCCTGAGAGAAGCATCATTATTTCCAAAAGTGGTATAATTTTTGCTCATTGTTCAAGTAAATAACCAAGTGAGACATCATCATCATGATGGCGCCACGGTTGGCTGCCTCGGTGTGGAGCTCCTCAGTTCTTTTGTTGTTTTTGTTTGTTTGTCCTGTGTTTAGTAATCTTTTTCTAGTCAGTTTTAACAGAGACGAACTGCTGAACATTCGACAGCATATACCAGACAATCTTTTCCCAGTTTTCGAATATTCAGACATTTTGCTAGACATTTTAGTTGGAGGCGCAGCTCTGCTGTTCAAGAGACGCAGGCGAGGGAGATGAGCCGGTGTGCTAGTCAAACTCCGTCGGCATGGATTTCGAACAGCGCTACCGAGTATTCACTTAACAAATCTCTGCTCTCTTCCTAACAAAATGGACAAACTACATCTCCTCACCCGCACAAACAAGGACTTTTCAACCTCTGCTGCCTTGTGCTTCACAGAAACCTGGCTGAGTGAAGCCATTCCGAACAGCACATTACATCTGCTGGGCTTCCAGCTGTTCAGAGCGCATCGCATCATGGAGTTAACAGGGAAAACGAGAGGCAGTGGAACATGCTTTTATATCAATGAAAGTTGGTGTACAGATGTAACAAAGTTAAAGAGGATGTGCTGTCCTAATTTGGAAGTGCTCTTTATTAACTGTAAGCCTTTCTACTCGCCGCAGGAGTTTTCCTCGTTTATTCTGGTGAGTGTGTATATCGCGCCAAACGCGTGTTTGAATGCAGCGCTGCAACAGTTGGCAGATCAAATCATAGACACCAAACAACAATACCCGGACTCAGTTATTATTATTCTTGGAGATTTTAACTAAGCAAATCTCACACGTGAACTGCCCAAATACAAACAGCACATCACATGCCCCACCCGAGACAGGAACATACTGGATCATTGCTACACAACAATAAAGGATGCATATCGCTCTGTCCCTAGAGCAGCTTTGGGACTCTCTGATCACTGTCTGGTTCATCTTCTTCCAACCTACAGGCAGAAATTAAAATCAACCAAGCCAGTAGTAAGGACTGTAAAGAGATGGACCAATGAAGCAGAGCGGGAACTACAAGCCTGCTTTGACTGCACTGATTGGAGTGTTTTTTAGGCTGCAGCCACAGACCTGGATGAGCTCACAGATACTGTTACATCATATATCAGTTTCTGTGAGGATATGTGCATTCCTACTAGGACTTATTTAAAGTTCAACAATGACAAACCGTGGTTTACAGCAGAGCTCAGGCAGTTTCATCAGGCCAAAGAGGATGCTTACAGGGGTGGGGATAAAGTCTTGTACATTCAGGCCAGGAACACACTGAACAGGGAAATCAGAGTGGCTAAAAGAAGATACTCTGAGAAGCTGAAAAACAAGTTTTCCGCTAATGACCCTAAATCAGTGTGGAGTGGCATGAAACAACTCACAAATTACAGGACTCCTACCCCCAACCCTGTAGGGAACCAACAACTGGCTGATGACCTGAATGTGTTCTACTGCAGATTTGAAAGGCCCAATCTCACACCCCACACCCACTCTGACCTTCACTTCACACAAACACCAACACCTCCTGTAACCCCCCCCTCCTCCCCCCTCCTGCTACTCAACCTGCACTTAAGATCTGTGAAGATGATGTGAGCCACGTCTTTCGGAAACAAAAGACGAGGAAGGCTTCAGGCCCAGATGGCGTCTCACCAGCGTGTCTTCGATCCTGTGCTAACCAGCTGGTCCCCATCTTCACACAGATCTTCAACAGATAACTGGAGCAGTGTGAAGTCCCATGCTGCTTCAAACACTCAATCGTTGTTCCTGTCCCAAAGAAACCAAAAATCACAGGACTTAATGACTACAGACCTGTCGCCCTGATATCTGTGGTCATGAAATCATTTGAGAGACTGGTGTTGGCCCACCTGAAGAACAACACTGGACCCTTTCTAGATCCCCTTCAATTTGCTTATCCAGCAAACAGGTCTGTGGATGATGCAGTCAACATAGGATTGCATCATATTCTGCAACATCTGG
Organism: Myxocyprinus asiaticus; assembly: GCF_019703515.2. Lineage (NCBI taxonomy): Eukaryota > Metazoa > Chordata > Actinopteri > Cypriniformes > Catostomidae > Myxocyprinus > Myxocyprinus asiaticus. The sequence goes on from NC_059393.1 coordinate 18,581,009, forward strand.
ACAGACCAGGGACATATGCAAGGATCCTTTTTGTGGACTTCAGTTCAGCACCATCATCCCAGCTATACTTCAGAATAAATTACACCAACTCTTTGTTCCCAAGTCTATCTGTCAGTGGATTACCAGCTTTCTGACGGACAGGCAGCAGCTTGTAAGACAGGGGAAACTCACTTCTAGCAGCTGTACAATCAGCACTGGTGCCCCCCAGGGATGTGTGCTCTCCCCACTACTCTTCTCCCTCTACACCAATGACTGCATCACCAAGGGCCACTCTGTCAAGCTCCTGAAGTTTGCAGACGACACCACTGTCATCGGCCTCATCCGAGATGACGATGAGTCTGCATACAGAAGGGAGGTTGAACAGCTGGCTGTCTGGTGCAGTCAAAACAACCATGAGCTGAACACGCTCAAAACGGTGGAGATCATTGTGGACTTAGGAGAAACATCCCAACACTGACCCCCCTCACCATTCTAAACAGACTGTGGAGCAGTGGAGTCATTCAGGTTCCTGGGTACTGTCATATCACAGGACCTGAAGTGGGAGACCCACATTGACTCCATTGTGAAAAAGGCCCAGCAGAGGTTGTACTTCCTTCACCAGCTGAGGAAATTTAACCTGCAACAGGCGCTGCTGATACAGTTTTACTCAGCAGTCATTGAGTCTGTCCTCTGCACTTCAATAACTGTCTGGTTTGGTTCAGCTACGAAATCAGACATCAGAAGACTACAAAGGACAGTTCTGACTGCTGAGAGGATTATTGGTTGCCCCCCCCCCCCATCTTCAAGCAATATACACTTCAAGAGTGAGGAAAAAGGCTGGAAAAATCACTCTGGACCCCACGCACCCTGCCCACTACCTTTTTGAACTGCTGCCTTCTGGCCGACGCTTCAGAGCTCTGAGCACCAGAATCATCAGGCACAGGAACAGTTTTTTCCCTCAGGCTATCCATCTCATGAACAGTTAAACTGCCCCATTGAGCAATAACTATGTGCAATACACAGTTTAGTCTTTCTTATATTTATCCAACACATCCAACCTCTTCTGCCATTTCATTCCTCTGGAAAAAAAAAAAAGCAAAAAAAACAAAAAAAAACAAACAAACATTTGCACTGTACATAACAGATAACAGATTGTATTAGATTTGCACTACCCATGTGTATGTGTGAATGTATGTATGTATGTGTGTGTGTGTCTGTACGTATGTGTATAATTAGTTGTATTTTTTATTTTTTATTATTATCTATGTCTTGCTGCTGTTTTTGTATTGTTTTTGTGTTGTTGTACACTGGAAGCTCCTGTCACCAAGACAAATTCCTTGTATGTGTAAGCATACTTGGCAACAAAGCTGATTCTGATTCTGATTCTGAATAATCAAAAGAGAAGTCAAAGTCTCGCTCTCCCGGTATCTGATTTCCAAATATTAGACTGCAGTTTGCATGCACAATAACTCAATCTCTAAGCTCTGTTGGACACATAACCAAATAATGTTGCCACTCGCTTTACATTTTGCTCAGTGAATGACTAGAAATGAATATTTAATCTCTCGCATGTCGACTCCCAATAACAAGAGAAGGGCATTTGGGAACCGCAGAACTCAGAAGCAAAGTTAAACAAACAAGGTCCTCTGAGCCTGTCTCTCTGAAAGGCATATGTGCATGTTTTACACACACATATTGTGATGTCAGAACTGCGTCAGATGGAGTCTGTGGAATTATTTATTATATCCAAGGGGTGAGCTGGTATTGTGATGTGGATTAAATACATAAGTGTGTATAAACAAGACTCTGAAGCACCCAGAACAGTAACAGCTTAATAATGCAACACACATGGAACAGCACATCACTTGTCTCCCATCTCTTTTCCAATATGTTTGGACATGTGTTAAAGCATGCAAATAGACAGTTGTGTTAGGCTTTTTCTCATACTGCCCCCTGTTGGTGAGAGATGCAACTGCACAACCCTTTCTAATGCAAGCCTATGGAACCTTTTCACCTGTTTTATCGTCTATTGAGTAAAAACTGTAAGAACATCCTTTCTTTCTTTATTTCTTTCTAGGATTAAAAAATACTAGAAATGAAGAGCTAGAAAGTGATTATAGATGGAACCAAATGTGTCAAAACCTAGTGTATGTTTGAAAGACAGAAAGAGAGGCAGAGAGAGGGAGAAAAAAGAAAGCAACTGGAGTCTTTTTGTTTCACAGAATTTGTTTGTTCTTGCCCCAGTATTTTTCTCTCATGACTGTACTATCAATTTTGAGAACAAGTGTCAACAATGTGTGTGTGTGTGTGTGTGTGTGTGTGCATGTGTGTGTTTGAATGTTCTGCAGATCAAACTCTCCATCTTAGATACTAAAACCTAGATACTTGGGGAATTTTCCACAAAACCAAATGCTCTGCTCTCTGGATGTCCAGGGTGATCAAGTCCCTGTTTACAGAACCTGGTTTCATAGAAACTCCTAACTATAACTACATATTATCAGAATTATTTTTATATCACTAGTTGTATGTATCACAGCATATATTGTTCTATCCTGATCAAATTATGCAATTGCAACTGATAGACCTTTGAACTTGCGATGCACAGGACCAAAGTATGAGTCCTGAAGAGAATGCGAAACTAAAGTCTCATAAAAGCACCTCCAAATGAGGTTTTATCTCACATTTGCTTTTTAAGACACTATAAGTTAGGTTTAGGGTTGGGAGGTAGGTTGTTTTTTTTTTTTTTTTTATTTAAAATGTGATAACATGCTTTTAGTGCTACCCAGTGGGCACTTTACCTCGGAACTGCTGGGATATGTGTAAAGCAAGTCTAAAGATGGTGCAGAGTATGGCTGCTGCGTTGCGAGCTCTGAACCAATATTGTATTTTTTTGTTTGTTTTGTCTACAGTTCTTATGTTTTTTGTTTTGGATTTTGTCTGCCTTATTGTTTACAATAGACAAACACTTTTGGACATTGGTTTTGCAATAGCACACCGAAAACCGGACTTTACAGTGTATTATTATCGTATACAGTCTTCTTATTTTGTGTATACCGTATTTTTATTTATTTTTTTTGTATACAGTCTTCTTATTTTGTGTATACTGTATATTATTAGGTGTATATTGTATATTGTGTTGTGTAACAGATGTGTAAACTGTGTTATGTGTAAATCAGATGTAATTTGTTTATTGTAATTGTCATACTGCTATGTTGCTTGGAACCGCACCCAAGACTTTCACCCACTGTTGCACTTGTGTATATGGTTGAGTGACAATAAAGGGATTTGATTTGATTTTGATTTGAGCCATGTGATATAATTTTACAAAACATTTGCCACAGTCACTTCATTTTCATGAGATCAGTCTCAGTTTCTCCTTGCTGTAAAATCCACCTTAAACTGGTAGCTGTATTTTGGAATATGGTAGCTGGTTCCTAGCTGGTCCATGCTAATCATTTGGTCCAAGCTGATAAATGGTCTTGGACCAGCAGCAAATCAGATACCAGCAGGTCATGCCAGCTATAGTTCATCACAGTAGTTTTTGGAACATGATGGATGGCCACCTTGGACCAGCCATCTACCTTTTTTCAAAGCGCAGCTTTCATCTTAAACTGGATTTTTCAGCACTGCTGATCACAAATGGAAAGAGATAAATACGGGTGTAAACTTGGTCCATATTGTTTCATGATCTTATTTGATAACTAAAACCACATTTGATACAAAGTCATTTTTTCAGTGAAAATCTTAACGTCAGTTGCACTTTCATGAGCGAAGCTTGTTCACATTTCACGGATTAACTTGTGTTGTTTTTTAAACCTATTGTATGCCTTCAAAAGGCTTGCAATATGATACACGAGTTGCATGGACTATTTTTCTGATAGTTTTGGGTCATTTTATAAGCTTTAAAGTGAGTCACTATCAGCTGTCATTGTATTGAAAAGACAGACCACAATATTCATTTAAAACATTTATATTTGTGTTCCACATAAGAAAGAAAGCCATACGGATTTGCAATGACATGAGCATGAGTAAATTCTGATGAAATGTTTATTTTTGGGCATACCATCCCTTTAATATCAGATCTAAACAATGCCCAAGATACTAAAAGTGATCTTGAACACTATCACCCCCTGAAGAAATGCCTTTCTTGGAATCAGAAGTACAGATATAAGAGTGTGTTGTCATGGTGACTGGGTATGCCGACAGGGAGCTAATAGGGTAATTGACCTGTGAGTAGCGGGCTCTTAATCCATCCCCAAAATTCACACACACACACACACACACACACACACACAAAAACACACACACATACACACACACACACACTCCCCTCCCACTCAACCCACTGGGGTCATTCCTTATCGCAAAACACTGCTGAATTTCTACAATGTACACAGGCTGGAGTCTGAAAAAATGTATTCATACTTTAATCCATTGCCAGTGACCTTAAAACTTCTAAAACCCTTGTGATGAAAATTTTGAAGGGGTAGTTCACCTAAAAAATATATATTTTGTAATAATTTGCTCACCCTTGTGTGAGTTGGAATGACTCAGTGTTATTCAAACCCATATGACTTTCTTTCTTCTCTCGAACAAAAATGTGCTGGTGAAAAAATTTTTTGTGCTAAAAACGCAAGTTCTTGAGTAAACATCTGTAATGGGAGCCAGCTGATACGTGAAAGCTGTGCTGTATGTGTAAACCTCACTCCCCTCACCTCAAGAGGTGCACTAGCGAGTGACGCTAGAGGCTGTAGGTTTTAGCCTCCTTGTTAGTGCTGGAGACCCCGGTTCGAATCCCGCTCGAAGCGGGTCGTGTAAAACCGGTTACACATGCATGTTACTGTGAACAAGCTTCTTTCAAGCAATCATGAATGTGAAATAGATGTCATGTTTTTTAGTGAAAATGATTTAAATTTTGGGTAGTTTCACATGAAACCTATTGTATTATTTCAGAAGGCTTGTGCTGCTGTCACGTGCTATTGGAGTTATCATATAAATGAGTTTTTCTACTCGGAAGTTGCACATGAACACCCTTTGAGTCATAATTATAACTGAGGAAACTCTGACATAATTTTGATACCTGAGTTTCCAAATTGGAAAGATATATAAACTTTCAACATGGAGGAGGAGAATATGGTTTCTGTAGTTTTATTTTTATTTTTTTTTAAATGCAGCTACCTTGTCATTGCTTACCATTTCAGGCATATAAATTTCTGTTGATCAGCAACCCTTTGATGCATAATGTATTTGACCAAAATTCCATTATCATCAGCAAGTTGACTAACATGTATTACGGTGTCAAAATATGGTTCCGGAAGAAATATCCAAGAATGAATCTGGCGTCCTTCATGTTTCCTGTTCTTGCACTTGAATGTGACATGCTCGTAATTACAACTTCAGAAGTGGGAATTATTATCATTCTGATAGCATGTGAAGGTAGCATTGGAATATGATGCATAAAGCCCTGGTCACACTACACTTTGCGCTCCATTCACTCCCGTTCAAATGCGAGACCAGTTTATTTTAACATCTTAAACATAATATTGTTTGTGATTTATTTCTTAAAATCAGAAGTCCTTGCACATGACATCATATCCTGGTCTGTGTTGCACTGTCCAAATTATTATTATTATTATTTTTTTTTTTTTGCATGATTAAAGCCAGGTGTGACCATCCCTTTAGTCACATGGATTACTTATATGATACTTTTGTATCCTTATTGTTGTTGCTTTCAACCGCCATTGTATTGAAAAAACGGACCAGAGCATTTATCTATACGTGTTGTGTGTTCCACATAAGAAATAGACATACAAGTTTGAAACAACATGAAAGAGTTATTTATGAAAGAATTAAAATTTTTGGGTTCGTCCATACTGGATAGAAGTCCTTACTGATAATAAAATAATCTCACTGAGCTCTGTTGGACTATTTTGCATGCCTACACCTCTTTAGTTCCAAAGCAATTGTGAAACAAAGGTCTCTGGTGAGAAGCGTCAAATCGTTTAACATTTCTCCCGCTGTCAAGCCTCCGCTCTTGACAAAAGTGTTCCCTGAGGGGCACAAATAATATTGCGGAACCCTCGCGTTTTCATCTTCGCTACTCCCCCATGTTTCTGCAATGGGTAAGGATGGGCAATGGAGGAGACAGGACCCGGCAGAAAAGTCAACATAACTTTAATGACATAAAAGAACTGAACATAACATAAAACACATAGATGCACACACACACAGTGGCCACGTGTGTCTCTCTCTCCTGAACTTGTGTCCCCGGCTCCTCTTTATCCCTCTCCCGGCTGATTGGGCTGATTCAGCGGCGGGTGTCCATCGTTACATCCCGGCCACGCCCTCCTCCTTGTCACTGTCTCATTTCACAGGCTTCGTTTTGCTGTGATCCTTCGAATTTCTCTGTGTGTTACAGATCTTATTGAAGTGATAACGGAGGGATGTACAAAGGTTTAGCACTTGGTGCACTTGGTGTGTTTGAGAAAATATAGGAAGGATAGGATGGGGTCTTTGTGTTGTAAGTTGTCCCCAGATCTTCCATACAATGAAAATGAGTGGTCCATCATCAGTTTTCTGAAATGCATCCTGCTCTCAATTTTCTGCCCAGTATAGAATAATTAAAACATCAAATCTGAATGCTATTTTTTTTTAGGTCTAAATAAGATCACGCTCTGCCTCTACTTTTGTCCTTGAGTACAAGTATTAGTCCTTTTTTTTTTTTTTTTTGCTTGGATTCAGAGTCTCTACATATGATGGACTCAAATCTGAGGTGCAATAAGACATTTACAACTGCAGAAGTTCCTTCAGACGGGTCTGATAGAGACTAAATTGGAAACAAAGGTGAGAAACTGAGAGAGAGAGACTAAGGTGTCTAAATCTATGTTAACCTGACTAAACAGGCTTATAGATTAATGGAGTGCCCATCAAATATGAAAGATCTGCCAGAACCTTCTACTTGATAAACAAAGCCAGATAAACTAGACCTACCAAAGGAGAAACCTTCCCTGCTGAATAAAGCAACTTAAGCCAGCTTTAGTTGGATTGCTGGTCCTAGCTGGTCTCACAACCTGGTCTGGTTTGCTGTTTTTAGAAAGGTTTGAGGCACGTGTTAGCAGGTCAGGCTGGGACACCAGTTCATCGACCAGTTTAAGACCAGGATTGCCAGGTAGGGAGACCAACTTAAACCAGCTTAAGACCAGCAAACCATCTTCAAATGGTTTAAGCAGCAGGTTTTAAAACCAGCTACCATCATAAGATGGTTTTAGCTGAGAAGAAACCTTCTCTTCTGAATAAAACCGCTTAAACCAGCTTTAGTTGGTTTGCTGGTCCTAGCTGGTCTCCCAACCTGGTCAGGCTGGTTTGGTTTGCTGGTTTTAGAGAAGTTTGGGGCACTTGTCAGCTGGTCAGGTTGGAACACCACTTGGCCACGTTGGGAGATCATCTTAAACCAGCTAAGACCAGAAAGACCAGAAGGAACCTTCCCAACAGAATACATCAGCTTAAATTAACCTTGCTGGTTTGTTGGTGTTAGTTGGTCTTCCAGCCTGGTATGGTTTGCTGATTTTAGAGGGGTTTTAGGCACTTGTCAGCTGGTTAGGCTGGGACACCAGCTGGCTGACCAACTAATTCATCTGAAGACCAGCTTAGCCAGGCTAGGAGATCACCTAGACCAGCTTAAAATAAGCTTGGCCAGGCTGGGAGACCACCTAGACCAGCTGAAGACCAGCTTATCCAGGCTAGAAGACCACCTAGACTAGCTTAAAACCAGCTTGGCCAGGTTGGGAGACTGCCTAAACCAGATGAAGATCAGCTTGGGCAGGCTGAGAGACCACCTAGACAAGATTAAAACCAGGTTGGCCAAGCTAGTAGACCACCTAGAACAACTGAAGACCAGCTTGTCCAGGCTCGGAGACCACCTAGACCAGTTGAAGACCAAACTGGCCAGGCTGGGAGACCACCTAGACTATCTGAAAACCAGGTTGGCCAAGCTAGTAGACAAGCTGAAGACCAGCTTGGCCAGGCTGGGAGACCACCTAGACTAGCTTAAAACCAGTTAGGCCAGGCTGGAAGACCACCTAGACTAGCTGAAAACCAGTTAGGCCAGACTGCGAGATCACCTAAACCAGCTAAAAACCAGCCTGGCCAGGTTGGGAGACCACATAAACCAGCTGAAGATCAGCTTGGGCAGGCTGAGAGACCACCTGGACTGGCTGAAAACCAGGTTGGCCAGGCTGGGAGATGACCTATACCATCTCAAGACCAGCTTGGCCAGTCTGGGAGACCACCAAAACCAGAGAAAGACTAGCTTGGGCAGGGTGGGAGACCACCAAGACTAGCTAAAAAAAAAAAACAGGTTGGCTAGGCTGGGAGACCAGCTAGACCATCATAAACCATCTAAGACCAGCAAACCAGCGTAGGCTGGTTTAAGAAGCAGAGTTTTAAAACCAGCCACCACCAGAAGCTGGTTTTAGCTGGATTTTCATTTCTTTAGACCATGGACCATATACATGAAGTTTTGTTGGTGTGGTCTTGAACAAAAGTGTCCTTGTCCCTCCTACAAAATCCCTTTCTGCCATTAAAACACTGCTGGTACCAATTATGATTCAACCTAGCAACTCTTCTATCTTCTTTTTTTTTCTTGCATCTGTCCTGCAACCTTGTTGTGGGGTGATGTTCCTGTCTTTCTACATGTTGTCTCTCCTCTCTGACTGTCTATTCTGGGTAATTTCTGTATGTTTTCTGTATGGCTACTGATGTCTCTCTCTCTCTCTCTCTCTTTGTGAATCACACAGCCTTGATTAGTTCCCTAGTGACTTCTGCCTCAGATCTCAGGCTTATATTTGATTCTGAGAGAATGTAATGGCCACAGAAAGTGAGAGAGACAGAATCTACTCAATAGTCGGCAGGCAAAGCCTTGTGTGTGAAAAATAATAACTAGCACAGAGAGACAGATAGAGAAAGGCGTGTGAACAATCATCGCCCAAATATCTCAGCGCACAGCTAAATGCACAATACATTCAACTTATTTTTACTCAAAAACATCTTTAGATAGTCCGTATTTGAAGAACGAACATAATCTGACAAAAGAATTACAGATCAACTGAATCAATCTTTTTTTATTTTTTTTTTTATTATTATTCTGACAGAATGACTCATGCAGTTACAAAGTCCGTACATGCAGCAAAATGGCTGCCCATTGATGCTTTTCTGCTGAGCTAATGAAATGGCTTCATGCTCTTGACTGTGTATAGGCAAAGCCTTACTTTCTCTCATAGGCATTTATGATCAACCATTTATTAGTGTCTCAACCACTAGAGATCATAAGTATACATGTACAGTTAACTTCACATAAATGCCAGTTGATTAATACCTTAGCAGCACACAGAAGTGAATGAAATGGCCCACAGCTGACATATTAAATATGGCTTTCAAAGGAGTTTGCTGATCAATATAACTCCCTAAGTGTGCTGAAACAGAAAGTGAGCAAGAAGTGAGTCTGAGACAGAGGTATACTTCTGTCAAAGATTTAAGACAACAAAGGACATTTATATGCATGCACACATAATTGTTCGACCATGACAGGACATGAAAATAAAAAATAATAATTGGAAAGGGACATATAGTATAGCAGCATTGGCTGCTAGAAATGTTGGGATAGTTCACCAATAAATGAAATTATTCACTCATCCTATCCCTCCAAGCACGTATGACTTTCTTCCATGTTAAGTATTTGGGTTATTGACAAATAATGTTGTCCAAGATGATAAAAATTAGAATGACCTTAATGTTCTTAGAAGTATCAAGTTCTTAGAAATGTAGGACAAAAGTACAAATATTCATAATATTTTAAATCAAAATTGTTTAGCTGCATATTTTGTCAATAAATAATAATAATAATAATAATAATAAAAGATTATTCCAAACGACGTATCCCAAATTTTTTTTCAAGAATTTCAGCTTTTAATGAGACTTTTATTTTTAACCATATCCAGACTGATACACCACTTTGTTTGTTTTTGTTTGCAGCATCATTCAAAATCAATAGTTTTTAGTTACAGATGCTATTGTAGAAATTCACTATTCACAATCAGACATGATTAATTTAATCCAAGAGTGAAAGTGTCCAATAACAAGACAGTTACTGAGATTAAGCGAGTAGTATTCAGCTGGTCGTGTGATTCTGAAATGGCAGCCCCCATGAGGGCGCCCCTGCCACATGTAGAATAAAACAGTTTTTATAAGGTTACTGATATGACTAGAGTCCTCATCTCATGTGAGTGGTCATGATTTTATATAAAATGTTTCAAAATTACTATTCATTTCCTTAGGAGTAAAACTTTTTGAATGGGGAAAAATTGCTGAGTGCACCTTTAAAGCCCCAGAAAAAAAGGAAAATATAGTTGTATAAGACTTTGAATATGTTGATTGTAGTAGTTTTATTTATTTACACAAATACACACAGGTAATTGTTATGTGTAAATTGCATTTTTTATGTATTTTTAAATGACCTAATAGATCCAAATATAATAATGAGTGTCACGTTATTGACCCATTATCTAAAAATATAGTATGTTATAAACCAAACTATTCAGCACAAAAGTAAACATTAAGGAAATATTCCAAGTTCAATACAAGTTGAGCCCAATCGACAGCATTTGTGGCACAATATTGATTACCATAAAAAATAATTTTGACTTTTCTTAAAAAGCAAAAATCTGGTTTAGTTAGGCACTTACAATGGAAGTGAATGGGGTCAATCCGTAAACGTTAAAATACTCACTGTTTAAAAATTATAGCCACAAATCGTAAACAGTATGTGTATTAACAGGATTTTAGTGTGAAAAAATCGCTTACTAACCTTTTCTGTGTAAAGTTATTGCCAATTTTACAACTTCGTTGCCATGATGATGTAATGTCAACAAACCCTAAAACCAGACTGTAAAAATTACAATTTAAACAACTTTACTGCTCAAATAATACACTTGAATTATCTGTATGTTACTATAGACTGTATTTTACTGTTACTGTAGACTGCGTAATCTGTGCATAGAGAACGGTGAAACTGCCACTCTGTACATATCATAAGTTTCTTCATGTTTCATCATTACAGGGACATATGTAAGGAATAATTGACAACGAACCGTTGAAATGTTGAAAAATAATGCATACCCGAGGTGGTAATGCAGTCACTACACGCAGCGGGACGGAATCAATTATTCTGCTTATACCATGTGTGTGAGCATATGTGTGCGTGTGTGTGCACGCGCGTGCGTGCGTGTGTGTGCACGCGCGTGCGTGCGTGTACGAGGGAGCGCGAGGGCTCTTTTTAACCGAAATTGAAATAAATGCAGGATATTTTAGAGATTGTTTTGACATTCTTAACCGATTTACTTTAACCAATGACTTTGTTTTAATTTGTTATTTTGTTGTGGTAGCCTGTAGGGCTCTTTGAAATAACTGAAATAATTTGCCGAAGTGATATGGAACCGTTATGCGGTCAAGACCTGGAAGTACGTCATAGCCGTGCGTTTACTTGAAAAATAATTGCACACCTTAGAACATCCGTAAACCAATCAGAATCAAGCATTCAACATGGTATAATGAAGACTGTATTAGTCATACTGGTCAAGCTAAATTACTAAAAAAATTCAGATGTCCATCCAGTTAAATTGGCAGCTTCAGGGTGGATAATAACAGGGTGGACATTCAGTGGATAAATTAGCCACTACATGGTCTGCGATTGATATCTAGGAAACATATTTGTAAACTAATATTTGTGATTTTATTTCTGTTAACATAAAAACTGTATATTGAAATTTTAAAATTATATTAATTTCCCATATATCTTCCCATAACAATGTGGACATTAGTGGTCTACCGATATGGGTTTTTTAATGGCCGATACGGATATCCAGAGAGCAGGGTGGCCGATAGGCTGATAAAATGCAGATATATTACAATTTAATAAAGTAAAAGCATAAACATAAAATTGCAACAATAAAAAGAAAATATACTCTTATTTAGCATTATATTTACTCAGTTTCACACAAAACTTTAACTTGAAGTTGCACTCACGCGCTCGTGCGGATCCAACTCGAGCAGCAATCTGACAGTTTGAACAGCCTGGACCACCTGTTTGGATTGTCACGGACTGACCGTCCTGATTTGTGAATCAGAGGAACTTTTGATCCTGAAGTTTTGATTCTGGCTGATAGAATACACGCTTCAGAGGAAGATATTAGATGAGCGTTCGACGGGGGAGAAAAAAGCGGGATTTTCATGAGGTTTGTGAATGACATTTGTTTAAATGAGATATCTGCATATTTGCAAACAGTATATAATATAATTTTTATTGATATTTGCCTTTTATCATTAGAAAAGAAAGTTAAAAGTGACAGGGAACTGCTGAGGAGAGGCTGATAGAATACGTGCTTTAGAGGTAAATAAATGAGCGCTCCACAGGATGCTGGATCTGCTCAAGTTTTGTGAGGTTTGTTTATTACATCTGTTTAAACGAGATATTTGCATATTTGCAGACGGTATATGATATTAGATTTATTGATAGTTTATTGACAGTTAAAAGTTACAGGGAACTGTTGAGGAGAGATAGGTTGAATGAAACAGGTGAGCACTTTAACATTATGAGCTCAAATGCATCTGCCGTGGCTCTGATATGTGGACCGTTTAAATGAGACTGTATTGCACACCGGTTTATTATTGTAGTAACATGATGGCATATAACAACAAAAGGAACCGTGACTGGTCATTTACATATCTCACTCGCTTCACGTTCAAGCAGGCAATTTTTGGCACCCTCAAGGAAAAAAATCGTCCAAATGGGAAAATTTATCGGCCTCAGCGAAATATCGGTCGACCACTAGTAGACATGTTATGCTTGACCACATATGACTAACATAACAAAAAAGAAAACATAAATAAAACAATAGAGTTATAAACTTCAAACTTCAAAGTAATTTTGCAGAATGGCTGATGTCCACCTCCAGTGTGTGTGATGTCATTCCCTAACATATATCTTCAACGAAAGGTCATGGTATCATGGCATAACAGGCTGGGCAATAAATCAAGGGACCCACAGGAAACCTCCATTATCAATGTTAAAATTACACATTTACCACAAATGAATACATGTTAGTGAAAGAATACAAAACTCTTAACTGTATGTGTGGAAAAAATAGAAATCCAATGATTTAGCTTTTATTTTTGTCAAAGATGTTTGACGTGCAGTTTTTGGGACATGAGGAAATAATTCAGTGCAACAGAAAAGGATTTTCATTTATAATGTAACTTTTAAGACATTAAAAGTGGAACATTATAAAAAAGTCTTTATTCTTTTTAACATGCCTATCAAAATCGTAATCGGGTGAAACTAAACAATATAAATACCACACACACTTGTAATGGGGACTTAAAATGTCACATAATTGTAGGAATAACCTATATTTACAGGTGTTCCTGCACAAGACACAGCTTTACATATAAAAACAGCATGGATGGACGCAATAACGCATACAGTGTGAACGTCCCCTACTAAACTTAAAATGAAAAACGCTTTAATACAATGACCAGGAAAAAGAGAGAAAGGGAGAGAAAAGGCTTAACATGAAAATAGCGTTTTTCTCCTTGGATTAGTGTCGTTGTTTTGTCAGTAAATAGTGTTTATCATAAGGGAAATGTAAGAAAATCACGTTGTGTTTTAACTAAACCTGTACTACTGTACTTTTATTTTGAATTAATGCAGTAATGCAGTTTTATCTTACCTCTCTCTCTCTCTTCCGGAATGAGCTCTTACACATGCAATAAAATGTAATGGCATATCATGATTAGGTGCATTTACTGGTGTTTTAAAATCCCAATGGTGGGAAACAATTAACATGCACTCGAATGCAATATGATTTTGACAAAATTGTCTTGCTTCTGACAGAAAACATGACAGAAGACATGTACAGATTGTTATTGATATTTCCCTCAGCCTTTCTGTCAAGTTTAGCATCCATGTAAAAGCAACAGCCGATATCTCACACAATGCGAAAGGTGTGTGTTTAAGGTCCATTTCTCTCAATTTGTGAAACATTCTCAGCAGTTTGGGTGTGTGACGCTAAAATACGGGACAAACGGCATCGTGTCTGGATTTCATAAGTAACGCAATTTTTTCCCATAATTATGGGATGATTCCTTGTTTTACAGGACGTTTGGCATATTTTGTAAATTAATTTTACCTGATCTTGCTTCAGCATGACTCTCTCTCTCTCTCCACTCTCTGTCATGAATTCCCTCAGTCGATGATGGCGGTGACAATGTGATAATGTGATAATGCACCAATTACAACAAAAAAATCTCACAAAACAGCATCCAATACAGTCAGGAAACTAACGACAGTAGATTATGGATTTCTGGAGCAGCAAAACAAGTGGGTATACCGAGGGTATACGCAAATATTGATCCTTAGAAGTCATTATACGCAAACAGCCCTCGGGAAAAAGTAAGCATACGGCATATACGTGCATATGGCCCGACTACACCACTGCATGGGACCCCATACAGTAAATGAGAGGCCATATTTTAACATCCAAGACTGCAGCGAATTTATCACTTTCTTGTCAAGTAGGCCTACTTTCTCTGCCATCAAAGGGAATGTCTCCAGGGATATTGTAGTGGAAAATACAGCTCTGACAGTCTTAGCATTTAGTAGGCTCCCCATTGCTTCACCTTTTGATTAATAAACCCTCAGTATCCATGGTGGGCTAGGAAAAGGGTTTCATCAAGCTTTTTCCAATATTCACCATAAACCTGCCTTCCCCCTTGACTACTCAGCTCAATAATGTCATTTCCCACCAATATGAGATGATTTGAGTTGAAGACCGAAAAATCTCCTGGCAAAGATCCAAGAGATCCCATAGACAAAGCTGAATTATTGAGATCAAAGATTTATTTTTGACACCAAAAGCTTTGAATGCAAAGGCTGTCTGAGAGTTCTGAAATAATTTCATCATGCCACCATAACAAGTTCACCAGTTTAAATAATGAAAGATAAACGAAATCAGACATAACAAAAAATAATATTTGCAAAGCTTGATTAGGTTTATTAAAGACTGTTGATGCTGTAAGGGCAGAATGCCATTCTCTCATGGAGCTGTCATTCTTTGGTTGCCATCAGCCTCTTAGTTTTAGGTAAACTGCCAAAGCTAGTTCAGTCAGAGTTCGTTTCTTACACTGCTATGGCACCTTTCTGTTTAAAGGCTAGGCCATATTTATCTTTGCAGGCAAAAATCCCTGGGCGAAATACAGTCATTTCAATGGAAATCTGTCCAAATTTTATGGGTTCAAGTTTGATGAACTTTGACATGCAAATTCGCAGTGTTGACCAATAGGAAGTTGCTTGGTATGGCAGTGATCTTAGTGTGGGCAGAGCTACTTACAGAGCTACAATGAATATTCACAACGAATGAGCAAATCTTTTTAGCGGTGCTTTTAACTTCACTCTGCCAGAGTATAAAGTGTAGCATAAAAAAGGCTGCTTGGCAAGTAACTTTTGCATGTTTTGCACTTGTTTAACATCCACCCATGCCTTCTTCGCCTGCAGAATGTCACTGTGCAAGATAAATGTGACCGAGCTTTAAGGAGCCGTTCAGACTGAATGCCTTTATGAGCTAAAAAAATTATAAAATAGACTCAGCGCAACAAATAGAACAGAACGCAGGTGTCTCAAAATAATTTTTTAAACGTTTAAATTCTTTTTGCTTGACACAGCATCTAAAAACACAGAGCTCCTGCACAGGGAGGGCAGGGTGGGAGCTGCCCTAGAGCCCGCTGTGAGAGGGGGGCCTGCAACAGCCGACCGAGGGCCCTCCCCCAGAAGCCAAAAACAATGAGTAGGGCCCCAATAGGTTCTTTGCACTGGGGCCCGTAAGATCCAAGTTACGTCATTGGGTTAAATTGTACATGTGTAACAAAACCACAGTGTGATGGTCATGGCCAAGAATTAGGCAGGACAAGGAATAGGGCAATGACACAAAGAAGAATTTTATTTCTCCTCAGCAGAAGCAGCATTCAAGTCATTAGACTTCAGAAAAAAAAATATCAAGGAAAAATAAATAAATCAGGCTTCCAGATTATAACTCTATTCTTGGTTAATAATTATGTAACAAACAAAAAAATAAAAAATTAATGAAAAAACACAAAATCAAACAATATCGACCAAAAAGTCAGTAGCCCATGATGGTAAAGGACTAATAGACGACTGTGCTGAACTCAGCTAACAGATGAAATGACTCTCTCGCCTTGCTTTCACCACACCTATATATACACATTGTGGTTCACTTTTAAACAGCAGGAATCTGCAAGGTGTGCACCCTTCTATAAGCATCCTTGATGTTCTTAATAAACTGTTTTAAAAATGTATTGTCCTGTGTGATTATTTCACCTGGTATTCATGTTTTAAATTATACTTTGATTACAAAAAGTCAACCACATTAAATTCTGAAATAAACAAACAATTAACTTAAACATTGGTTGAGACCAGGCACGTGCCATGGGCTTTAAGACTGGGCATGCATCAAAGATTTTTAATACACATTATTAAACGCTGTGCCTAAAACACATTATACGGGAGAGTGTAATGTTGCAGAAATGTTATAGATGTAAACTGTTACCTTAGAACCCACCAGTCAATGGAAACAATTATGTCACAGTGGCAAACTTCATGACCAAATCGTTTTAAATTCAGGACAGTAATATTGTTCATATCACACAAATAAAAGATTGTCATATATTGAGCCGAGCATGTTTATGTCCATTAAATCATACAATGAACCATAGTGCAAGAAGAGCTTGATTTGACATACAACAAAAAGAAAAAGAAAAGATTGCAAGTTACTAGTTTCACTACATCAATCTTCCCACAGTTCAGAAACACTGGAATGGACAGCAGCAATTAAATAATCTGACCACCAAAGACAACAATCTTAACCTGAATGCACAAGGCAAATGTAACGTAAACACGGCAGTCATCTCTTAATATATTTTTTTAAACAGACACTGCACCCTAACGTTAGAAATATAAAACAGACAGACATAACACAAGGAGGACATGATTGCCAGATCACCACTTCAAAGTCTCAGACTAACCAGAAACAATGACCTAGTATCTATGACCTAGTATCAATAACACAAGTTTTTATTAAACATATTAATTTACCTTTACTAGAACAAAAACATCTATGCATCTCTCCTTGCGAATTAATATCTGTTGTTGTAAAAGTCGCCCGCTTGTTTAAGTTTCGATAGCCTCTTTTTCTCGATTTTTTTTATTGAAATTAACTTTGCCAAATCTGCGTAGGTCGTCGATGCTTACACCGCAGATATCCATTTTAGCACTTAATAAAGCATTAGTTACGTGAACTTGAACGTGTTGATGCAAAACAAAATCTAGCCTATCAGATAGCGTGACTGAAGGAAGGAGCTTCTGATTGGCTTACTCATTTAGGTAAGCATGCTTACTTTGGTCATTTGTAGTAGCGGGCGTGGTTCAGTTTGAATGAACGTATAATGTTGAATGAAAGGGCAGTAAACAATGTTTTGAATCTATGTCAGAGAAAGCGTAAAATAAAGTGGTTATACCTGAGGGTGGCATCAATGCGAATACAGGAATAACTGCCTGTACTGCTCAACTGAGATGAAAGATGAAGAACTTGAATGAAAACTGTAGTTTATATTAACAATTGTATTTAAAATTTCATAGCATCATTTTTCTTTTCACACTTCTGTTAGATCCCTCCTTATATAGATGGCACGTCCCTGGTAGAGACCAAATAGTATGTGCGGTGTGCTACACATCTGTCACACACAGTAAATTATTTGTTCAGTTGTTGTTTCTGCGTCATATATTCAGGTCATATGCCAATCTTCCCATATGAAGGATGTCCAGGAATTAATTAATACTACTCACCTGCATACTTAAAGAATGTACATTGTTAAAGGCCAAGAAGTACTGTATGTTCTCAAATGCAGTACATACTCTGATGCAGCTTCCGCACGTCACCGATAGCACTTGATTTCCTCGACTTATTACAAATTGCTTTCAAAATTAATGCAACTGCACTACAGTTCACTTGAACCATCCCGAAACTACAGTACGTTTTAGAAACACTTTCACCCCAACCAAATGAGATGAATTCTTATGACTTCTGCGCCAAAAGCTCTAGTGTGAAAGACCAATAATTTTCCTTGATGCCTGAAGTAATGGCCTGACTTTCTTTCACCTTACTGACTGAACGGTCTTATTTTCTCTTCCTTACGTTCAAGGAATTTCTGTGTCGCTGTCTTCCTGTTTTTATTTATTTATTTATTTTTATTTTTTTAACTTGACATCTTCTAAAAATTGTTTACAGTCCCCATTGTTAAAAGTGTTTTATAAATAAACTGAATTTAATTATTACTGTTATCATGGATACAACCTGTCACCAAGGCAGTGGGTGCTTTTTATATAACATCTGACAAACTGTATTCATAACAGAGTCTTTGGACGTGTTAACTGTCTGGAAAAGCGTAACATCCAACAAAAAAGTCATAAGAGAAAGAGGAGTGTGGGGGGACACTCTTCACCTTCTGTTTAAGTGACAACGCCAAGATCTTAAATACAGCTCTCGTGCCAGTTTCACACTTAATGAGACATTTGAATAAAAAGTGAGAGAAAATAGCAGAACGCAGATGAACTAGAAAAAACAGAAAGGCTTGTATGTGGTTCATAAATTACTGCTATGACTCCCGTTACAGCACTTAGTGTCAATGTGACTATCAATTTCTCAGGCGTCTTCTAACAATACAACCCCAGTCAGAAATATCTGTGTTGCGCCTTTATGAACCAGCTATCCATGTAGTTTACTGACACCACGTTCCCACAAGGCTGCATTAACGGATTAGTATGGGCAATGACAGTGATGTAACTTGGATCTTGCAGGCCCCAGTGCAAAGCAACTGTCGGGCCCCCTCCTTGGGGGGCCTTGGTCGTTTTTCATCAGCACTCGGGCCCGCATCATTTTTATGGTTTCTTTTGGTCGAACACTGTGGGCCCCCTCTCACCCCAGACCCTAGGGCGGCTGCCCACCCTGCCCTCCCTCTAGTTATGATCTATAACAGATCAATTTTTAAGTCTTTTATTTTTGCTTGAAATCTTCTTCCTGCCATTAGGTGGCGGTATGCATGAAGAATGTGAATCACCAAAAACACAAGAAGAAGAATGTAAAAGTGATCTGATTCTCACCCACACCTATCATAACGCTTCTGAAGATATTGATTTAACCGCTGGAGTCTTATGGATTACTTTTATGCTGACTAATGTGATTTTTGGAACTTCAAATTTTTGGCACCCATTCACATGCATTGTATGGACCAAAAGAGCTGAGAAATTCTTCTAAAAATCTTAATTTGAATTCAGCTGATGAAAGAAAGTCATACACATCTGGGATGGCATAACGATGAGTAAATGATGAGAGCAATTTAATTTTTGGGTGAACTATCCCTTTAAACTTACAATAAATCATTTGTTACTCTTTCTTCCGTGACTCTGTCTTACAGTGAGGCACTTACAATGAAAATGAATGGGGCCAATCTGTAAACATTAAAATGCTCCCTGTTTCAAAAGTATAGCCACAAGATGTAAACAATATGCTTGTTAACATGATTTTAGTGTGATAAAATTGCTTACTAAAATTTTCTGTATAAAGTTATATCCAATTTTTTCAATGTAATGCAGGTTATCCTGGTAATTTCGTAGTCCGCCTTTAGAGCTCAAATAATGCACAAGTTTTAACAGAAGAATTAATTTAAGTGCTTTTATAAATTTGCCTCATTCATTTCCATTGTAAGTGCCTCACTGTAACTTTGATATTTGCTTTTTTAAAGAAAAGGAGGGATGAGTCGAAATTATTTTTTGTGGTAATCAGCACCATTCCACAAATGCTTTTAATTGAGCTTAACTTGTATTGAACTCTGAATATTTATTAAGAAATTTAAGATGAAAGATTGTAAATCCCTCATTACTTACACAGAATGTTTGACTGCGATGACATCATCAGAATATATAACATTAGTATAATAATTTAATAACATTAATAATTAATTAGCATAATTATATAATAATATAATATTATTATATAATATAATAATATAATATTATGTTTTACTATAACACAATATTAGCATTCTGAATTCTGTTGCATTCTAAATCTTCAATTTTTTTATTTTTATTTTATTGTTATTTATTTTATTTTTTATTTTTTTGCTGCAATTAATTCAGCCTGTCAAATTAATTCAAACTGTTTTGCATACAGTCTTAACATACTGGACACTTTTGGCCTTAGATGTGCTACCTATTTTTGTTAAAAATATTTTTTTACAAATTGTAATAAAGTTTGAAAATTTCCTATTGACTTTGATAGAATTTTCAGCAATTTAGTTCAGTTAGAGTAATAATGCATATTACATTCAAATTGCAATTGGTATTTTATTTCTTATATCTATTTGGCCATCTTGTGTTGTGTAATGTGTTGAAACTCGACAGAAAACAAGACATGTGTTCAGTGTCATGGCAAAGGAAAAGTGGCTCTGATGCAGCAATTCATTTACTGTATACAAAACCAAAGGGTCTACAATCTGAAGGGTCTACAACCTAAATTTACCTAAAACATTAACACTTTTTTTTTTTTTTTTTTTTTTTTACTTGCAGGCACGTGTATTTCCTTCAGGAAATGTTGCCCATCAAATCATTTATTTATTTATTTATTTTTTATTAAAAATTGTATTGATTCGAACAAACAGGATTACACAAACAGAGCATACACACACTGAATCAATTTATAAAATTGTATGCCAAGTGCCCCTATCCAGAGTAAAATAATCTGAAATTAATCCATTTGTTTGTACCGCTGCTACAAGGTGTCTATAAAGTAACTTAATCCAACCAATAAATGTACTCCCGAACCCATACATTTCCAAAATCTTAAAAAGATAATCCCATTGTACCATATCAAACACCTTTTCGGCATCAAGTGAGATGGCAGCGACCAGAGATTGATAATTCGCTACTGACCACATGATATTGATGAGACACCTGATGTTATCAGAAGAGTTATGGCCCCGAATAAACCCCACCTGATCTATATGTATAAGAGATGTCATAACTTTACTTAATTGATTAGCCAAAATTTTTGACAATATTTTTACGTCTAGTTGGATCAGGGATATTGGACGGTAACTTTTACACTCGTTTGGATCTTTGTCCTTTTTAAGAATCAGACTGATCCGGGCTTGTGTCATGGTTGGAGGAAGCTTTCCATTCTTTAATGATTCAGTATAAGCTTCTAACAAAAGTGGAGCCAGTTCTGTAGCATAGGATGTAAAAAATTCTGTGGCAAAACCATCTGTCCCCAGAGCCTTGTCAGTAGGTAGGGACTTAATTACCTCGTCAAGCTCCTCCAAGGTTATCTCAGAATCAAGAGAGTTTTTTGCTCAGTCGTCAGTTTAGGAAGATCTAATGGTTCCACAAAGTTTCTAATATCTTCATCAGTAGATGAAGACGTGGAACTATAAAGATCAGTATAGAATTCTTTAAAGGCATTATTAATATCAATGGCTGAGGTAAAAATTTCACCACCAGCAGATTTTACTGAGGTAATGATAGAAAGAGACTCTCTCTGCTTTATATATCTAGCCAAAAGCTTCCCTGCTTTGTCACCCGACTCAAAGCATGACTGTCTTGCCCTGAATAACCAAAACTCCACTTTCCGCGATAAAATAGTATTATGTCTATATTTCAATCGGGTCAATTCTCTGAGGCCATCAGCTGACATACAGCGCTTCAGCTCTGCCTCTACACTTTTAATATTTCCTTCCAACTCCATGAGTTCTCGTGCTTTGGATTTTTTGATGAATGAGGCATACTTTATGATCCGGCCCCTAAGAACCACCTTAAGTACCTCCCAAGCCACGCCCACAGAGGATACTGAGGACTAGTTGGTCTCCATATAAACATTGATTTCAGTCTTTAACATTTGTTGGAAATCAGGATTTTGCAAAAGAGACACATTAAGGCTCCAACTATATGATTTCTTTTTCTCTATATGTGGCAACACTTCTAAATTCACCAGGGCATGATCTGAGACTAAGATCAATTTCCAATTGAACAAATCAACAACAGATGAAATGAGGGATTTGGATATATAAAAAAAAAAAAAAAAATCTATTCTAGAATAAATCTTATGGACTGATGAAAAAAATGTATAGTCCCTACCAGATGGGTTCAGAAGTCTCCAAATATCCGTAAGACCAAGATTTTTACACATCCTGTGAAGCGTCAATGTTGCTGTTAAGGACTGAGTCCATCAAAAGATTAAAGTCTCCTCCCAGTATTATATCATGAGGGGTGCCAGCGGTTTGCAGCATCCCTTCAAGATCTATAGAAAAGCCCTGATCATCAGCGTTAGGTGCGTAAATATTAGCCAAAATCAACCTTTGCCCTTGAATTTCAGCAAAAACAATAATGACTCTCCCTAATTTATCTTTAGTCTGTTTGAGACATTTGAATTGTAGATGTTTATTAATCAATATAATGACTCCCTTGCTCTTACTTGAAAAAAAACATGTCCACCTCATGTCTTCCCAAATTTTTCAGCTTCCTGCGGGGAGAGATGTATTTCTTGAAGAAACACTATATCATATTTCTTACATTTAATAAAAGTAATAACCTTCCTTCTTTTTATGGGGTGCCCCAACCCATTTACATTCCATGTGGAGAGAGATAGTACACTCATATTAACATTTGACATTTTGATATAGTAGAAAAAATAAATTGTGTGTCAAAAACAAAATTATACAGACCACACTCCCCATTAGTGAAACAATCAAACCCCGAACTTCCCCCCGAACAAAACAAACAGAAAAAAGAAAAACGTGCACATTAACCCCACGCACGAAAGCGCCAACCGGCAACAATCCCTTTAAACTCAAAAGGTCCATGAACGCCCATGAGCCCCCACGACAGCTTTGCCATCGGATTGCTCAATTTTGCCTCACAAATTTGTGAGGCAAAATTACATAACAGAAAATACTTTGTAAAATAAACCCCAGCCAATAGGTGATCTTCCACAAAACAAATTCCAGCTGATATAAAACCGTTCAGATATGTATGTTCAGTGAGCCGGCTGTTATGAGTTCAACGGATGACTTAATCATTCCAATGTCCCGTAAAAATACTCAACAAAACACTCCGGCCAGCAGGAGGAATAAGCATGAAGAATGAACAGATTAATCCACAGCTGTTCCAAAGGAGTGTTATTCAACAGAACATGCTCCAGCCGCTAGGTGGAACCAATACAAAAAGAAACAAAAGGTTCCCCGGATGGTCGAGTCAATTCACTCGGAGGCCGCATAAAAGTATATACCATAATTTACACAATCCGTCAACTTTATAAGAGACATCTTTTGTGTGAGCATGTAGATATTTTGCGGTCATCCGTAGTGTCCACTCTCAAACTGGCCAAGAACTTCAATGCAAAGTAATCTTTCGTCAATGCAAAAGTTTCTTTATGGAAAAGTGTTATTCACAAAACAAGCTCCAGCCACTCGGCGGAGCCAATGCAAAAAGCAAAAAGAAACCAAAATGATGCCCAGCTTCCTCAAAAGCCAAAGAAAGTACAGCAAGTCGACCCACTCACATGAGAAACACCCAATGGTTTACTCACCCATTGATTCAATAAAAGACATTGCCTGATTGGGACATGTAAATATTTTGCGACCGACCTTCATTTCTATTTTCAGTTTTGTAGGGCTTTACTGGTTGTTTAGATCAGTGTTACTATCAGAAATAATTATTATTTCTTTAGTTATTAATTAATTGAATCTAACTCATTAAAACCTCATATGGGGCTCCAGTAAATGTAGTGTGCTACGTTTAGGAGCAAGTTTGGTTATTAGCAATAATTAATAATTATCAAAGATAATTATTAATTATTAAAATCAATAGAACATTGATGAGAATCAATGTTAGCTTTTTTTAATCCTTTAAATCAACAATTATCAAAGATAATCGTTAATTGTTAACATCGATGAAACATAAATTAAAATTAACACTAGCTTATTGAGCATTCAAATTCAACAATCATCAAAGATAATTATCAATTATCAAAAATCAATAGAATATTAATAAGGATTACCATTGATGGGGCACCACCCTGGAATTAGGGACTAATAACCAGATAGTAAAACAGTCTCAATATTAGATTGTTTTCTTAGGAAAATCGACATCCGAAGAATATCGATTTTCGGGAAAAAAAAATGAATGAAGGTTTGAATCCGAGCACTGACATCCCGTCAGCATGACACAGGCGTATGCAAAACAAACCAAAACACTTCTCTTTGTAATATAAACAAGGTTTATTTATGCAGTAATATCAATTAATAATTAATACAATGCAGGCAATAAACTTCCGACTTACAACTACAAACTAAACAGTGATATGATTAGATATGGAAATAAAATAATCCTGTAACACATAAGGTGTGTGTGTGACAGTGTGTGTGTGTAAGGAGGGATGCACACAAAATGGCGGACGTGACTCTCGTGGAGAGTATGTCACTCGAGACTTCCGGCCAGGGAATATGACCGGGAATGGGGGCGGAGATGGCGTCTACCAGTTACCGCGTGTATCCGCTTGTACGATAGTTTAGGGACAAAGCTGGGCTTTAGCATTTAAGCTATCTACGAGCCAAAAATGTGTGCCAGAATGCTTGTGAGGAGTCGCGTGCGTGTATGTGTGCATGTGTGGTTAGTACAAGAGAGAGAAGTGACGGCCCTAAAGCCGATTTCGTGATCGTGAGAGAGAAAGCAGCTGTTAATTCATTGCTCAGAGACGTGGTGGACGGCTCGTAAACAGTCCCGCGTTATTTGACTCTTTAATGGATGAACTCAGTTGCTGTCTCACCCGCGATGGCAAAATTGCACAACAATCCAATTTGGTTGGACCACAATACAGCAAAACAAATTTGTGATAATTAATACCCCGAGTATTAATAATGAGCGGACATGGCGGTCCGTAAACTGTAAAAGCAAAAACCTTCAAACACAAGAATAACACACTATAATATTTTATCTCTGCCCAGACGTAAACCTCTTACTTGAATCGCATGAGGACACAGGTAGAATGTGTTTTCCTCCGTCCTTTAACACTGACCCGGTTCCTTGAGGCTCGGGTGATGACGGGAGGCCGTTTCCTCGCTCTGTCGGTGGGCGGTACGGCCGTTGATTCTCGGCGGGCTGGCGGAGAACTCAGAAATGTCGACTTGATTGAAGATGGAAGAGAAATCTTTAATCTCTTCACTTCTGCAGGCAAACGGATGAAGATGCGAATTGCTCGGCGGTCTCCTTCAGATCCGTTAGAGTGTGAACACAGAGTAATCTCAACTCGTCCAGCGAGATGGAGATTGTATGGCTACAGTTTCAAGTCGGACGTTACTTCCTTGTGCCACGAGGTTGCACATGAGAGCAGCATTGAACTACGTCCACACACTGCAAGCAAAGTTGCTGGAAGCAAATCCCGAAAGCATTTCAGAGGTATTTCAACTCCTGATGATGTCATGGTTTGAGGTGCGTTCTGTTGTGTGCCTCATCCAATAGGAGTTGAGAGTTCGATCCTTTGGTGAGCAAGGCTTCATGGGATTTGTAGTCTGTTTTGGACTCCCTTTGTTTGATTTTGGCACGATTTTTATCAGTATAATTTACGACTTGGAATGTGGGGGCTTGAGTTAGGTTTTTACGACTGTGTTAGGCCTGCCTTTGTCTTCTATCTGAATACATGAGGCCCAACAGTTTGGCTTACATTCCTTGAACCGATCGAGTTTCTCTCGTCAAACTCGCAAAGTCCGGGAACAAGAAAATATTATGGTTCTTCCAAGAAAGCTTTCCTTTGCTCCTCGCTTGGCGCAACACAAGATCTTTAATGGATGATCTCAGAAATCTGGCCAGAATCGATCGGGGCCTATCTCCCTCAGCAAATCTGTGAGCTCGCTCGATTTCCAGTTTCTGGCCTGTTATGTCGAGCAGACTCGGGAAAAGCTCGTCTAGGAATTTCACCATATCTCTGCCCTCCTCATGCTCAGGAATTCCAACAGTTCAAACGTTATTCCTGTGGCTTCTATTCTCAAGATCTTCAAGCTTTTCAAGGAGATGTTCCAAATCAACTTTGGTCGCGGGCGGATTAGCGGTTAATTCCCTCTCCGAAGATTCCAGAAAATCGATTCATCTCTCAACATCAGTCACTCTTGTAACTATCACCTACATGTTGGACAACTGATGCTGGATCACCTCTCCCGCCGCACCATCCAAATCGAGTCCCCGGTCTGTAGGCCTGTCGGGGCTTTCATCCTGAACACGTAAGTGTCTTTTAATGTTTTTTAATGTTAAAGTGTCTTTTCTTTGCCATGTTTTGCCTCAAAGAGCAAATGTGTAACTGGGTGTATCAAATTTCACCAGATTATTACATGAAAATAATTAAAAATTTAGCAAAGTGCACAGAGCTCGTCGCTCACACGTCTGCATCTTGCATGGCGTCACGTGACCCCGCCCATCAAATCATTAAAAATTTTTGGGAAAAATACATCTTATCAAGGCATCTTCCATTTGGGTAGGATTATGTTAATGATTATTTTTGCATGCTTGTCAGCCTCAACAAGAACAACATTTGCAATCCCTAAAAACTGCTTCCAGAAACTTCATAGAGAGATGGAAAGATAGAAACTATCACGAGAAAATAATATGAGGCAGATATACACTGAGTGAGTCAGAGATACAGACAATGACTCAGTGAGAGCCAGAGAGCTGATCATTTATTTATAAATGGCTTATGACCATGACTGCACTGGACTGCTGGTACAATAATGAGGCCAATAAAGAGACTTGCATGAGTGACACATACAATCGGAGAGAGACGATTCTGTAACATTTCAACAAGTTCAATATAACAAGTTATAACAAGTTCATCCCCTTTGAAATAAATGGATTCATAGTATTCTATGACCAACATGATCATACAGAAATTGGTGTGTTCGTTATGAATGTTTTTCCAACTAAAGTCAGACAGAGTGTGCCGAATTCCGGACAAGCATCACCATGCGGCCAATGTTCATGCCCCAAAAACACCCGCGCTGTGACGTCAAATCCTTTTTGATCTCTGGCTATACATTTGAACAGAAGTATATATATATACTGGCACAGTAAAGGCTTCTTTCTGGCAACTCGACCATGCAGCTCATTTTTGTTCAAGTATCGTCGTATTGTGCTCCTTGAAGCAACCACACTGTCTTTTTCCAGAGCAGCCTGTATTTCTCCTGAGGTTACCTGTGGGCTTTTCTTTGTATCCCGAACAATTCTTCTGACAGTTGTGGCTGAAATCTTTCTTGGTCTACCTGACCTTGGCTTGGTATCAAGAGATCCCCGAATTTTTCACTTCTTAATAAGTGATTGAACAATACTGACTGGCATTTTCAAGGCTTTGGATATCTTTTTATATCCTTTTCCATCTTTATAAAGTTCCATTACCTTGTTACGCAGGTCTTTTGAGAGTTCTTTTCTGCTCCCCATGGCTCAGTATCTAGCCTGCTCAGCACCTCCACATGAGAGCTAACAAACTCATTGACTATTTATACACAGACACTAATTGCAATTTAAAAAGCCACAGGTGTGGGAAATTAACCTTTAATTGCCATTTAAACCTGTATGTGTCACCTTGTGTGTCTGTAACAAAGCCAAACATTCAAGGGTATGTAAACTTTTGATCAGGGCCATTTGGGTGATTTCTTTTATCATTATGATTTAAAAAGGAGCCAAACAACTATGTGATAATAAATGGCTTCATATGATCACTATCCTTAAATAAATGATTTTTTGCATGATCAGTCATATTTTCAAAATCAATGCCAAAATTTCACAATTTCTGCCAAGGTATGCAAACATTTGAGCACAACTGTATATATACAGAATATTCATGTAATTAATACTCAGATGTTGCCGAAAATTGGATGTGCTGTGCCTTCCATGTCACATCTATTCAAAGATGCAAGTTAAAGAACATAGTTTGCATCTCAGTGCTTTTGCTTATGTACATGACTGTAGATGACTGTAGTTCCAGCGTCAGCCACTAAGGGCACTTTGGACATTCATAAAGCATAGACAGATTTAACTTAAAACAACTGACCTCTTGTCGCCGATTTTACTATGAGATCAGTCTACTCTGACATGGTATAAACTGCATTATATAGCTGCACAAATTTTTAGTTTGATCTTTTGTACCTTCTAAAAAGCATATGGTACAAGCTGAAATCTGGATAAGAACTTGTTTTGCTTAACTCCTCGTTGACAGTTTGTAGGTGAAATACGCAAGTAATTTTGAAATCATAAAAGCGGCAAAGTTCAAGGGAGAAAGATCACTCCAATTTGAACAGATTTGCAGATTGCAAAGCATTTTTTCCTTTAAGTTTTCATGCAAGGACACAAAATCTGTTTAAAGTATGTACTTAAAGCTAGTCAGATGTACACTGTGCTTTTGTTGATATGAGAAGCCTGACAGCAAGATATCTGCCAAAATATGATGCAAAAGTGCTGTGGCTCAGATGAAAAAAGAAAGAAAATAAATAAGAAAATCAAAAATACAAAATCTTTCATCTTTGAAAGGCAGACTAAACAAAGTCAAAGGATGACCCTGTTTTGAAATAAACTTCAATCCCTTCTGCTCTGTCCAAACTGGGTTTATCTTAATTAGCCTGTGGTTACTTGCCACTACGTCAAAACACACACACAAATTATTACCCAGTCATGCTTTAAATGAGGGGCAGGACTCTAATTAATAACTGTTAAGCAGCCTCAGATGCTGAAATTGAATAAATATTTCCGAGGACAGCAAATTTCCCAAACTTTCCCCCTTTTGCACTTGAAAACAAAGGCGTTATTTAAATAAAATAAAACAAATAAGAATAAAGATGAAAAGAGCAGTTTAATGTGATATGTAGGGCTGCACGATTATAGCCAAAATCATAATTGTCGATTATTGCCCTTGATATTGTAATCGTGATTATTAATGTCGATTTAAATATTAAATTATCGTGACGTCAAAAAGCAAGCAACCGTGCGGTTCTTCCAAGTAGCAGATTTCAATGGTGTATATGAGCTGTGCTCCAGTTTCTTTTAAGCAAAAATATTGTAATAATGTTTGTTAATGTTAGGCCAAATGGATATCTGTGGTATAGAATAAATTTAATTATTGCTAAATTACTGCTAAACTTATTAGTCCACCTACAGTAAATAATATGACATATTCAATATTCAAACTTATTAACAGCAATTTAAATTGACCAAGTTACTTACTGCGTTCAATAAGCCCTTTGGTTGCGAGACAGGGGACCATTCTTCCCGTTAGATCTTCAGTGGTGATCTTGTTCATGTAAGATCATTGTTAGATCATTTTTGGCCTCAGTGGTTGCACTTTGGAAATTAAAAACAGTAATTTGCAATCTGAGTTTGTGCATTTATTGAAAATGTTAAATCTACTAATTCCAGCTGCGTGGCAAATTAGAGCGTGGTCTTATTAGAGCAGATGCGATAACAATGGTGATTCGTGAAAAATGCTATTCATGCCATATTCTTTATGTTGGCTACACCTCCAAAACAAACTTAGAACAGTTAAGCTGAATGACTTTATTGCTATTTTGTAAAAATCAAATTCACATTGGCCTCAATAAACATGACAAAACTAAACTGTTATTACATTTTTAATAAATTGTACACAGAAATCGAGCAACGGGACAAACTCTCCCATTACAATGATTGCTGTCACTCACTGCAGGTTTACACTGTTTGAGGCCTGCATTTCAAGGACTAATTTAAGCAGCTCTGATTGGCCATTGCCATTTCAATGCTCAATGGACATGTTAGTTATTGGTTAGAATACTCAACCGCTACAAAAACATGTTGTAAATATAAACCATTGACGCAACAGTAGCAGACTTAAACTGAATGCTGTAATCATCAGTTTTCTCGATTACATAATTGTGGCAGCCGTAATTGTAATCGCGATTAGTTTTTCGATTAATTGTGCAGCCCTAGTAATATTTGTGACTTTTCTTGACGCTGCATTATGTATTTGATGTAGCTGATGCAATTTTTCGACATTAAAGTATTTCCTTTAATCCCAGTTTAATATGAAGAGACAACTATAATTAAACTATTTGTCGGTTGATTTCGTCGAAAATTGTAAACACTGAGTCAACTAATGGTGTGAGTCAGCAGCGGGAACATCAGTTTGTTCAACCAATGACGGGGGGAGTATTCAGGCAAACAATGTTTATTTTTGCAATAGAGCGCAACTGAGCCCACCCGCTGTCTTGGTTCCATAAGTATTTTTCCCATTCATTTTCTACATGGGAATTTAATAATATCCTTTATAAAAAGAGTTCAAACCATGAATAAACCATCCAGCTCAGAGGTAAATGACAACATTATAAACTTTGATTTGAAGCAAAAAATTATTTGAAAATCAGACAAAAAGACAAAAGGTACAAGACTGTGTACTTACGTCTTTAATGACAGAATGAACTTCTGTCCCATTAAGCACAGCGTTAAAAACGAGGAAAATATATAAAAGTATTGATTTAAAGTTATAAACAATATATTTTAATTTTATTACAAAATATTTAAATATATGAAAATTAATAAGTATTTTGAGAGTGTAGGAAGACTGACTTGATTGTGTCATTTACAATGCTTCACGGAAGTGCAGGCGTTCACTGCAGGGCTCTTTTGGCATGCTTTGTTGGCTGCAATTCTCCGATTGGTGGATTTTCCCACTCAGGATCATGGGTAGTGTAGTTCTTCACCAGGAACGCTAAAAAACATGATTTGTTTTTCTTTAAATGAAGTTAAAATAACATGGACTGATGGCTTATACCATCGATTAACAACCTCAGAGCTCACAGAAGGTCTGTCTTTAAAGATTTACAAGTTATTATTAAAAAAAATCTCTCCCCCAATGGAAAAACTGAATTGTATTTTTAACTTCCAGATTTTTACCCAACTGTTTGGCTCTATTCCGTTTGGTGATGCTAGTGCAAAAATTACAGACTTCAGCTTTAAAACACTCTTACTATCTGTACCTAAATCAATATGTGTATGCATAAGAAAAAAACGAAGCAAGAGAGTTTCAATACTGAAACAAATCCATATTACTGTACTACAGCAATAACAAAAAAGCCAGAGGGGAAACAAAATTAGAGTAGGAAAAAAAATGACAAAACAACAATCAAAGCCTATCATAAGCTCTTTGATCGGAGAGGTTTAATAGCACTTACAGTCGCATCAAACACCCCAAGTGCACTCCAAGACAATTGGATATGTCAAGGCGACACGGTGCAAACTGGAATTGGATTTTTAAATAACACATTAACTGGAATCTTGGCAGCAAGAGTCACATCCATCCCCTGTGGGAAAGCGGGGACATAAAGGGCTGGAAATTAAGTGAAAGGGCCATCACGGGACTTTGTTTGACCATGTGGCTTGGTGTTAAGCTGTTATATTCATGCTGCCACTCCAATGACATAAATTCCTCCGTTTCATTGGCTAAGAGCATTTCATATCTTTTTGCACAGCAGTGGGGCTGGGAACGTAAAGTAATTTAATTCGTTTATTGCATTATTTTTGGGCACATTGGAGAGAAGAACGAAAAGCAAATTGAGAATAAGTGTCTGAGGGAGGATGAACCAAATGTTAACAAATAATTTTGTAGGGGTTGTTGCTTCACATTAGACAAACAAAAGACATAAAAGTACCAATTAAAACTAATAAAAGCAACAACAACAACAAAAAACAAACAAACATATATATATATACACACACATACACACCTTTTTGTTTTTGGGTATGTGGGTGGAAACCCATGTTTAACTAAATTTATATTGTATTAATCGTGACTGAAGGTTTTTATTTTTTTGGCAAAAACCATGGTTTTGTTGCAGAATTAACCATGGTTTGCTAGATTAATACTGTAGTATCCATATAGTAACCATGGTTTTACTATAGTAATATTGTAGTAACCATGGTTAATTTTGTGATTACTATGGTCTACTACAAATACCATGGTTAAACTATGGTTACTATAGTAAAACCATGGTTAATTTTCATAAGGGGACAGCAAAACGTTTCGTAATAACCACGTTAGCATTAGAGTTTTTGTGCAAATTTTATTTTGTTTAAAAGGATGTACAACACAATTTTCAACTATTTATTTTTTTTAATCTCTTTCGTACATAGTTCAAAAAATAAAACCATGCTCTTAAGGGAAATAAATTGCAGATAAAAATCATAAACAGTCCAAGCACTGAACACTCTTAAAGATTGTAAATCATATCTTGTACCTGCCCTGGGGGAACAGAAAATTGACCATTTCCATCTGATTTCATTACCCTCCAAGTTTCCCATTTATTTACAAATAGACGGAAAAAAAATAACAGAATTTTAAAATCTATTTGGCATAATGTCTAGCATGTGGTCTTTACGATGTTGTCCAGACTAGACTTGTACAAATTAAATGTTAAAAATAAATGTTCACTGAGGTTCAAATGTACTTGGCTGTGTCCGATTTAACTAAAACATATCTGAATATGTCTTTGATAGTACAGAAAATCCAAGACTTGTTTCGCCTGCATTGATTCAAAAGGAGAACAAACCGAGAACCAGAACCAGAACAGACTGAACTGTCTTTTGACATGGGACCTCTAAGAAAAATGCATGTGACAGACAGCAATTAATGCTCAAAAATTGTCTTTCAATGCAATTTAACCCAACCAAAACAAATGTGTCGAGAGAGACAGGCATCCATGAGTCCTGATGGAAAATATTTGACTCGGGTTATGTCCTGCCAGATAATTGATCGACAGTTTCATAAAAACAGAGAACCTTGAACAGCCAAAAAACTAAATCACGAGAGCAACCAATCAAGGTTCTTACAGTGTTTAACTCCTGAACACAACTGAACAACTTTTGAATATCAAGTGTTGGTTGATCATTTTCCTTGATGTGTAATGTGTACTCTTGCTTTGGTTTGGGTCAAAAGTGTCCAACAAAGACGGAAAAACAATGGTGTGGTTAAGAAGAGAAAATAGGAAACCGAGTTAAATGCCAATGTCAGCATTGTTTGCAAAGTTTTTTCATAAAAAGATCTCCACTGAAAAGGTGAGACCTTTCAAAAGTAATGCTAGGTCACAAAAGAAAAAAAAAAATGCAAGAGAGCCAAAAGGCACCTAATTTGTGACACTCCGAGGGACCGGTTTTATCTGCTGTGATTTTGTGCATCTAGGCAGCTACAATGCTCATTAAAATCAGAGGAGGATGAGGGGACATGAAAGACTGACAAGCAGAACAGATTTCTTGCTTTCATCTGCAACAGCATTTGCCAAATTCAATTGGAGGAGGAAAATGACGTGAGAAATAAGAAAATCGCTGAACACAAACAGGGATTCAGTTGAGGGCTTCTTAATTGGGTCCTCTGGGAAAAATCCTGGCTGCAAAATTTCGTTTTTTTAGGGTGTTTATTATGGGATGTTAAAGGGATAGTTCAAACACACACACACACACACAAAGTATACATGTTTCATAAGGGTGATAAAAGAGCGAGCGAGCGAGCTTCTCAGTATGGAAATGCTTGTCAGTCAGGGTTTTGGCACTATTCTGTCAGCGGAGATGAACGTTTCTAATTAGCGTGCATAGGGAGAGAAAATGCTCAGTCCAGCTTCATTTGAGGGTTTTATGATTGTTTTTGCTCTCACCAACAAAAATCAGAGAGACAAGAAAAAAGGGAGAAAAAAAAAAAAAAAAGGCATTAAGGGTGAACAAAAAGCATCTGCTGCCCTCTGGTGTTTGCTTTAAAAAGTTCAGGGCAGAGGGATGACCAGTATTGATGGCTAAGAGAGAGAGAGAAGAGAATTCTAAGCAGATAATGGAGGATGGGCAGGAGGGACATTAGCTCAGTTGCCGCCCACTCCAGCAGCTGATGTTGTCGTCCCAGTGCCACTGCTCACAGATGGTTTGCCTTTGTGCCATTGACCTCCACGCCGTCTGCCACTCCCTCCAGACTTTGGCTGAAACAGACCATAAAATATTTAGATGCCTCCATCATTCCTGTATTTTTATGTTCTTGTGCTAAAAAGAAGCTAGGCATAATACAGAACGCAGGTGTCTTGAGACGTGCTTTTAAAAGTTGACATTCTTTTTTACTTGACACGTTGTTTAAAAAAATATGTGGAGCTCCTGCACGAGATGCTGAAAAATATTCTTATTAGCCGTTCAGACTGAATGTGTTTTTGCGCAAATAAAATGTGGAAAACACAGCACATACAGTTGAAGTCAGAAGTTTACATACACCTAAGCCAAATACATTTAAACTCAGTTTTTCACAAGTCCTGCCATTTAATCATAGAAAACATTCCCTGTCTTAGGTCAGTTAGGATCACTACTTTATTTTAAGAATGTGAAATGTCAGCATATTAGTAGAAAGAATGATTTATTTCAGCTTTTATTTCTTTCATCACATTCTCAGTGGGTCAGAAGTTTACATACAATTTGTTAGTATTTGGTAGCATTGCCTTTAAATTGTTTAACTTGGGTCAAATGTTTTGGGTAGACTTCCACAAGCTTCTCACAATAAGTTGCTGGAATTTTTGCCCATTCCTCCGGACGGAACTGGTGTAACTAAGTCAGGTTTGTAGGCCTCGCAAGTTCTGCACACAAATTTTCTATTGGATTGAGGTCAGGGCTTTGTGATGGCCACTCCAATACCTTGACTTTGTTGTCCATAAGCCATTTTGCAACAACTTTGGTGGTATGCTTGGGGTCACTGTGCATTTGGAAGACCCATTTGCGACCGAGCTTTAACTTCCTGGCTGATGTCTTGAGATGTTGCTTCAATATATCCACATAATTTTCCTTCTTCATGATGCCATCTATTTTGTGAAATGCACCAGTCCCTCCTGCAGCAAATCACCCCCACAACATGATGCTGCCACCCCCATGCTTCACAGTTGGGATGGTGTTCTTTGGCTTGCAAGCCTCACCCTTTTTCCTCCAAACATAATGATGGTTACTATGGCCAAAGAGTTCAATTTTTGTTTCATCAGACCAGAGGACATTTCTCCAAACAAGTAAGTTTTCTGTCCCCATGTGCACTTGCAAACTGTAGTCTGGCTTTTTTATGGCGGTTTTGGAGCAGTGGCTTCTTCCTTGCTGAGCAGCCTTTCAGGTTATGTCTAAATAGGACTCACTTAACTGTGGATATAGATACTTGTCTACCTGTTTCTTCCAGCATCTTCACAAGGTCCTTTGCTGTTGTTCTGGGATTGACTTGCATTTTTCGCACCAAACTATGCTCATCTCTAGGAGACAGAATGCGTCTCCTTCCTGAGCGGTATGATGGCTGCGTGGTCCCATGGTGTTTATATTTGTGTACTATTGTTTATACAGATGAACATGGTACCTTCAGGCATTTCCTGGATGAACCAGACTTGTGGAGGTCCACTATTATTTTTCTGAGGTCTTGGCTGATTTCTTTTGATTTTCTCATGATGTCAAGCAAAGACACACTGAGTTTGAAGGTAGCCCTTAAAATACATCCAGATGTACACCTCCAATTGACTCCAATTAGCCTATCAGAAGCTAATTGGCTAATTTCCTAAAGGCTTGACATTATTTTCTGGCATTTTCCAAGCTGCTTAAAGGTAGTTAACTTAGTGTATGTAAACTTCTGACCCACTGGAATTGTGATATAATCAATTAAAAGTGAAACAATCTGTCTGTAAACAATTGTTGGAAAAATGACTCATGTCATGCACAAAGTAGATGTCCTAAATGACTTGCCAAAACTATAGTTTGCTAATATTAAATCTGTGGAGTGGTTAAAAAATGAGTTTTAATGACTTCAACCTAACTGTATGTAAACTTCTGACTTCAACTGTATAATAGAACGCAAGTGTTTCGACATGCGCTTTTAAAAGCTGAAAGAACTTCTGAAATAAGAGTCGTCCTTGTGCAAGACACTTAAATTTACTTAGGGGCCAGTCACACCGAATGTGATCTTGCGCTAAAAAAAAAAAGTTAGACGCAGTTCAACATACAAAACAGAATGCAGGTACCTCGAGATACGCCTTTAGAAGTTTTTGTTCTTTTTTATTTGACAATGCATCTAAAATACCCACCGTCTAGACGCAAAATGCTGAAAAATCATTTTAGTGGCTGATCTGAGTGAACGCATTCTTAGAAGCAACGCAGCACATAAAACAGAATGCTGGGGGTTTCAAAACACGCTTTTAAAAGTTGACATCCTTTTTTACTTGACATGACGTCTAAAATATGCGCCACACTCGCGTGAGTCGCTGAAAAATATTCTTAAGGGCCGTTCAGACCGAATGAGTTCTATCGCTAAAAATAACGTTGCAGTGCACATATCTTGAGACGATTTTAGAAGTTTATATTCTTTATTTTACTTGACACAACGTCTAAAATAAAATACGCATCGCCTGGTGCGAGATGCTAAAAAATATTTGTAGGTGCCATTCAGACCAAACACATTCTTACACTTGAACAAGCAAAATGCAACTCATATAACAGAATGCAGGTGTTTCCAAACACGCTTTTAGAAGTTGACATTCTCTTTTACTTGACATAGTGTCTAAAATATACGACATCCCTGCACGAGATGCTGAAAAATCAACAATAGTTAAACAGCTGGATGCGGCACGATGGTCAAAGGTGTCCACTAAGCCATTCCATAAAAAAAAAAAACAATGGAAAAATACTGACCAGCACCTGGAATTACATTTTAATTAATTATTTTCTGTGTTTAATATAATGATCTTTTATGTTTAGTGTCTAAGTATCAATTATTACATAAAAAAATAAAAACATTTGCTTGTAAACACAGAGAACCTGTGATTAGTTAAAATGCCAAAGGCAGTTAACAAACACAAGTTTATCATTAGAACACTATTAAACAATACTGTGACCATTTGATGGCAAAATCAATTAATCATTTTCAGAGGTAATTTGTTGCATTCAAATCCTGTTCAAGAAATAAATCTGCCTAATTCATTACATTAAGGCGAATCATGACTGTAATATCCTATTAAGTTATACAAGTAATGCTCTTAATACTTCCATGTTATTTCCACTATAGCAAATTAGATTTTAAGAAGCTTAAACAGACCTTAACAAGGCTTAAAACCCATTTATCTTCACTTCACACTGCTCTCTACTTTTTAACTTATTTTTTGTTTCCACCTTTACAAAGTGTCTCGACCATCCCTGCTGGCTACCGAGACGAGTCACGGAGAGCAAGCAATGGAGAGGAGAAGAGAAAAATAATTTTTTTGAAGATTTTGGATGAATAGGAAATTGGGATATGACCAGAACATGTTCTTGACAAGCTGTGTTAGATTAACCCATACATCTGTATTAAAAAAAAAAATTAAAGGCACTGTATTGGCTAACTGATCTGTAAATATATTTTATATTCACAGCTAGATACAAAAATCTTCGGTTCTGTCTTGCTGTTGAGAAATCTGGCTCTTCCTCTCACCGGTTGTTCTGTTTGAGGGCTTCCTCCCATCTGTGCAGCATCCTCGCTGGCTGCAAAAGTGCCCTCCACCTGTGATGAAGCTTTCTTGGTAGACTGAATCTTGGCTTGAAGCAGCTGTCATACATACAAAAAATCTCACTGTTTATATTGAGACTTCAATCATACATATTTCAAAATCTCTGTAAATGTAGAAACATTATTCAGAATCAAAAGAAAAGAAGAATTAAATTACATTTTGCCTAAAGAAAATAAAGGCTATTTTTTGGATTAAAAAATAAATAAAATCTAGTTCTTTTGAAGGTGAAAAAAAAAGAGAGACAATGTTACCTTTATTTATTTATTTTAGAAGCAAATAATAGCATGGCCTATTTTTCCCTAATTCAAACAGGATGTTCTTAATTTCAAAACTATTTTTAGGACCATTAAAATTTTGTTGCATTGTGACATTTTCATGACAAATGAGCACATTTTCCCCCTAAATTCTCATTAAAGTAGTGCAAAAAATCTTATTCTCGAATTAAATGCAAAATAAATAAATAAATAAAATTCAAATTAAAAATACAATGTATTATTTAAATTATATATATATATTTAATTAAAAAATACTTTAAAAAAAATATTTCATTTACATATTTATTTGGAAATATTTATTTAGATTAGGCAAATATTAGAAGAAAATATTAGCATGGGCTGTTTTTCCTTAATTCAAACAGGGTATTCTTTTTTTATATTTCAAAACTATTTTCGGGACCATTAAGATTTTGTGCATTGTGACATTATATATATTGTCCATTTGAACTCTGACCTTAGTGATGGTGCCCACGGCCTTGGTCCTGCCCTCCCTAAAGACGAGTCTCTGCTCCAAGTGAAGGTACTCAGGGGTCTTAATAAAACGAAAGTGCACAGCGGCTTTGTCACCCGTCCGTAAACAGTCTTTGTTCATGCCAATGATGGTGGCGGTCTGTCTGATGCTGCCACAGTGAACTACAAGAGATAAATAAATGGAAAAGATGAAGTAACAGAGTGCAGAAAGATTCAGAGTTGTGCACAATGAAAATTCCAAATAAGCAAAGGCCAGTTCTTAAATACAACGGGTGAATATATCGGTGACATTTTCAGTGACGGACAATAGGGCTGAAATGCATCATCATTAGAGTTTAATGTGGTCTCATGTTGTGTTGAATGAGATCAAACGACTATTCAAAACATTTTGTCGACAATTTTTTATAGTCGACCGCAGCACTGCAGTTCGCGCTAGACTCAGGAGAGGAAGAAGACACAGCTCACAATCCCGATGCACTCCAAATCTTCCAAACGGCTTCAGGTGATGTAGATCGTAAAATATGAGGGAATTTTAATGCAAAAATACAAAATAAGTAAATACAGAAGCACTCTTGTTGTGGAGCTGGAGCTGCCTATCCGCTGAAGGAAAACTTGAGTGTCGAGCGTCTTTAAAGTGAACACCCTGGCGTTACATCTTTAATGCAGTTATATTTAATGCATTATAGCTTTATTAAAGTTCAAATAATACAGAAGCAGATCATGTAAATAACTACAAACTCTGAAACTGGCATCTCTCTGTGCGGTCAGCGCCTCTTTTGAGTTGCACGAATGTCCCGATCTAAGGGGGAGAGATTGAAACTGCACCCGGCTGAGGCACACTCTGTCGCGGGGACCCTTAATGCAGCTAGATTGTAACGTGATGGCTCGCGACTTATTGAATCATAATATATGCGTCACTGTATGTTTCTTATTGTAAAGAAAATTGGCAATACGCAGCTTTATTAATAAGAGAGATTGTTTTGTTTTTTTGTGAACAAAAAGTTGAGAGAGGGAAGTCTTCAATTTTACTTAAATAAATAAATAAAATAAATTACAAAATTTAAAAAAGGAAAAACAAATCACATGTAGAAATAAAAAAAATCAAAACAGCATAGATATCATATTGGTTATACCATAAAACTAATTATCTGCCAAAATCTGTGTATCGTCAGTATCTGCCACAATTTCTATATCGGTACAGCCCTTATAAATATTTATAAAAATTTACTCTAAAAAGTTAATGCTGCATATTAGGTCTATCTTTTAGTATTAGACCACAAACTAAAAGATATCGTTTTCTGTAGTACAAATCTAAAACCATAGGAAAACTTATTAAATAAACCCTAGTAAATCGAGTTTGATTAACCTAATGTGAAAACTACTATAGTAAATTTTATTTGACCTAATTCAACTAAATTGTGTTGGCTCAGTCAATATTCATTTTTAAATTGCAGAACCAGAAAGAGGTCTTTAAATATATATATACACAGTATTAAACACAAGAACTATCACATCTATGTCTCCTCTGCTCACCCATAGCTTGGTATCTTGGCGATATCGTAGTCGGATGGTGCAGCACCAGAATCTCAGCCTCAAACTCCCAGCACGCCTGTGGATTGAGACGGGGCGACACCATCACCATTCCCTTCCTGATAGACGAACGTTTGATCTTCTTCAGTGCGAATGAGGCCGTCTGACCACCACGCACTTCTTTCACAGGCATTCTCTTACGGTGGATGGATTTGACCACGATGGGGATAAAGGCACCCAGAGGGTTGGGACCAAGGAGCAGCGTGTCATTAAGGCGAATTAATCCGCGTAAAGTAGTCCCGGATACGACAGTGCCTACACCCTGAGGAACATCACGCAAGGTTGAAATGATCTATGGACAGGTAAAACATAACTTGACAGGTCCAGAACCTTTGAAAGTGTGTTTGTCTTACCGGAACTGAATATGTTTCATCAATCTGAAATTCTGGAGGTTCGTCATCTTTAAATGTTGTTCTGGAGGACAGCAGATTCAAGAACATTTTCAACAGGTCCATGTTTTCACCTGTTACGTTAGAGATCTGGAAAATTGGGCACATCCTTCACAAACACACAGACAAATGCTTTGGTTTAGTGTGTAGTGATTATTTCAGGCAGCAATAACAACTTTCATAATAACTTGTTTTAAAGTGACACTCCAAGTGTTCTTGGGTTAACTCAATATGGCATGTTTTCTGTCCAACCCAAAGCAAAAAAAAATTTTTGTTTCTCTGGTCGGGAAATAAGCATCTTTGTTCTGAACTGTATCAATTTCACTTCTCTGCCTTCTTGCTTTCCAAACAGTAATAGTGATGCTTGCTCTCTCAAAAAATAAATAAAATAACTTTAACTTTCATCAGTTTTACTCAACCCTCTCATGTAAAAGTTACTAAAAAAAAACCATGTAACCAAGGGAACTTAATTAACTGAGTTGATTCAACTAAAATAAGTTTCTTGTCAGCTTTACTTAAACGAATAGTTCACCCAAAAATGAAAATTATCTCATCATTTACTCACCCTCATGCCATCCCAGATGTGTATGACTTTCTTTCATCTGCTGAACACAAACGAAGATTTTTAGAAGAATATCTCAGCTCTGTAGGTCCATACAATGCAAGCGAATGGGTGCCAAAATTTTGAATCTCCAAAATCCACATAAAGGCAACATAAAAGTAATCCAGATGACTCTGGAGATTAAATCCATATCTTCAGAAGTGATATGAAAGGTGTGAGTGAGAAACAGATCAATATTTAAATCCTTTTTCCTTAACTTTCACTTTCTCCTTCTGTTTTTGGTGATTCACATTCTTCGTGCATATCGCCCCCTACTGGGCAGAGAGGAGAATTTATGATAAAAAATGACTTAATCGTATTGTGTATGAACACATGGATTTAACCATTGGAGTCATATGAATTACTTTTATGCTCCCTTCATGTGGATATTGGAGCTTCAAATTTTGGCACTCACTTGCATTGTATGGACCTAAGAGCTGAAATGTTCTTCTTAAAAGCATTATTTGTGTTCTGCAGAAGAAAGAAAGTCATACACATCTGGGATGGCATGAGGGTGAGTAAATCATGAGATAATTTTCATTTTTGGATGAACTATCCCTTTAATCCATGTGCATTTAGACAAAATGAATATTTTTGGTTTGGTTACCTGAAACTGGGCAGGAGTTCTAGTGCACAGCATGCTCTGCATGAGATTTGACAGGTAGCGTAAATGTTAAGTGTTATTTTATGTGACGTTGTGCAAGATTCATTTAAAGGGGGAGACTTGTTAGTGTTTACAGTTTTATGTTGAGATTTAGAATAATTTCACTTTATGTTGTAGTTTTGGGGGTTACCATCATGGTGAAGAGTTGAGATTCAGTCAAGATTGAGGACCAATACATTTTGAGTCCTCAACATATTGCTTTATCCACTGAGCAATTGCAGTGCTAACCATAGCATAGTAACCAAGTTGCACTCAGTCAGTAGTGCATCCCATCAGCGTGTGTTTACCATACTAAGCTTTTCTGTCACTAGCTTGCATATCACAGTTTCCTTTGAGTTATTTTGTCATTATACATTTTGTTGGGTTTACTTAATTCATTAAATTAACTTGAAGTATTTAAGTTGAAATTACATGGTACATTTAATTTATGATAACTTGTGGAAACATGTGGAACCACTATCCACAACTGAAACAAGTAGAGCCAAAGAGTTATTTTTCAAGTGCCACTGAAAAATAAAACAATGAGGTTTAATGGAATTACACTAGGAAGGATATGAGACTTGGAAAGATCTTCAATTGATATAAATATCAATATCAAAATCAGCCAAAATGATTGACAAAAATGGATTTAAGTGGAGGCTAGTGCAAGAGGTACACAGAATTAGGTTAAATTACCTCTCTGAACTAAAGTTTGAGGCTGTAACGATGACATCATCTTTGTTTTGCACCAAAACTGGAATTTTTCTGCATCCCGGAGACTTGAGTAGCCTCTGTAATAACTTTAATGTCTCTGTAAAACACACACATTAGCAAATCAAGACACAGCTGTCACTACTGCAGTGCACACTACGGCGAATGGCTGGACTGACATTTCACATTAAATCGCGATGGTCTAAAGAAGAATGAAGGCTTTGCGTTACCTTGTAGGATGTTAGCTGGACACATGTCTATCTTAGTGACGACTACAAAGACGGGAACGTTGAGGGCCAGAGCGAGACCGAGGTGCTCTTTGGTCATGCCAACGATTCCTGCGTTACTGCCCACCTTAATGACAAAGAGAAAAGTAGAGTGGACCAGATAGCTTAGTAGTACAGACACCTGAGGCACGTTTTTCCATCCTCTACATAAGGGGTGGGCGAAGTCCTATACTGGCTCAAATGATAAACCCTTTGTATCTAGTAATTATATCTAGCTGCTTGCCACATATATCAAAAACATTGAAATTGGGCTAAAATTAAGTTAATTAAAATCCAAGCAAACACTAACAATTAAAAACAAAACAAAATCACCATGCTCTACCAGTTTAGGGTGTAAAGATCCGTACAGAGAAAAATGATCTGTACTCCTTTTTTTAAACTTTTTGTCATTTAATTTTATTTCTCACGTGTCTCCTGACTGGTGAGAAATAAAATAAAATGGCAACATTTTTTAAAAAGGAATGTGAATAATTTTTCTCTTTAAACATATTTTATTGCAATGTATATAACGTTAAAAAAATTATAATAATAAAATAAAAAAAACTTAGATTGTTCATTACTTTTTCAGTACTTCCTAATTTTTTTTTTTATGAAAATGTGTATCTACCGGCTAAAACGGCATAAATAAACCCTTCGGTAAACACCACTTTAACCGTGCATATATATCTAATAATTATATGCAGCTGCCATACGTACACACCTAAAAAGTACAAATTGGCAAAACTGCTTGAAAATGGAGTGAACTTATGTCCTAGACCACATTTTATATTATTATTTTTATATTCTATTTTATCATATATTACTTCAATATTTTTATTTTTATTATGAAATTTGTTTAATTGCAATTTATATGACATATGGCTAAGGAAAAAAAAAATCGTAAAAAAGGACCGTTCATTACTTTTTTTTTAGTAGTTTTTGAATACTATTTTTTTTTTTTCATGTTAATGTGTATATACTGGCTCAAACAATAAAGCGCCGCATTGACCATGCATTTATTTCAATCAGTTATATATAGTTGCCACATAGATCCAATATATGGAAACCAAAGCAAACACAAATGTTCTAAATTGAAAAACTAATTAAAAAAATTAAATAAAAAAACCAATGTAGACCAGATTTTAAATTATTAATGATTATTTATTATATTTTATATTTCATTAAATACATATTTATTTTTCATATGTACTTTTAATTTGAAATGTGTTTCATTACAATTTATATGGCAGTTAAAAAAATACAAAATAAAAATTCAAAAAGGACTGTTCATTACCTTTTCAGTATATATATATATATATATATATATTTTTTTTTTAATGATTTTTTTCATAAAGATGTGATGTGTATTTACTGGCTCAAACCATAAACCCTTCAGTAAGCAACACATTAACCATGCATTTATATAGAGTAATAATATGTAGTTGCCACATACATTCAAAAAGTGCAATTGGGAAAAAATTGCAAAAATCAAAGCTAACACTTACTGTATGTTCAAAAAAAAATCTAATAAATAAAAATCAATGTGGATGGGATTTTATATGATTATTTTGTATTATATTTTATGTTTATTATATTTACATTTATTTAGTTTAATTTATTTGTTAAAAAAAAAAAAAAAAACTTAAAAAGGACTGATCATTAGCTTTTTTTATCGTGTTTTCATAAAAAATAATATTTTATGATATATATACAAAAAGTTTTTTTTTTTTTTTTGAGAACTTGGTCAATTTTGTTTATACCATTCACCCAACTACTCCTCTCTCACCATAAGCATGCAGAAGTCCGGTAGGTGCCCAGTCATGCCAAAAACGGTGGTCTTCAGGTATTTCTCATGCCCCGCCAGATCGATGAAGGTGATGACCTTTGACGACCTCTCACAGATCTTGGTCCAGTCTAGACTGCCCCCGTGACTGTCCGGTTTGTTGACCACCTGCCCATCCTGGTCGAAGCCCAGTATGTCATTGCCGACACTGCTGGTGCGACCGCTCTCCATCTCGTGCTTGTGTCGGAAGAGCTTTTGTCGTGCAAATCCGCGACCGTTGTCGAGTTCGCCATGAGTAAGGACGCCCAAGAGTGTGCTTTTACCGGCATCAACATTACCAACAACCGCAACTCTGAGAATAATTAAGAGGCAAGAAGATATAAGATAAATGTAGATATTCAAGTAATAATTCAATTATGTCAAATCCGATTTAATGGCATAGATGAGGGAACT
Source organism: Myxocyprinus asiaticus (assembly GCF_019703515.2). NCBI lineage: Eukaryota > Metazoa > Chordata > Actinopteri > Cypriniformes > Catostomidae > Myxocyprinus > Myxocyprinus asiaticus. Next base: position 18,625,928 of record NC_059393.1, read on the forward strand.
ATCGCCCCCTTGGGTACTGAGGTTTGTTACCGCCACAGCAACGCAAGAGTGCATGTTAAGAATTTTTGCGTCTGCATTTGCGTACTTGCGAGAAATACGTTTCTAGCCGAATACATCTCTCTAACCTAACTTCCAAGAAGTCGGCCTCTCCCACTCGGCGCCGAATGAGGTAATCCCGGACTCGTCCCGCCGTCTCCACTCTCTCTCGCAGTAGAATCAGATCAGCATCAGCCTGTTCACATAGCGACCGCACTGTAGCAACAGCTGCTTCCATATCCCTCTCATCCAGACCATAATCACCACCGTCTGAGAGACACAAAAATTTTCATGGCCGCTCTACAGTAAATAGCCCATTTACGTCAAGATCCAGTTCAAAAATAAAGTAATCAAAGATGGGAAATTACAAAAGCTTGGTAAACAATTGATTAAATACAAATCTGGCTTGAAAAGCCAACAAAGCAAAATAAATAAATGACAGATGGTCAAGTGTCAACATTGGTTAGGACCTGGTCAACCAATATTACATATTATTCCAGTGCATCGTGGAATAGATGATTCTGATTGGTTAACATATGTTCCAAGGATGTGACAGCACAAACCGAAGATTAAAAAGCACATTATACTTGATGACACTTCATGTCTCACCTGTTCCCATTCCGACCATATAGATGGTCTCTCTACAGCCTTCTTCCATTCGTTCTCGCAGCTGCTTGAGTAAACAGTCATACTGTTCTCCAGTAGGGCTGACCAGCGCCAACTGACAGCAAACAACAGACATTATCATTAAATTGTTCTTTTACACAGTAAAGAAATCTGTAGGATGTTCACATATCACCCCAGTTTGCTGTAGAGGTTCATTAATTTACTATAAAACCTGAGGCATGTTTCAAACATGATCAGATCAAAGGGGGGTGGGGGGCTTGCCCCCATAAATTTGCATCGAGCCCCCTCCCCCAGATTCTTCTGATGTCCCGCCCTGACTGATGGCTAAACAATCCCCCCCATAATAGTGTAAATAGTAACTGTACTTTAAAATGCCAATTTCCTGATATACATCAATACATGCAATATATTTAATATCAAAAGTGACCCAAAAGTCACACTTAAATCTGTATGAATGACAATGCATTAAAAAAATACAATATCAAACCAAGCAGCAGAAAAGATGCCAAGATGCCAGTACTAACTGCAATAGCAGACATACATTTGTAAGTGTGGCATCCCCTCCAAATACTTGTTGGGGTCAATTCACAAATCAGTGCTGTACACTTAACTAGTTAAACATTTAGACACCCAAACTATGTGTTTTTATATTGCACATCAAAACTGGCATGCAATTTAATATCATAGTTAATCTGCAGGTTGCATTGCATATAACTTTGGAGTCAACGGTGCTGATTTATCAGCTGGCACATACATACAGCCAACGTGTCACTCATGCAACTGTCTCGTGCGATCAGCTTTGGCATTCAATTAAAAAGTAAGTAAAAGCCTTTAAACACCATCCATGTATGAAATAAACATTTGCAATGAATCGTGCACAAATAGAAGCGTGAAAACCAGCTGTCAGGCCTGAGATCTACCTTGCTGGTGAGGTCCAAGTGATCCTCGGCGTCTCCGTTCTGGTTCTCGCCGGTCTCGCTGCTCTCATTGCCGGTCGGATCCTTCGCGCAGCCCGGGTCCGGTGCGAACATGCACGCCGGTACCATCGACTCCACCGCCGGGCTTAAGCTGGACTCTGTCGCCGCCATGTGCTCCAGCCTGGTTCTGGGAAAGAGTTTTAAATGCAATGTTTTTTTTTTTTTTTCCGTCTGATCTATATCTAGCGTAAGTTTCTGTTCAGTTTACCACTTCATAGTTCTTTTTACTAACTTTACATTTAACATGTTTTCTTGCGGAGGGTTATCTAGAAAAATGTGGAATATTTTAACACAAGCTGCCACTTGGCAGTTTGTAAAAACATTGCTTTATTACAAATCGACTTTGAAATTTTGCAACGTACCCGGCGATACGTAGTACATACGTAAGCAAAATGGGAAACTTATGGAGATACGCCTACTCATGAATAATTAATCACCTCTAGCGGGCAAGCAAAGTTCTGAAATTGTCACACAGTCTAGGAAACTATGGACCTGTTTAATATTTGTAGTTCCATGGTAGTTTGAAAAAAGACGTTTGAAGGCATGGTTGTCCGTAAAAACAAATCAACGTTAGTTTATTTCAACGTCGTAGTCTGTGTTTGAAGAATGTTTACGCTTTTAGTACAACCAGTAAGGCAGCTCTGTCGAGTCCCGCCTACTCATGAATAATTGATTAACAAGCAAGTCTGAACAAGTCCTTTTAAAGTCCTCAAATTTAAATGTATTGTATGATTGTGATTGTAACTATCAGTTCGGATTGATATACAATGAAAAAGACAAATATTTAATTTATAATTAAAATTAATTTATATATTTTTTTAATTAAAGTAAATATTAATTAAACAAATAAGGAAATTATAAGTACTAAACAGTGTTTTGCATAAACAGTGCCACTGAAAATGGCCACTGCAGGGTCTTGGAGTGTGTGAACACCAGGTGGCAGTGTTCTGTCATGCATTGTTTGCCTCTTTTAATGTAATATACAATAATATATCATATATATATCATAAAATATAATGATTACAATTTAGAAAAAAAGATAAAATAATACAACTATATTTTTTTTATTAGTGATACATTTCCTATATTTGAGTATTTATTCCATCTATATAGTGTCTATATTAATTATTACATAATTATATTTTTATTGATAACACAACCAAAGGTTCAAAAGTCCCATATACATGTATGCACTACATATTTCCCATTTATCAGATACCATAAAGCTGAATGTTAAAAATAACTGCCCTGATGCCAGTTTCACTCGTTTTAAATGTATTTTACGGTTACCTTTCATTGCACTTAATTATTACATAATGGTAAGATGCCAAGCTTGTTAAATTAAGACAGCCAGCAATATATCAGCATGTGACATATCTGTTCTCTCCAGAACATTGAAGATATTTGTACAGTTACCTGTGTTACCTTGGCAACTTTGTTCTAATGCCAGGTTTTTCATTATAGTACACTTACTATGTTGATATGTTCTGCAAACCACACAGATTTCTGCTTTATACTTTACTGCTTTTACAAATGCCTGGAAGTGTCTGGCACACTCTTTACAGCAAACTATTTTGTGTAAATTGTAAATTGGTTTCATGAGTTTATTTTTACTGTTTGGTTGGTAATTGGTGTAAGTTGTGTGTGCAGATGTGCAATAATATTGTGCAAAAGAGTGACAATTTAAATTTTATTCAGCAACAGCCTCCAAAAAGAACCCAAGCAGGAAAGCTTGTATACTGCTTACTGCATTCTGCTCTGTAAACACTGTATGCAATCTACTTGAAAATAGTCATTGTAATGAACATATATATATATATATATATATATATATATATATATATATATATAATTTATTTTGCATTTTTATTCCAAGTTTGTATAAAAACTTGGCAGTCCCATCAAATGAGTCAAGATGTAAATATCACATTTATATATACACTGGCGGCCAAAAGTTTGGAATAATGTACAGATTGTGCTCTTATGGAAAGAAACTTTTATTCACCAAAGTGGCATTCAACTGATCACAATGTATAGTCAGGACATTAATAATGTGAAAAATTACTATTACAATTTGAAAAAAATGTTCAGAACTTCTTAAACTACTTCAAAGAGTTCTCATCAAAAAATCATCCACGTGCAGCAATGACAGCTTTGCAGATCCTTGGCATTCTAGCTGTCAGTTTGTCCAGATACTCAGGTGACATTTCACCCCACACTTCCTGTAGCACTTGCCATAGATGTGGCTGTCTTGTCGGGCACTTCTCACACACCTTACAGTCTAGCTGATCCCACAAAAGCTCAATGGGGTTAAGATCCATAACACTCTTTTCCAATTATCTGTTGTCCAATGTCTGTGTTTCATTGCCCACTGTAACCTTTTCTTTTTGTTTTTCTGTTTCAAAAGTGGCTTTTTCTTTGCAATTCTTCCCATAAGGCCTGCACCCCTGAGTCTTCTCTTTACTGTTGTACATGAAACTGGTGTTGAGCGGGTAGAATTCAATGAAGCTGTCAGCGGAGGACATGTGAGGCATTTATTTCTCAGACTAGAGACTCTGATGTACTTATCCTCTTGTTAAGTTGTACATCTGGCCTTCCACATCTCTTTCTGTCCTTGTTAGAGCCAGCTGTCTTTTGTCTTTGAAGACTGTAGTGTACAATTTGTTTTTTTTTTTTTTTTTTTTTTTTTTGCAATTTCAAACATTGTATAGACTTCATTCCTCAAAACAATGATTGACTGACGAGTTTCTCATTTCTCGAAAGCTGTTTCTTTTTTGCCATTTTTGACCTAATATTGACCTTAAGACATGCCAGTCTGTTGCATACTGTGGCAACTTAAAAACAAACACAAAGACAATGTTAAGCTTCATTTAACAAACTAAATAGCTTTCAACTGTGTTTTGTTTTAATGGCAAGTGATTTTCTAGTACCAAATTAGCAATTTAGCATGATTACTCAAGGATAAGGTGTTGGAGTGATGGCTGCTGGAAATGGGGCCTGTCTAGATTTGATCAGAAATGACTTTTTTCAAATAGTGATGGTGCTGTTTTTTACATCAGTAATGTCCTGACTATACTTTGTGATCAGTTGAATGCCACTTTGGTGAATTAAAGTACCAATTTCCTTCCGAAACAGCAAAATCTGTACATTATTCAAAACTTTTGGCCGCCAGTGTGTTTATATATATATATATAATTTTTACAATATACACTATATTGCCAAAAGTATTCGCTCACCCATCCAAATAATTAAATTCAGGTGTTCCAATCACTTCCATGGCCACAGGTGTATAAAATGAAGCACCTAGGCATGCAGACTGCTTCTACAAACATTTGTGAAAGAATGGGCCGCTCTCAGGAGCTCAGTGAATTCCAGCGTGGTACTGTGATAGGATGCCACCTGTGCAACAAGTCCAGTCGTGAAATTTCCTCGCTACTAAATATTCCACAGTCAACTGTCAGTGGTATTATAACAAAGTGGAAGCGATTGGGAATGACAGCAACTCAGCCACGAAGCAGTAGGCCACGTAAAATGACAGAGCGGGGTCAGCGGATGCTGAGGCGCATAGTGCACAGAGGTCGCCAACTTTCTGCAGAGTCAATCGCTACAGACCTCCAAAGTTCATGTGGCCTTCAGATTAGCTCAAGAACAGTGCGTAGAGAGCTTCATGAAATGGGTTTCTATGGCCGAGCAGCTGCATCCAAGCCATACATCACCAAGTGCAATGCAAAGCGTCGGATGCAGTGGTGTAAAGCACGCCGCCACTGGACTCTAGAGCAGTGGAGACGCGTTCTCTGGAGTGACGAATCACGCTTCTCCATCTGGCAATCTGATGGACGAGTCTGGGTTTGGCGGTTGCCAGGAGAACGGTACTTGTCTGACTGCATTGTGCCAACTGTGAAGTTTGGTGGCGGGGGGATTATGGTGTGGGGTTGTTTTTCAGGAGCTGGGCTTGGCCCCTTAGTTCCAGTGAAAGGAACTCTGAATGCTTCAGCATACCAAGAGATTTTGGACAATTCCATGCTCCCAACTTTGTGGGAACAGTTTGGGGATGGCCCCTTCCTGTTCCAACATGACTGCGCACCAGTGCACAAAGCAAGGTCCATAAAGACATGGATGAGCGAGTTTGGTGTGGAAGAACTTGACTGGCCTGCACAGAGTCCTGACCTCAACCCGATAGAGCACCTTTGGGATGAACTAGAGCGAAGACTGCGAGCCAGGCCTTCTCGTCCAACATCAGTGTCTGACCTCACAAATGCGCTTCTGGAAGAATGGTCAAAAATTCCCATAAACACACTCCTAAACCTTGTGGAAAGCCTTCCCAGAAGAGTTGAAGCTGTTATAGCTGCAAAGGGTGGGCCGACGTCATATTAAACCCTATGGATTAAGAATGGGATGTCACTTAAGTTCATATGCGTCTAAAGGCAGATGAGCGAATACTTTTGGCAATATAGTGTATATACTTAGTCATTCATCTAATTTAATTGTAGAAAGGTGGTCCAATTCTGTTCAGCCTTTCAAAAATGTACCTTGGGACCAGTTTTTTTTTTAATTTACAAAGTACCGCACAGCTTTTACCTTCATGCTAGTAGTGAAAGACATCATGACCAGAGTACCTGTCCATCATTTTGAGTGAGTGACTAAGAGAGAGAGACCACACTAGACAGAAAAAGTCTGATGTAGTGACACCAGTGGTGATCCTTCTTGAAAATGACGGTCCTCTCCTTTCCTTTCCTCTCCTCTCTTCTCATTCTCCCTTATAAACATTGGCCTTTTTTGTGCAGCTTGATTGAAATTCCGGTTCTTGTGGAGTCACAGGTCAGTCGAGAGCCGTGGCCAATTAGGGACTGAGGAAACCAGTGGTCTGTCTGGTTGAGTTAAGAAAGAAATGTGGTGAGTTTTTTTACACAACTCAACAGGGAGAGAGAGCACTTAAACACAGCTGAGTGACGTATCCCAATGTGCAAAGTATTTCTGTCCTATTTCTAAAAGACAAAAGCCAGACAGAGTTAGTAGGCTAAACATTATTTATGCAAGATTGCGCTTACAAAGAAACATTTCTAGCTGATTACATTTTTTAAGAGAGTTGGCTATAAGTAGAAAAACATTTTCACTATGGAAATTTCTATGGAGTTTATCAAGGTTTTTGTTTTTATTTATTTATTTATTTCCATGACATTTCTGGCCCTGAAATACACACTTTTAAAGGAAAAAGAAAACAATAACAATACATTATATATATATATATATATATATATATATATATATATATATATATATATATATATATAATACATACAGTTGAAGTCAAAAGTTTACATACACTTAGGTTGAAGTCATTAAAACTCATTTTTTAACCACTCCAAAGATTTAATATTAGCAAACTATAGTTTTGGCAAGTCGTTTAGGACATCTACTTTGTGCACGACATGAGTAAATGTTTACAGACAGATTGTTTCACTTTTAATTGACTCCAAAATTGGATTAAATTAAAATCCAAAATAAATCAAAACTGTGTTATATTTTAGCATCTTCAAAGTAGTCACCCTTTGCCTAGATTTTGCAGACATGTACTCTTGACATTTTCTCAACCAAGGTATAACCTTGAGGTATCACCCTGGGATGCTTTTTAAACTGTATTGAAGGAGTTCCCATCTATATGCTGGGCACTTATTGGCTGCTTTTCTTAATTATTCGGTCCAAGTCATCCATTTAAAAACCCTTTTTTTTTTTTTTTGTAATTAAATAAATTAGTAATGGTGGCACAATTATATTTGACTACAAAACTATTTTTAAACATTTAAGCATACACCTTCAGATCAAAAGATTTTTAAGATCATGATAAACTTTTCAGGCAAGTGACCCCAAACTTTTGAACGGTAGTGTGTATATCCACAGTAAAATGAGTCCAATATTGACATAACCTGAAAGGCTGCTCAGCAAGCAAGAAGCCACTGCTCCAAAACTGCCATAAAAAAGCCGGACTACAGTTTGCAAGTGCACATGGGGACAAAGATCTTACTTTTTGGAGAAATGTCCTCTGGTCTGATGAAACAAAAATGGAACTGTTTGGTCATAATGACCATCGTTATGTTTGGAGGAAAAAGGGTGAGGCTTGCAAACCGAAAAACACCATCCCAACTGTGATGCATGGGGGTGGCAGCGTCATTTTGTTGGGGTGCTTTGCTGCAGGAGGGACTGGTGCACTTCACAAAATAGATGGCATCATGATGAAGGAAAATTATGTGGATATATTGAAGCAACATATCAAGATATCAACCAGGAAGTTAAAGCTCGGTCACAAATGGGTCTTCTAAATGGACAATGACCCCAAGCATAGCTGTGGCAAAATGGCTTAAGGACAACAAAGTCAATGTATTGGAGTGGCCATCACAAAGTTCTGACCTCAATCCGATAGTACATTTGTGTGCAGAACTGAAAAAGCGTGTGCGAGCAAGGAGGCCTACAAACCAGACTCAGTTACACCAGTTCTGTCCGGAGAAATGGACCAAAATTCCAGCAACTTATTGTGAGAAGCTTGTGGAAGGCTACCCAAAATGTTTGACCCAGGTTAAACCATTTAAAGACAATGCTACAAAATACTAACAAAGTGTATGTAAACTTCTGACCCACTGAGAATGTGATGAAAGTAATAGTGGCTGAAATAAATAATTCTCTACTATTATTCTCACATTTGACATTCTTAAAATAAAGTAGTGATCCTAACTGACCTAAGACAGAGAATGTTTTCTACAAGTAAATGTCAGGAATTGTGATGTGATTAAATGTATTTGGCTAAGGTGCATGTAAACTTCTGACTTCAACTGTGTGTGCATGTGTATATATACGTTTCTTTAAGTTTTCAATCTGAGTGGGAACACTACCGCAAACATATTTTCCCCCCCTGTTGATAACTTGTCTTTGAGGTGCGCAATTTGATTGACTTTCTGTAGATGGCAGTAAAACACTCCCATGCAGAGAATTTGACTCCATTTTACAATTACATCATCTTTATCACTTACACCCAGGCTTATGTGTGGATTTTATTTATGATAACTGGGCCACAAAGACACTCTCTGCCTCTCTATTACATTCAGAGACAAAGATTTTGAAGGTTGCAGTTACCATGTCTCTGAACATATTCATGTGGCTTCCTTATGCAATTATCTATGGAGAAAGGCCGCTTTAAAATCAAGGAAAGCGGCATCATCTGAAGGTGTCTGACTTTGTAAACAGGAAATACATGGTTTTGTCACTTTCTTTGGCAGTTAACTTTTGCAGAGATGTTGTTTATACTGCAGATGAAGAAAATAGCAAATAAAGCACAGAAATAATAATAATAAAAAGTGTATCATTATGAAAGAGCAAAATGTGCCTCATTACAAATTTCCTTTCTTTTTGCAACTGTATAATGAAAACATTATTTTGAATGTATGATGGTTTCATATGGATATCAAACCGATATGTGTAATTAGTCACTGTGTAAACCCACCTCAGAATGAAAGAAAATAACAATAACATAAAAATAAAAGGTTTCTGACTTTTCATCTCACAGTTGTGACTATATCTCATATTTGTGAGTTTATCTCGGAATTGTGATTTTATATCTTGCAATTTCAAATGTATATCTCGCAATTAGGACTTTGCATCTCGTAATTGCGAGTGTATATCTTGCAGTTGTGACTTTATTTCTTGGAAGTTTATATCTCATGATTCTGAGTTTATGTCGCAAATTTGATTTACAACTTTATATTTCGCATTTGTGAATTTATGTCGCAATTTAAAATTTATATCTCGAATTGTGCCTATATCTTACAATTTCAAATTTATATCTTGCAATTTCGTGTTAAAAAATCGCAATTGTGAATTCGTATCTCGGAATTTCAATTTTTATTTCTCGCAATTGTGAATTTTTATTTCGGAATTTCAAATTTATATCTCGCAATTGTGACTTTATATTGCAATTTTGAATTTACATCTCACAATTGTGACTATTTATTTGAATTGCTAGTTTATATCTTGCAATTGTGACAATATCCCGCTATTGTGACTTTATCTCGTAATTGTGAATTTACATTCTGCAATTGTGACTATATCTTGAAATCGCGACCTTGTATCTCACAATTGTGAATTTAAATCTTTGCAATGGTGAATATATCTCACAATTTCAAATTTATATCTCACCATTACGACTTTATATCTCATGATTCTGAAATCTTGCAGTTGTGACAATATACCTTGCAATTCTAAGTTTATATCTTGCAGTTGTGACTTTATTTCTTGCAATAGCGACTTCTCATGATTCTGAGTTTATGATGCAAATTTGAATGTACACCTCGCAATTGCAACTTTATTTTTTGGATTTGTGAATTGATATCGCAATTAAAATGTATATCTTAAAATTGTGACTATATTGCAATTTTGAATTAATATTTCGCAATTAGGACTTTATATCTCGTAATTGCAAATTTACATCCTGCAATTGTGACCGTATCATATATGAACCAAAAACATTGCAATGTGCAGTTCAGGTTCAAAACCTGCACTGTTAAATCTCATGAAATAAGGTTTACTTCAAATTTGCTTCATGCAAAATAACGCACTAGGCAAATGTGTATTGATTTTGCTTAAATACCTTTTGAAATGACTTAATAATCCATAACAGCTCCAAAGTCCAATACACTTACCCCTTAAAATCTCATGAATTACAGAAGTTTTCGCACAGCATAAGATATGCTGACATGCAAAAACTAAATATGTCATACATTACGTGGTGCCAAGGACACCTTCTTAGATTTGAGAACAATCATGAAAAAAAAGCATTAAAACAAGAGTTTATGGCACCATTACATGTCTACCGGCATGGTGATGTCTCTTTTAATGAATATATCCTCTTTAAAAGGCAGCAGACTTGGCCTCAAATTCTTTTGTATTAGGCATAAAGTGTACAAAAACCAAAAATCAGTCACTGTTATATGTGTGTACTTTTTGTTCCATTTCATAAAACCCAGATAAAGGCATCAGAAACCCTCGCCACATTAACTGGCTGCCAGAAACATGTTCCTGAATCAAATTCATAGAATTAGATTTGATTGAATTGGATTAGCTTTCATTTCTCTTGTCCCTACTGATCCTTAAATGGAAATAAAGCAACAAGCAAGATCTCACAGTGCTTCATTATGTTCATTGTTTTCTGAGTGCTAGTGCTATTGTGTGTTTTTTTTCCTCCAAGAATAGTTTATATGTTTCCCATGCCATGAGTATATATTTGATATACTATAACATACAACCTCAGTGACCCTCAAGGAGAAAGAGAGAGAGAGAGCGAAAGAGAGAGAAAAGGAGAGAGGCACTGTAAAAAAGGAGTAGAGGTGATCTACTTTTATGACAGTTGAAACAGTGTATACTGTATGGCTTGTGTTTGTTGTTTTTTTATGTACATTGAACTGGATATTACCTCTACTCTTGAGTAATCAATCTCCCTCCAGATTTATGTTCATTTAACTGAATAATTTTAGAGAAGTCTCTTTCTCTCAGTCTCTCTCATTCACACAAGCTGTTATCAGCTCACATTTACCACATTAAACAATTCAGTACCTCTTAGTGTTTAGATTAATATCAGAAACAGCTGGTTGACTTTTCTTTAGCTAAAATCGGTCTGTGCTTACCGAAATTCAAAGCACTGCCTCCAGTGGCTATAGCGGTAAGTTTAGTTGTATGTTTGGACACGCATGAGCTCCATTTTCCGGGTGTAATGTCCACAGAGGGGCGCCGAAAGCGCGTTGTGAAGTGAATTGTTTTCAGTTGTACAGTCGGTAATATAATGAGGAGGAATGCATATTTTATAATCTGTACCCTACCCTCAACTTAAACCCCAAACCTAACCATCAGTGGAGTTAAAATGTAATTTTAAAGGGGAAAATGAAACCACTGGATTGCTCTCTTCACCAATCATGCGAATGCAAACACTTCCTGGTTTTCACATGGGATCCAAACCCAGGTCTCCCATGCTGCTGATGCAACTCACTTCCGGTTACACCACAAGGGAAGGTCAACACTGGAGATGATGCAGAAATGTCTGAAAGGAGGATGGCATAATGTGGTCGATCCTACTTGAACTCTCAGAAACAACATACTGACTTCCTGTGTGATCATGTTGTTGTTAAAGGATTGATTTTGATCTGCAGCAGTAAAAGCAAATGGCCCATCCATCCATCCATCCATCCTTCCTTCCTTCCTTCCATGATCCTGCCTGCCATAAAAAAAGGTAATTATTCTCAGAACTGTGACTTTATTTCTCGAGAATTAGAATTTATATATCATAATTATGATTTCTTATACCACGCGTCTGTTAAATGCTTGATTCTGATTGGTTGATGGACATTCTAAGGTGTGTAATTATTTTTCAAGTAAACGCACGGCTATGAAGTAGTTCCAGGTCTTGACTGCATAACGGTTCCATATCACTTTGCCAAATTATTTCAGTTATTTCAAAGAGCCCTACAGGCTACCACAACAAAATTATCAATTAAAACAAAGACACTGGTTAAGTACATTGGATAAGAATGACAAACAATGTCTATAATATCCTACATTTATTTAAATTTCTGTTAAACAGAGCCCTCACGTTCCCTCATCTCACCCGCACATGCACACTCTCACACACATACATGTGGGCGCGCACACATACTCATTAAGACTCGAGTCGCGACCAACAAATAGAGCCGCACCCCTGCGACTTCATCAATACAACGGTTCCTATTATCCAAAATAACTTTTAATATGTTCAACTTATAAAGTTTCAATGTATTTCACCCTAATCAGCCTCGCATAGCTATAGTGGAAAGCACTGTTGCGCTACCCCTCCTCTTTCGCTTTCACACAAACTCTCTGGAGAGCAAAGTCAGTGCACCCCCGTGACTCAGTGGGATTGTGAACAGTTGCTGAGAAGTATACTTAAACTTACACTTTGTGATATTATTCCCGACGAGAGCCACTTTAAACACAAGTAATTCCAAACACGATCTCTCTGTTTCTTTCTCTCGCTCACCCACACACACACACACACAAACACACACACTAAATGCTGAAAAGCAGCACATCCTCTGTTGCTAGTTCTAACGTGACTTTTTCGAATTAGCAAGGAAGGCTTGAGCTGTATCATTACATAGGTAATACCTATAAAGGTAATCCCAGAAGCGATCTCTCCTCTCTTTCAAAGTAATTTTTTTTTACTTAAACTCACACACACGCACTACCTTATTACTCCAGTAAGTGCTCCAGTAAAGCAGCGCAAGCCTCGCAATCATCTGTTGCTAGTTTTAAAGTGATGTTTTCAAACTAGCAACGAAGGTTTGGACTGTATTAAAGCAAGACGCTGAATCCATGGCGGAAGAAAGTAGTTCCACTCACAAGAGTTTTAGGGACAAAAAACAAAACAGAAAATGTGATAAAACCCTGAACGATGTCTTAAGGTGTGGTAATTGTGGTATAAGCAGAATAATTGACTTCGGCCCGCTGCACGTCATGACCGCATTACCACCTCTGGTGTGCATTATTTTTAAATAATTAAACGGTCCGTCGTCAATTATTCCTTACATATCTTGCAGTTACAACTATTTTTCACAATTGTAACTTTTTTTCAACTAATTTCAAGTTTATTTGCTTGCTTGCAATTTATTTTGTATTTTATTTGTATTATTTTTTTATTATTTGTATTATCTTTTTTATTTATTTATTTATTTATTTATTTTTGCAATAGCAAGTGTAGATCTTGGGACTGAGTTTATATCTATTTATATAACTGCAACATTATTTCTCACAATTGCAACTTTTATTTCTTAGAACTGTGACTATTTCCCACAATGTTGAGTTTATATCCCTCAATTGCGACTTTATTTTTTTGCAATAGCAAGTGTAGATCTTGGAATTGTAAATTTATATCTCGCAATTGTGACTGTCTCACAATTTCGAGATATAAAGTTGCAATTGTGATAAAGACAGAATATTGTCTCATTATTTGAGATAGAAAAAAACAATAGCCTATTTTTTTGTGAACGATTTTCAAATAGGTTTGTTTGCACGTGTTTAATATGAGGCTGTTTTACCCAAGTAGTTCACAATTAATTTCATGACTAATTATGCAATCTATCTGTCTATCTGTCTGTCTGTCTGTCGTATTATTTAGTCTATCTATCTATCTATCTATCTGTCTGTATTATTTAGTCTATCTGTCTATCTATCTATCTGTCTGTCTGTCTGTATTATTTAGTCTATCTATCTATCTATCTATCTGTCTGATTTAGTCTATCTATCTATCTATCTATCTATCTATCTGTCTGATTTAGTCTATCTATCTATCTATCTATCTATCTATCTATCTGTCTGTCTGTATTATTTAGTCTATCTATCTATCTATCTATCTATCTATCTATCTATCTATCTATCTATCTGTCTGTCTGATTTAGTCTATCTATCTATCTATCTATCTATCTATCTATCTATCTATCTGTCTGTCTGTCTGTATTATTTAGTCTATCTATCTATCTATCTATCTATCTATCTATCTATCTATCTATCTGTCTGTCTGTCTGATTTAGTCTATCTATCTATCTATCTATCTATCTGTCTGTCTGTCTGTATTATTTAGTCTATCTATCTATCTATCTATCTATCTATCTATCTATCTATCTATCTATCTATCTATCTATGTATCTGTCTGTATTATTTAGTCTATCTATCTATCTATCTATCTGTCTAACTGTCTGTCTGTATTATTTAGTCTATCTATCTATCTATCTATCTATCTATCTATCTATCTATCTATCTGTCTGTCTGATTTAGTCTATCTATCTATCTATCTATCTATCTATCTATCTGTCTGTCTGTCTGTATTATTTAGTCTATCTATCTATCTATCTATCTATCTATCTATCTATCTATCTATCTATGTATCTGTCTGTATTATTTAGTCTATCTATCTATCTATCTATCTGTCTAACTGTCTGTCTGTATTATTTAGTCTATCTATCTATCTATCTATCTATCTATCTATCTATCTATCTATCTGTCTGTCTGTATTATTTAGTCTATCTATCTATCTATCTATCTATCTATCTATCTATCTATCTGTCTGTCTATCGTATTATTTAGTCTGTCTGTCTGTCTGTATTATTTAGTCTATCTATCTATCTATCTATCTATCTATCTATCTATCTATCTATCTATCTATCTATCTATCGTATTATTTAGTCTGTCTGTCTGTCTGTATTTAGTCTATCTATCTATCTATCTATCTATCTATCTATCTATCTATCTATCTATCTGTCTGTCTGTCTGTCTGTCTGCCTGCATAGGCCTATTTCTCATTATACCAGTTGTGATGGTGTGATTCTCTCTCTCTCTTTCTCTCTCTCTCTCTAGCTCTCTCTCTCTCTCTCTTTCTCTCCCGCCGTTGATTACTGGGTCTCTCACTCCCTCCCCTTCTATCTCGTTATCCTCAAACGGAGGCGCACGCAGTATCTGTTCTCTGTCCATACAGTCGCACACGCACCTGCGGGAGGAGCTGCGCTGCGGGTCGCGTGAGACCGGGGCTCGTGTGCTCGGACCCAAACTCGGGCATCATCGGTGTTGGCCGACACGGACTAGGATAACGGATGTGCTCGGGACTACATCCAGCCGCAATGTCCGAGTTTCTTTTGGCATTTCTGAGTATGTCGGGATTACTTCTGCTGGCTGAAATGCTGACAGTGGCTGGGGCTGAGCAAGGTAAGACACATCTAACTCGTGTTTAATAACATTAGGCTAAACAGTTTGGCAAGTTGTTCTCAGAGCGCGTTAAAGCCTTCGACATTATGCGCTAGAATGAAGAACTTATTTACCTTATGGAACTATTATAAACTGTCCCATGAAATTATTGCCTGTAAGTCATAATTAACCAGTAAATAGATGAGACAGACAGACAGACAGACAGACAGACAGATAGATAGATAGTTTATGTTGTGTAATCTAATGGGAACTAAGTATTCTTAATGAATATAGTCACATTAAATTACCTCCTTTTATCTATTAAAGATGAGAGTTTTTAAACAATTGTCAAAGTTATTTTTAAAGGAATATTCCACGTTCAATACAAGTTAATATATATATATATATATATATATATATATATATATATATATATATATATATATATATATATATATAATAATAATAATAAAAAAAGCACAGAGTTTATTGTGAGACACTTACAATGGAAGTGAATGGGGCCAATCCGTACAAGTTAAAATGCTCACTGTTTCAAAAGTATAGCAACAAGATGTAAACAATATGTGTTAACATGATTTTAGTGTAATAAAATCACTTACTATCATTTTCTGTGTGTAAAGTTATAGCCAGTTTTACAACCTCAATGCCATGATGGTGTAATGCTGTAAAAATTAAAACAACCGTAAAAAACCCAGACAATTTAAAAATTTTACAGCTCAATTATTACATGAATTTTAACAAAAGAATGAAAGTGCTTTTTTATTATTATAAGCTTCACATTTCTGCCTTTAAACCCTCCAAAAATTGGCCCCATTCACTTCCATTGTAAGTGCCTCACTGTAACCTGGATTTTTTTTTTTTTAAGGAAAATGCAGTTGTTTGAGCTTAACTTGTACTGAACCCATAATAATTATTTGACTCATAATGAATTCTGAAACCACTCATTCATTAATACAAAAAAGGTTATTCAATTGATCTTTACAGCACATTGGGTTCAGCTAAGAATCCTCTTTTTATCAAGGCATTCATGGGTTTCCTTTGAGATAAAAAAAAAAAAAAAAAAAAAAAAAAGTTCATACATTACAGCATTAGCATATTGGTTTCTGGGTTCTTTGAAGCACCAGTACATACGTAGATGGTTTTCTGAATAACTGTAAAATATACAGTTATTTGTTGTACTAAAAAACAGGTTCTCCTATGACATATAAGATCGGGAATGAGTGTCATTTCTCTTAAAGACATTTAAATTGCCTCGAGTCACTGGCTGAGATTGTCTGGTATTGACTCGCTTCGATTGCTTATAAATGCAGTGTCATCTGTGTTTTTTTTTAGTGATCTTATAATGCAGTGTATATGTGTGTGGTTTAAGTGTATGTGTCAGGGCCATCAGATGTGTGTTTTTATGACTCATTCTAAATTGCAGGGTTGCATTATTAGATATAAGGCACAACTGTTAGATAGATTAGACTTTATATATTTATGTATTTATTTATTTTTAGATCAATAGGCTAGTTAATGCAACTGAATCATTCATCTTGGCACACAGCATAAGAGTTGCCTGACACTTCAATATTGCAAGCAAACCCTCAATTGCTTTGAATAGATAGCATAACATGTCCAAGAACGTTCACCATGAATCATAATGGAAAATGTGTACTTTAGATCCTGTAACTGGTTGCCATTTAAAGTTTATCAAAATTTTTAATCACGTTTTTGCCACCAATTGTGCATTTTAAACAGTCCTGTGGTATGCCCAATGAATGTTTATGAGTACAAATATCCCAAGCAGTCTCTCAATCAATATGAGTTAATAAAAGCTGCAATTTCTCAAAAAATAGCCTATATGGGGGCCTGGGTAGCTCAGCGAGTGTTGATGCTGACTACCACCCCTGGAGTTGCGAGTTTGAATCCAGGGCGTGCTGAGTGACTCCAGGCAGGTCTCCTAAGCAACCAAATTGGCCCAGTTGCTAGGGAGGGTAGAGTCATATGGGGTAACCTCCTCGTGGTCGCTATAATGTGTGGTTCTCGCTCTCGGTGGGGCATGTGGTGAGTTGTGCGTGGATGCCGTGGAGAATAGCGTGAAGCCTCCACATGCGCTACGTCTCCGCGGTAACGTGCTCAACAAGCCACGTGATAAGACGCGTGGATTGACGGTCTCAGATGTGGAGGCAACTCAGATTGAGGTGAGTCACTACGCCACCACGAGGACTTAGAGTGCATTGGGAATTGGGCATTCCAAATTGGGGAGAAAAGGGGAGAGAATAAAAAAAAAAAATAAATAGCCTATTTCATTTCCGCTACAGACAGACAGATAGATAGATAGAAAATTGGTATTAACCCCAATAAAGGAAACAGATTATTAAGCATAATCGGTGTAAGATTGTGCATGTAAACACACTCTAACATGAACAGCAATACGCTAATAAATACCAAAAATCAGCTCATTCAAAAAATCCGACAATGCAAGAAAACTACATTTACATGTGACTAGAATTTACTGTATTATTTTCTGATTTTAATGTCAAAGCATAAACAAGCATGTTTTATTTATACAAAAGTTTGCACACACTGAATAAGCTGCTAAAAACGCTGGTAAATGTGTTTATGTGCAAAGCAAAATAGTGACGCTCTGTCATACGACCAAAAGTTAAGAGCACTTCAACTTTCGCTGCAACTCACTCTGACATGGGCATGCATTGACCAATGAGAATCTTTGAAAGGCGAGACTGGTTGCGCTGTGAAATCGGAAAAACATGGCGGAAAAACTCATGCATGTGGTTTATTCATTCGCTGCCATTTATTGTTTTTCTTCAGGCTAAAAAGATTGTACTTTTCGACAAAGTACATTGTCAAAAAAATATTTTTAGATAGCCGTCTCTATCTGTCATTGCTAATGGATTGCTGCTTGTTTTTAAACTGAACCACCTCTTCCCTCTGTGGCGCACGACTTCCTTTCACATTTCCATAAGTCAGAACGTTCCGTCTGAGCTTTCACTAGTGTTTAGGCACCCTAAGGCATTTACACGTCGATCTTAGATGTTGTCGGCTTTTTAAGCATAATCGGTGCAAGATTGTGCATGTAAACGTTCTCATTGTTATTTAGAAGACATTAAAAAAATATGTTGGCCCAATGTGTTTACCCTAAACAAATCAACCTCTGCAACAAGTGTAGTTCCCTAAGGGCTCCATTATTGTCTACTGAATACACTTATGGACTATAGACCGAATACTTAGTGTGGTAAATGAGTCTGTCGGGTTAATGTTGGTTAGATAAATCTCTTATTAACTCCTCAACATAATTTATACTCCATTGCGTTGACTCAAAAAGAAAAACCCCTTTACAATTTCTTTCATAGGTATATAGTCACTCTTCCATCCTTGGAAATCATAACAGGACGTGTGAGGTTTTCACTCCCTGTAGTGTTGCCGGCTACAGTCGTATCTTTAATGCAGTAGAACCTCTAATGCAGATTCTCATTCCTGGGGAGTTATGTGACCTTCACATCCTTTACAGTGCTTGTTTTCATGTGAATATATCTGCAGCCAATTGCCTCTTTGTCTGATGCAATTTTGACACAGGACAGGCAGGAGCAAGATTTATAATAAATGGAATCAGGTGGTGTTCAGGTGATAATTTTGGCTCTGATTTCTCACTTTGTGATTCTGGAAAACAATTCTGGCACAAAGGTGTAAGTTCCTGTAAAAAAAAATTCTGGAACAATATGTTTTGATGATGCCAGTCTAGACTATTGTGTTGGTTATAGATGCTGTTTGGAATTGGTTCAAGACTTCAGGTTAAGTCATTTGGGTGAACTATCCTTAGCTAGTGAAAACATGTAGCTAGAGAAAATTTGCTATCTTTCTTGCAGGGCCATTTGTAGCTATAAGCGGTATAAGTGGTCACTTAGGGCCCCTGAGCCACCAGGGGGCCCCGCAAAGCATGGTCATTTTTATTTATTTATTTTTCATTTTTATTTATTAATATGTTTATAATGTATTTTTTAAATATACTAAAGCTGCGAGTAAGACTCAGGCAGCTGTTATGGCTCAATTAGACAGTTATAGGGGCCCCCGTTGTGGCCCGAAAGTGAAGGGAGAATGTAACTGCAAGGAGAGAGTTGTAGCTACATGTGACAGGCATTAAAGGGTTTTTCATCATCATGAAGCGCACCTACAAGTTTGGAGCGGAAAACAGAAAGAGGAAAAGGAGAAGACCACTGGTAAAACAATTAATATGAGCCAGTTACATGGCTAGATGGTGTTTGTTTGTTGTCATGCATTAAATTGCAACAATTAGTTAGCTAACGTCTTGCAGTTGTGTCCTAGGTTTTTTGTTTTTGGCGTTTTGTTTAGTTAATACATTCTAAGTTTTCCAAGTAGGATTTCGCTTAGGGCACCCATATGCTCAGAAATGGCCCTGCTTTCTCTCATTCTAGTTCTCTTTCTCTCTTGATTTCTGTCTTGGCAGTGTTGATCTATGTATTAGAGTGTGTTTTTGGTTTTATAATCCATTATTGAAGTGAAATAAGCCTTATTTTTGTTGCTGTTCATTAAGACTCGAGCCTTTAGTTTTATTAAACAGATAATAAAATGACGCAATTCCACGTGAAAACTCTGTGCACTCATTTTTAACGAGATCACATTGTTCCCACATGTGTCTTATGGCTATTTCACACCTAGTTCGTTTGAGCACTCCAAGCGCTCTCAGAGCGGTATAATGTGTATATGTGAACAACCCAAGTGGTCTCAGACCCCCCTAAAAAGGACCCAAAAGCAAACCGTACTCAGATCACCTCAGGAGGTTGTCTGAGGACGGTTTGTTTGTGGGTGCTTTTGTAGTTCGATTGATATGTGCAATGTGAAAGCGAAGAGGTACCAGTCCGCTTTGCATTTTATGACATAAGTACCTCGTGGCTTGCCATACATAGCTGCATTATATACTTAATATTCCAGTCACAATTTACTGTTCACATATGGGAATTTAAAGCGAATATAGATATACCATGATTACCATAATGTGTTTTTGTGTCTCATATTCTGTTTTTGTTGTATTATTTGAGCACCTAAAATGAATGGACTGGCCGCATTCATGAACCGCTTTAAAGTGCTCTGATGGGCGTACCGTCTACGGAGGTTCACGCCAAACACACACAAAAATGCAAGCGGGGATTTTTATAGTTTCACATTAATTTTATTTGCGCAATGGCAAATGTTCTTGGCTCATACACACAATGTAAATTACATGCAGGTGGAGATGCTTGCTTAAGGTGTAGGCCTATCTGTCATAAGCATACGTACACCTTAAAAAGTATGACAGTTTGTATGACAATTGCTTATCATAATAATCGCAATTATTTATGAAAAATTATTGTCAGCCAAATGTCATAATTGTGACAGCCCTAGCTGCAATGGGGCCTGAGTTCTTAAGGAGCTGTTGTGTGAACAACAAGGGGTCTGAGACCACAATAATGTGAAGAGTGCTCACATAATGATGTAATAATTGTGACTGAATCCTCATTTGTTTAGTTTAGTTTTATTATTGATCTACTATTTTAACCTTACCAAAGTTTACTTGGATTGTCTGAGGCAGAACATTTTAATATAAAAAATACTGTAATGAAGTGTGTTCCATCGAACTGATCTATATCATTGATCCATATCATGGCATTCACATCTGAAATGAATGGTATTTTTGCATGTGTATTATTTTTTGCTTGCTAACTGCATATTATGCAGAACATTTATGCACTTAAATCATAATTGATGCAAATTACACAAGTATACTATGATTATTTGTGAGTTTTCACTGCAGAAAACACAGCAAATGGTATTGCAATTTTTGAAAAAGATGCATCAAATTTTGGGCCGCAATAATTAAGAAAAAGTGCCATGTAATTCTGGTAGGACTGCTCAACAAATACCACTAACTAGGACATAGGGTCAAATGTTTTGTATAGTCATGGTTAAAATAAATGTACAGCTGTGGACAACATCATCTTAAGGGCTAGAAATGTGTTGTTGTATACCTTTGTGTAAAAAAAAATAATTAAAACTTTGGGTACCAGTAGCTTCAAATGAAAGGTGTGTGTGTGTTCATAGTTATCTCTGGCCAAGTGCGTGAACTTTGAGTTCTTGTGACTGAGGGTCTCCTTCAGTATGTTCTGTCATTCAATTCAGCTGCCAAGTCTTGAAGGGTCTTCTTGCACCAGCAGCTCCCAACAAATCCTGCCTTCCTATACTGTACCAGCTGAAGGCTACGGTTGATGTTTATGTCTCAAGTAGTCCCTCTTTCCAGCTACTTTCTTGTATTACTTTCAAAACGAGACAGTCATGTAGGAAAAATAAGGTGTAAATGAATGCATCTGCAGCACCATGATGTAGAACTTTCAAAGAACCTGTTCACGCCCAGTTCCGCAAACTGTCAGCGTCGTAAAAATCCCATGCACTTAAACCCACCGCCGTTCCTCAAGAGGCCATGCATTATTTCACGGTATCGTTTATATTTAAGACATCAAATGAATGCAGGGTTCACCGGATGATGACGCAATCCTTGACCTCCAGCTCCACATGTCAGTTTCAAATGAAGAATCATTCTGAAGTGTAAAAACCAAAACCCCCGGTACGCACACATGGCAAAGTTCTCTGTTGATAACGCCCTGTTGATAACTTCTTGCAAATTCTTCTAGTTACGAGATCTATGCTGCAATTGGCTTTTACTTGGTGCCCTAAATAAAACAATAATTAATTACTGCAAATGCTCAAAAGTTTCCTGATAATACCAACTGAAATACGACTGTCAGTTAGTTGGTTAGTTTTGCCACTAGTCAACCCTAGTCGAAATATAATTGGAATTACGCTAAAGTGTAAATAAAGTGAACACGGCACACTTCGCATTTGCAAAGCATGTATGAGGGAACCGCGCTGCCAAGCGTTGTGGAGATGACACACAACCTACATTTCTTGCGATGCACCCTAAAACCAGTCAAGAAACTATTTATGACAATGCAAGTGACATTAATCTGTTATACTGCATAATCATTAATACTGCACACGTTCGCTTGTTTCTCATTCACATCTACCATCTACAGTAAAGATGGTTAAAATTGATGCATTTTAAATTGATTTTTTTATTGGATTTTGTTCTGCCAGAATGACACTTATTATTTGAAATTATCCTTCAAATATTATTAAAATGTTGCAAAATGTAGTTAGCCCATATGGTAAGTCATTTACATATGGTAAACACTGACCTGCCAGCATAGTTGGGTACTTTTCTGTGCGGCTAGCCAACTAGTAAGAATGTGTAGGCGTGCAATTTGGTACTACATTCCTTGGCACAAGGGATGGGTCACAATGGTCAAATAGCTGTCCAACAACTAACTACTGTAGTTAATTTATGAGCTTAACTTTTATATATATATATATATATATATATATATATATATATATATATCATTATTATTGTTTAGTTTCGATAATTTTTAGAGGTGGTACTTTTATTAGCGTGCTTTCAGCGTTATGCACTTTAGCTATTAGACAGTATGCACGGTAAAAGTTGAGTCTTCTGAAAAAACTTCAGAAAAGTTTAGTCTTTAAATAAAAAATAAAATGAAATAAATCCACCACTACAGCAACATGCAGACATCTACATATTTGCTCATTACATTGTATATTGCGCTACTTGTTTGCTCTTTTTTTTTCACGTCCCGTCACAAACATTGCATTTTTAAAACCGCAGAAAAGTTATCAAGACACCTCTTTGTTACGTTCTTTTGCGCTCTGTCAAGCTGTTTTTGAACGCAAAAGCGCGTATGTAAATGCCTCTTAAGAAACATGTTAAAAATGGGTCAGGAGAACCTGAAAACTGCCTTATTTACAGGGTTTCCCTAAGACTGATTAGTCAAATATTGATTCTGAAAATATGTTGTTTTGCACTTCTTTGCACGTGATTGTGGTATGAAACTTCAATTTTTAATGCTAATGTCCGATTATAGGTTTGTAGATGGCTGCAGTTGTGATTCTAGCCTGTTAGCGAAAGTCAAAATTGTTCCTTCTGTCACTGAAAGTGTCTTTGATCCTTTAGATTTATGGAAACGACTCGGTAAGGAAGGATTTTAACTCAGGCATCTTCATGCATCAGAGGATTATGTACTTCAGTAAGTTTTCACAGTTATTGCCTAATTGATATTTATAGTCATATTTTAGCATCTAATTTATGTCCATCAAACTCTCTGAATCTTTTAGAACTGCTGTATTTAGATATTAATGTTTTTAACTATGCCATGTATGCGAGTCATTACTAATTTGTCAAAATTGTGAAATCTAGATTCAGTGTCTGAATCTATGCATGTGATATATTTCCCTGTAACTTAAAAACAGTACAAAGGTTTCATTTTGCTTGTGACAGAAGGTGCAACTATCATATGGGTGAATCCCAAAATCAAAAGGTTATATTTTATATTTTGCACCCCAAAAAAAGTTTCATCCTAAATTCTCATTACTGTAATGTGTGCAGACACTTTAATCTGCAATCCCCATTATTTTCACTTAAATCTTTTCATGTAAATCTATGTACATTTAAGGCAATACAACAAATACTATCATTATATTTAAATATTTTACCATTAATGGTCACACTTTATATTAGGTGTCTTTACTATGAACTAACATTAAAATACATACATTACAATATATGTATTGTGTAACTACAGTACATGTTGTTCTGCAACATTCTCACAAGATTCACATTTGCTGCTCTGGTGGTTGAGGTACAGGTAGAGTTAGAGGTTAGAGGTTTTAATATTGCCTAATATTGTGTAGGTCCCCCTTGTGCTGGCAAAATAGCGCCAACTCGCATCTCAGAATAGCATTCTGAGATGATATTCTTCTCATCACATTGTACTGAGCGGTTAGCTGAGTTACTGTAGACTTTGTCTGTTCGAACCAGTCTGGCCATTCTCTGTTGACCTCTCTGTTGACCAGCTCATCTGGCACCAACAATCATCCATGCGATTATCTAATCAGCCAATCGTGTGGCAGCAGTGCAGTGCATAAATTCATGCAGATACGGGTCAGGAGCTTCAGTTAATGTTCACATCAACCAACAGAATGGGGAAAAAATGTGATCACAGTGATTTGGACTGTAACATGATTGATGGTGCCAGATGGGCTGGTTTGAGTATTTCTGTAACTGCTGATCTCCTGGGATTTTCACACACAACAGTCTCTAGAGTTTACTCAGAATGGTGCTAAAAAACAAAATACATCCAGTGAGCAGCAGTTCTGCTTGATGGAAATACATTGTTGATTAGAGAGGTGAACAGAGAATGGCCAGACTGGTTCAAACTGACAAAGTCTACAGTAACTCAGATAACCGCTCTGTACAAATGTACTAAAATGGTCCTCTGTCTGGTAAATCAATTATTAGTCTGTAGGCTTCAGCCTTGTAATTGGTGCCAAAGTGACTTTGGGGTCACCAAATAGTGTTTGCACTGTCACACCTGATGTATCGTGCTGGACTTTGTTGTTTTCAGTGTGACTTGAAATTTGACCGGTGATAACAGGGTTGCAGTCCAGGAGAGTCGAGAATGATTTTGTGTTTTGTCTGAGTGCATAAGTTGTGTTGTTGTGTTCCTGTGAAAGCTTTTCAGCCTTTGTTACTCGCTGTCTGATCATTGGCTGAATTTAACACATACAGGGGAGACCGGGGCTAGTTTTCACACGGGGAAGTTGTCAGAAGGGCTATGTTGCACAATAGGTTTTTGAGTCGAAAGTCCAATTACACAAATATGTTTTCTTTAGCAGAGGTTAGTTTGAAACACATGCTTAAAAGCACTCTTAAATTAGAGTAATTTATGTGAATTCTGTTTTCCGAACTATTCCAATATCCAGTATTTGTGAAGGTAATTTGCTCTCAATTTGCTACATAAAGACTTCAAAGGCTGTCTGATTCATCATGTATGTAAACTTGCATCCATGTGGAAGTTATATCTATTATTTAGCAACTAGTTAGAAACTTACTTTTTTTTTTTTTTTTTTTTTTTTAAACAAAGCAGCTTAAAAATTCTTGTTTGAACCTAAAGAAGCGGTTACAGTAACACACTTACAATAAAAGTGAACAGGGCCAGTCCATTAATGCTAAAATACACAATATTTCACAAGACATAAACAATTAATGTGATAACATGGTTTTAGTGTGATAAGATCGCTTATTAACCTTATCTGTGTTATATTCAATACTGGGATTACAGGGTTTCTTTGTCATGGCAACAAAGTTGATATATGGCATATAACTTTACACAGTTAAGGTGAGTAAGCGATTGTATCACACTGAATTCATGTTAACACATATAATGTTTGTGTCTTGCAGCTATATTTTGAAGCTATGTATATTTCAGTGTTAATAGACTGGTCCCATTCACTTTCACTGTAAGTGCTATATTTAAAAAGAAAGAAGGGACGAATCAAAATATTCCTTTATCCACAGACCTTATTTTACTCATAAATCGAAATCTGCTATTTTAAAAAACCCATTGAAAATTTCTGAGGTTTTAGGAATTCAACCTAAACAGCTCTATTGAGTTTTATAATGCCTACATTATATCAAAAAGTCTTTTCTAGCTGTAATGTGGAACTACAGACGCCATATCGCAACATGATCACACAAGAAATCAGTGTTTTGCTCCTGAAAGTTCATGCACCCTGAAATCAACTCCATTCAGCCAAATTACTGACAAGTGGCATCCCCCATCAGACATTTTTGCATCAGTTCAAGTGTGACCACATTTCCCTCTAGAGCTACTGATAGTGTGTTGGGCGAGGAACCTCCGAGACAGGGGTTCTGGTCCCGTAGAACCAGGAAGTAATCGTGTTCATATGGTTTGATCGATTCTGAGGTTGCTTTTTCACTCTAAAAGTATATTTTTACTCCACTGATGATTATGTTTAGGATGGGGGTTTGGGTTAGGGGAAGAAGTTAATAAAATATGCATTATCATTTAAAACTAAAAATATAACTCGCTTTTGGTGGACATTTCACTTGGAAAGTAGAGCTCACACGTGCCCATACTTTCAATACTTTCACCTTTCGACATGGGGTGCAGTGATTTGAATTTCAGAAAACACAGACCAATTTCAGATAAAATCTAAAAAAATATCTAAAAAGCAATGCAGGCCACTCACTTTCAGGGCTGCAAAAAGCGAAGGACACAAAGCCCTACTTAGATTCCTGCATTTACACATGACTGCCCCACAAACACCGCTTAGATGCCTTCACTTACTCTTGATAGCAACCTTTCGGTTCCATCTCCCTCTTTCATTTATTTTCTCTTCTGTTCTTATACATATGTTGTCAAATATGTCATCAGTAAAGGAGCATTAAATTGAGAGCAGATGTTAGGACGAGAGACAGCATGGTCGGAATTCGTATGAAGCACCTATAGGGTGGATGTACAGTATCTTAAGTAAGAAAAAAGCTCTGATGTGATGCTTTTAACACAGAGAAGAACAACAGTGGGTCTTTTTAAATTCAGATCAGCACTGTCACTACTGCATATACTTATGGAGCTAAATTCATGACTGCATGGTGAATTGCTCTAATCGAAAAAATAAATGCATTGTATTATCAATGCTTGCATTTAAATGCGTTGCATTTACAGTGCTTGCATTTTGGAAGGCTGAAATTTAACATGGTTGTATTTTTAAGCATTGAATATTTCATTTGGAAACATTTCACAACTAATTTCATTATTTAAAATTAAAAAATAAATATGCACCTTCCAAACTAAAATACAGAGAGTACAAAATAATCAATTCCATATCCATACCATGTTTTGAAATAATAATGACGTACTTATATTACTATTAATATCATGTTCAGATAAACACCAAAGAATATGCATTTTCCTATTTCCTGCTTTGTAGTAAACACTACAAGAAAAATGCAACCATTTTAATAAGTATTTTTATTAACATTCATTATACATTATATTCATTTTAATGTTGATATTTTAATTATACATTATCTGTCAACTATTGTGAATAGTCTTTTAGAGGAATACATGGCATGGTGTTTCTACAAGAAACATGTTGAATTCAGTGTTTCTCTGTCAAAGTTCAACATCTTTAGGCTTGTTCTCTTCAAGTCTCACATTTAGATAAAGGACTCACCTGCATGACTTGCTGGGCAAACAGAATCATATTTTTTCATTTTATTTGATCGCCCCTCTCAATTTCTCCTGCTCTTGTTTTTGCATACAGCTCATTAAATTATGGATTGCGTCTCTTGAGTGTGACTGCGCGATAGCGCAGAGAGAACATTACCTCCACCCAGGAGACGTGTCCGAGATTTTGCTATAGCAAAGTAGACATCAGATGCATTTTACACGTTTTTTTGTTGCAACGCTGTCAATATGCTAAATTTGTGGACTTTCCAAGATATACACAAAGCTTATCGCTCACATGTGAATGGGTTAAAATTTCTAATCGCAAGTTTTTAATTGCAGTTGTGAGCGCACTGCAAAGCTCTGAGCCTCGTTTTACAAAAGCATCATAAGCCTAGATCGTAGAATACATCTTACGATTCATCTTAGTTTTGCCTCCTGTTTCCCAAAGCCTTCATAACTTTAGTACTTGAAAATGCTCGTAGATTTACAAGTGCTCTGGAGTAATCCTATAGAGCTAAGAGCATCTTAGACAAGGGCTGCGTTTCCCGTTAATGTTGCAACTTACGTTTTAACGATCATCTTAACTGATGTCGCTCGTTATTTTACGATAGAGTAATGCCTGTTTCCCAAACCAGCACATAGATCGCTCGTTATAAAGTAGAACTTAAGTGCTTCGTTAAGGGAGCTGTCCAGTCCAAAGGAGCTGATCACTTTGGCCAGTATGTCCAGGTGTTTGTCTTCTCAAAATGAAAATAAGGTGGAAATACTTACAAACATGCAGTTGTTTGTAAACTTGTCGAGGCACAAAAATGTATTACCTAACTATTACAGAATTTAATTAAAGAAATTAGGCATCATTAAGCATCATGCAATTTGTTACTGTCTTGTAAAAAGTCTACAGGTGAGCCGATTTGAACCAGCCATTGGAGGAAGGAAGAAGAGGAGGGTGAAGAGAGGGAATCTCTCATTGCACACTCTCACTCTAATCTCCTCTGTTAACCATATTTTAATTATTTATTAAGCCATATATATTTAATTTTTAAACTGTGTGGTCACATTACTCACATATGTCTTCTTAAATCATCTTTTTAATAAGAACATATCGTCTTTCTATTGCCATTACAATTATGCCTATCAGTGAAGGCTAATATAATGTTGTACTGTATTACGTGTCATGTAAATTTAGACCTATTACATTGCATGCACAGACTGCGGAGACTGCCTGTTGATTTCATAGCGATTTTTTCAACACATTTTTTATCCTCTGAAATAGTTTACAATGGTTTTCCAATTATCAAAATATATGAATACAATATATTAAATGTCCCATTGTCTTTGATAAACTGTGAAAGATGCCAGAAAGATATGTTTAAGTTGCACTTAATGGACTTAAGAGCGGTTCAAGAGCGTTAATTTACAAATGTTTTTACGAACTACTTAGATAACGATGCTTTTGGGAAACGTGCCTTAGTGATTAAGAGATTAAGACTACTTAAGTGCTGCTAACGTTCTACTTAGTGCTTCGGGAAATGTAACCAAGGTTAATAATAATAATAAAAAATATATAATAATAATAATAATAATGCATCAAATAGATATATAAATGGATGAACAGATAAGATAAAATCAGATAGAGCAGAAAAATGTAAATGACTTTTCTCATCGTCTCCTCTTCCTTCTTTCTGTGGTGCTGCACCACATTTCTGTCACCGTTATTACCTCCAGGCGTAAAGAGCAGACCTCTTGAATGGTGAATGTCCCTAAAGCGCAGGTTCTGCATGTCTCCTTGTTTGGTGCTCCGCAATAATAAAGTGAGTTATAATCAATGAATGTCATTGGCAGGACTATACGGCCTCCACTGTGTTCACTGATCCTGGAAGCTTTCATTTCGACCCACAGAGCAATTTGTGAAAACTAAACATTATTAATGCACATAAATGCACACCTGATGAACGAAGCATTGATTGTGTAAAAGAAATACACAACTGGTCTGCACAAAACTATTGCAAAACAAAATTTCATTATGTAGTTAATTAGGATGAATATATCTTTAATCATTTCCAGGAAGATAAAATACAAATGTTTATAAAGTTATGCACAAATATAATGATGTTGCTATGATGAGCAGCACTGGTCCACCCAGATTGATGGCTGGTCTACACAATGAAATCTGCCAGAGTATACTAATAGTTTGCAAATAAAAATCAACTACATTTTGTCGCACACAAAATAGCTAACATTAGAATAATCATATTCCTGTTAGAAAATTTAGTTAGACAATTGTTTTTATTTCATATAAGAAAATGTATATGGCTAGCGGCACGGAAGTGGCACGCAAGTGGTGCTTGTGCACCCAGTATCTTGCCGCTTTCACGTGCACAGCTATTGTAAAATATTTTATCTTTTTCTGAGCCTCTACAGCAGTCATTGAAAGGCTTATTA
This sequence comes from Myxocyprinus asiaticus, assembly GCF_019703515.2. Lineage (NCBI taxonomy): Eukaryota > Metazoa > Chordata > Actinopteri > Cypriniformes > Catostomidae > Myxocyprinus > Myxocyprinus asiaticus. Next base: position 18,655,941 of record NC_059393.1, read on the forward strand.
TTCACAGCCAATCATGCAACAGTTTACTGAGCTCATATCAGATTGCTAAAAACATGGAAGAAAATATATATGTCATTAAAATTCCCAAACTACATGATCTTTCGAAAATCTCATAAAGAGATATTATTTGAAAGCCAGGGCTTGGGAGCATATGAGTGCACACATAAATTTGCCAGGTTAAAATAAACTGCAAAATGAAACCTAATTTTAAAATGAACTGATTTCAATGGGAGACATGTCGTCAATGTTAATCATAAACCATACCCAAAAATATTTCACTTAATTCTAAGTAAATTATAAACAACAAATAAAATTAAATGCTGCGCTAAATTTGCATCAGGTTTTCTCGTAGGCAAATCAAAGACAGACAAATCAACAATAAACACAAGTGCCATTTTTATTTTATCATTTGTTTATCTCATGTAACAACCAATTATGATTCAACTGACTTCTTTTATTTAACTACTATATGAAGTGCAACAGTTAAAGAAACAAAGTGAGCCCAATTTAAAATCTGTGGTCAACTTCATCTTAATTAAAGAGTGCTGAAAGGGCACTTCTCCTTGAGGTAAGGTAAAACAGATCCAAAAAATAAATTTGTGTTTAATTACGTTGGTTTTAGTCAATACAAATATGTGTGTGTATGTGTCTTGGCGCAGTGGAGTTCTTGTTCATTGTAAATATGGCAACGGCTGCCCCTGAAACCACGATGCGAGCACCGCATGCATTACACAAAATGCATGTGTAATGAGGGAGTGAGAGCTTTATATCTCTTGACATTTCTCTTAATTTCCTCGTAGATACAGTATAACATCGACATCTTTCATTCTGAATTTAATACTATATCATGCGGCCACTTTGTACCAACTCATGCACAAAGGTAGGCCTATTGTTTATTGATTTAGGCCTAATTAATTGTTCATTCATTCATTTTATTATTTTTATTGTAATATATTATTATTTTATTTTATTTTATTGTTTTCTTGTTTCTGCTCCTTTCTTTTCAAATGAAAAACAAACTCAAAACATACACGGTTGTTCTCTCTACCTGTAGCTTTGGTCATCAGCAGTCAACACCCGATTGCATTGCACCACCTACTGGTGAGAACAAATAGCACCAGGTTGAGATTGTGCATCGGTACTCTGCTGCTTTTCCTGCAGTTACCGGATGTGGAAGTTTGAATTTCCAACCAAATTTGAACCACTGAATTTGAGAAAACAAATTTTGTTTAGCAAAATAGAACGGGCTGAATTTTACCTGTCGAAAAATCTAGATGGTATTTTCAAATGAACTGAATATTTTAGAAACGAACTTTGGAAGGTGAATATTTATTATTGAATTTTTAATAATGAAATTAGTTGTGAAATGTTTCCAAATGAAATATTAAATGCTTAAAAATTCAACCATGTTAAATTCCAGCCTCCCAAAATGCAAGCATTGTAAATGCAATGCATTTAAATGCAAGCACTGATAATACAATGCATTTATTTTTTTGATTAGAGAAATTCAACATGCTTCTATGCTTCAAAGACTTTAGTCATGAATTTAGCTCCATATATACTCAGGCAAGCAGACTAGCAGCTAAAAATTCAATCAGAAACACACTCATAAGAACTTGTGCATCCCTAGTGGCACCAAATAGAATTGCAAACATAGCTACAATCTTAGTTTACACAATTTAAAATAAAGAATGGATTACCTAGTTGTCTCTACACATATAATAAGGATTGGAGCAAGTATTTTAACATTATCTGTAAAAAGAATAAAATAAAAAATAAACAAGGGCCTTAAAGGTGAGTTGTGTATTTTTGTCAGAGTGAGAATGTCAAATGACAAATGAGGTAGGTACAGTGCTCTGTCCTGTACAAATATTAGGTTATGGACAATGTTGCATGGTCACACACTAAACAAATTGTGTTGTTCAGCCACTGTTCTTTGTGGATTTTGGAGATATAAAGGAACAGTGAGAATGAAAGGATATTCAGCAAGAGCTGCATGGTGGCTTGTTAAATGAGAACGTACACAAAATCAACATTGATTTATTGACTCCACATCAGTGCGCTGTTGCAGATCACATGAAGCAGAACACAGAGATTCAATATTCAGCAAGAGACAAATTTTGCATGAGGGAAATTAAAGAGATAAAAAACAACATGCATTTACATAATGAATGCAACAAGTAGCGATCCAGCGGGTTAAAGTGACCCGACAACACAATGTTTTTACTGAATGGTTTTTAATGAATCCTGCCACAAGTCTATCACTAGCAGAGGCCAAAGATAACAACTCAGCCCGACCAATAAAGACACAACGCTATTGACTAAACCAAGAGGCTATAAATTCTATAAACCCTTAATAGACCTTGCTATAGATTCCAGTGGTGTCCACAGAGCGCTCACTTATGCCAAATGATGAAAAAGTACTGTGTATTAGGTGTAGGAATCAGCAGGGATTTGGCGATACGATGTATTGCTATTTGGTTCGTAATTTTTGTTTAACGTGTTGTGACTCAAAACTGCAATGTTTTACACTGTTGTTTATCATTCATCTTCATTGGAGTTTCACAAAACAAGCACTGAACTTTACTTCATCATAGCACCTTAAAAGTTGCACAGAGCCTAGACACTTCAATGTCGGTAAATGACAAATCAATGAAATTTCCAAAACTTCAGAATTATGTTTTGTTGTTGTTGTTAATACTTTTTTAGAAGAAAGATAAACATAAATGATGAAAGCACAAGTATTTTTTTCTTTTTTGTAATTAACATTTTTATTGATTCCTACAAAACATATATACAAGAGCAAAACAAAACATATATATATGGAATCAACATTTAAACCCCACAACCACCCCTCCCCCTCCCAATCCTCAACCCCACCCTGAACCCCAACAAACATCCCTGTGGTCACATATGACTATATACATATGATTATAGACACACAAAAATAAAAAGAATAAAAATAATAATAATAATTACAAGTCCAGCAACGTCAGGTATCCGCCCCATTTCTCCATAAACAAATAAAATTTTCCTAGTCTTCTAAAAGACCCTTCTTCAAAGGCCGCCACCCTCCCCATCTCCGAGCACCACTCCTGAAATGAGCCGACCTCCAGCCCTTTAAAAGAATCTGTCTGCCGATCATGACGCTAGTTAGGACTCAACTTTTATGTGTCTATTCTCAATGGCGATGACCGCCCCATTGCCCAAAATATAGAGTCTGGGGCAAAATGAAAGCCGAGTGCCCAATACGTCACACACAAGACTCTGAACCTTCAACCAAAACACCTGGATCTTAACACACCCCCAAAAGACATGGGTTATGTCTCCATCCTCTGATTGGTATTGCCTATACAATCTAGAGGGGGTCCAATAAAATCTATGTAAATTCTTGAATTGCATAAGACGCACCCTTGCATCGATGCAGACTTGATGATTTTTAGAATCCTAGCCCACTCTCCCTCCTCCAATACCAAGTTTAAATCTTTCTCCCATAATCTCTTGGGAGAAGTTGAAGCTCTGTCCCCCAGACTCTGAATTAGCAGGGAGTAATACACTGATACCTCATGACTTTTTCCAAAAGCAGTAATCACCACTCCCAGAGTATCTGCCACTTTAGGGGGGTGTATGCTACTCCCAAAAATAGTACAGAGCAGGTGTCGCAGCTGTAAATATCTAAAGAACTGAGATCTGGGAATCCCAAAATGTTGAACCAGATTTTCAAAGGATCTCAACACTCCGCTCTCACATAGGTCACCGAGTGTATTAACCTCCCTCACAATCCACTCTGGCCAGCAGAAAGGGGACTTATTATTGCATAATTTGGGGTTAAGCCGCTCAAGGCAACATTTAAATAAATGTCCGAATTAAACACTCTGGACACTTTTGTCCATACCGAGTGTAAATGCGAGATAACGGGGTGTAATTAACTTCTCTGGTTAGTTTGATACAGTATAAAGGCTTTGCAATGGCGAAATAGGGGCAAGAACTTTCTGTTCAATACAAAACCAGGGAGGGGCTCTCTCAGGTGGAAGCGACCAATGAGCCAAATGTCTGAGACCGAACGCATAATAATAAAACAAAATCTTGGGTAGGCCTAGCCCACCTATATCAATCGGCCTATGCAGCTTATTGAAATGTAATCTGGGACATTTCCCATTCCAAATGAAGGACTTCGCTATGCTATCAAATTGCTTGAAATAAGAGAGGGGGACATCTATAGGGAGTGACTGTAGCAGGTAGTTAAATTTTGGAATACAATTCATTTTAATAACATTAACCTTCCCAATCATTAATAAATGTAATGAAGCCCACCTGCCCACATCGCTTGAAAACCTTTTTTATTAAAGGGTCAAAATTAATGTACTAAATCACACAAATTTGCTGGGAATAAAATACCCAAATACTTAATGCCCTGTTTGGGGCAGTAGGCTGTCAGAGCTTCGGATTTAGACCAATTAACTCTGTATCCCAAAAACTTAGAAAAGGAATTAATAAATCTGAGGAGGCAAGGCATAGATCTAATAGGGTCAGAAACTAATAATTAAATATCATCTGCTTAAAGCAGAAGCTTATGCGCCACACCTCCCGCCATCACCCCTGGAAAATCCTCCTCCTTTCTTATCGCGGCTGCTAATGGTTCCAGGGCAAGACAGCACAATAATGGGGAAAGAGGGCAACCCTGCCGGGTGCCCCTATCCAGAGTAAAATAATCTGAAATTAATACATTTGTTTGTACTGCCGCTACAGGGTGTCTATAAAGTGTAACTTAATCCATCCAATAAAAGTATTCCCGAACCTGTATATTTCCAAAATCTTAAAAAGATTATCCCATTCTATCATATCAAACTCCTTTTCGCTGTCAAGTGAGATGACCGCGACCGGAGTCTGATCATTCGCCACTGACCACACGATATTGATGAAACGCTTAATGTTATCAGAAGAGCTGCGGCCCCGAATAAATCCCACCTGATCTATATGTATAAGAGATGTCATAACTTTACTTAATCTTTTAGCCAGAATTTTTAACAATATTTTTACGTCTTGCTGGATCAGGGAAATTGGACATTAACTCTTACACTCACTTGGATCTTTGTCCTTTTTAAGAATCAGTCTGATCTGGGCTTGTGTCATGGTTGGCAGAAGCTTTCCATTCTTTTATGATTCCCTATAAACTTCTAACAAAAGTGGAGCCAGTCCTGTAGCATAAGATCTAAAAAATTCAGCGGCAAAACCATCTGGCCCCGGAGCCTTGCCTGTAGGCAAGGCCTTAATTACCTCGTCAAGCTCCTCCAAGGTTATCTCAGAATCAAGAGAATTTTTTTGCTCAGTTGTCAGCTTAGGGAGTTCTAATGGTTCCACAAAGTTTCTAATATCTTCATCGGTAGATGAAGATGTGGAACTATAAAGATCAAGATAGAATTCTTTAAAAGCATTATTAATATCAATGACTGAGGTAAATATTTCACCTCCAGCAGATTTCACTGAGGGAATGGTAGAAAAAGACTCTCTCTGCTTTATATATCTAGCCAAAAGCTTCCCTGCTTTGTTCCCAGACTCAAAGTATGATTGTCTTGCCCTGAATAGCCAAAACTCCACCTTCCGTGACAAAATAGTATTACCATCAGATGATATTCGGTGCTTCAGCTCTGCCTCGGCACTTTTAATATTCCCTTCCAACTCCATGAGTTCTTGTGCTTTGGATTTTTTGGTGAATGAGGCATACTGTAAGGTCCGACCCTTATGAACCGCCTTAAGTGCCTCCCAAGCCATGCCCACAGAGGATGAAAGCACAAGTATTAAATGCTATGGATGAATATTTACTGATTGGCAACATCATAATTATTTTTACACAAAGATAGGTCGATCTATTACTAAAATTGGTTGACTTCAGCACGCCTTGTTGCATTATTCGCCAATGGTGTGAGTTCAAAAAACACTTTCTTATGGTGTTTTTTCAAAGTTGTATTGCCTTTAACTCCAGAAGTATTAAAAATATCTTAGTATCTTTTTATATATCCTTTTTACAATATAGTATTGATAGGTAGCCTATTGCATTTTCTCTCATACCTCTACACTGTAGAGGTGAATATCTCTCAGAAATCATAAGACACAAAGCCAGTCTTCCAAGAATCAAACAGAAAGTTACGTATTGTCATGACATTTAATGTTATTCATGTTAGCTTATATTTGAATGGTCTGTTTGCACCTAGGAAGGATTCTTTTGAATTTATTGATGAAAGGTTGTAGTAAGGTTGAGTCAGATGCCTTCAGAAACCATTTAGCTCCATAATTACACTCCCTTTGTGTTTCTACTCACTGATGTGCAGAATTATGACAGTGATGTATTACATTATTTCCTGCACGTTAGAGTTTGCAGCTTTTTCTCTGAACTGTTATGATGCAAACAAAATCAGGTGAATGACCTCAGAAAATGTGTCAGATTGAGTGTCAGTAAACAATTTAGAATTACAAGACGAATTAAAATGAGAATCACAATCCTCTATCATTCTGTATGGTATAAAAATGCCAGATAAAAGGAGTATTTCATCCAAAAATGAAAATTCTGTCATCATTTACTCAAGTCAAACATACCAGTTGAGAATTGCTTTAAAACACATACACTGCCCCAAGTTCTTTTTGGGCTTTTAGGAGCCCTTAGATTTTGTTAGGCTGTACACAAAATGTTAAAACCTATAATCTGTCTTGGATGAGGCTTGAGACAAAAGTGATAGATATTATCACCTTAAAACTCCCTTTAGGCCTAATCTGATAAAAAACACATTCATTGATCTGCTGTTTACACTGGCAGCTGCAGAGAATCGATGACAGAGAGGTATGAGGTAATGTCCTTGTAAAGTGACAGGACAATGTTGTGTTGGCTTCTGTGGTGTTTGGTGAAATTAGCGCATTGGAAGTGGCAAATTTTTCAGAGGGTGGACCTGGTAGCTGTTGCTGTCGAGGGCCAAAAATTTAGTTTTGCTTATTTTAGCAATTTATCATCATTAATAAAAACTGCATGGCTGACTCTGGAATGATGCATTACAATCACACGAGTATTGACTGAATTATTGCGAGAACAAACAACTCCTGGCCAGTTTTCCCACAATTGTTTTTTTTTTTTTTTGTTGTTGGCCATTTTCTTTGAGCAACGTGTTATAGATAATGCTTAAATTGTATTGCTCACTGTAAACTAATAAATGATGGTTCAAGACGTATTTATGTAGCTGGTTTATGGGTAGATCTCGTGTGGTTTTCACTGGTCTAGAGTTATCTCTTAAAGGTGTGGTTTAAAACGTCCTTAAAATAATTGCTACATTACGAATACGTTACCTGTCAGTGTATCAACATGACCTCAATTAGTTTGTCACCTCTTATATCACTATTATGTGTAAATCTTTCACTATTTCTTCATGTTCTTCCAAAGTTGTATGGTGAAATTATGACAGAATTTTCATTTGTGGGTGAACTATCTCTTCAAGTCAAAGTTAACATGTATTCTTGTCTATTCAGCAATCTTAAGGTTTTGTGTTCACCTTTTAGTGCGATATTGACTCAAGAAGCACAAATGAAAAGCTCTTTTGTGACTTTTTCGACATTTCTCATGTCATGAATGAAAAGTCCCAGAGATGCAAACTTCTCTCGGCTCAAAGGCACCAGAATTCGCTAGGAACTAAAGAGTCAGAATTTGCATTTTGAGTATCTGTTTAACATATGGGCGTGTTCTCCTTGAATAATAATGGCTGTATTAAAATCTATGTGCAGTTTAATCAAGTTTGCTGTCTGGTGACAGATCTTTATACGGCCGTCTGTTTAGCTGCCTATCCTTCTGTCCCACTGTCTCGCTGTCTAACACATTCTCGAGGAAACGCTGCAATAGCAACTCCCTTTTGTGCGCTACCAAAACGTCGCAGTGTCTCAGTTTTAATTTATTTATGTTTATTCCATAATGTTTGCGTGTGATTTTGTCGTACTGTACAGTACTCTGTGAATTACATACGTTTGTTTGATTTGGTGTGTGTAAATACAGCAAACTTAAATACGTATTGTAAGGTGCCATTCACATGAAACACATTTAATTATTATTATTATTTTTTTTAATTACGTTTCTTTGTAAACATGCACTAGAAAAAAAAAACTGCGAGATGCCATGTCAAGTTAAAAATAACTTCTTTAACTTTCAAAAATGATCTTGAAACAGCTGTGTTCTGTTCTATTCGTTGCACTACGTCTAAATTTTGTCTTACAAGAACGTGTGTAAAGGCCCTATTTACAGTAACTATTACTATATATACAGTAATTTACAGTAACTACTCTGTGGCCTTGATTGGCACTTATTAGGGGTGTAATGGTTATCGGTAAAAAAAACTAACCGTACAGTTCGCCAACCACAGTTCGTTAAACATTTGCTCCACAGTTCATCTCTAGTTTAATAACGCATCTGGATCATACAGTTTGGCGCACCTGTATGGCTCTGTAGATGGACACACTCCACCTGTGTTTCATGTGGGTCAACTTTCTACAGAGAGAAGCTGTCCTATTTACTGTTAGTATGTTAAATCAGTTGATGACAGTCAATTACAACAGCAATGGTCCAAAAATGTTTACAAAACAGGCACTGTTTGTAGACATTGCTCGACATGAGTGCTGTATACTGGTAATACATCGATATTTGATTAGCTGTTTATGCTGACATCACCTGAGGATATATAGCATGCGGTGCGCACAGAGCCGCAGGCCAGCCCGATACTGCACATAGACACACTCCCTTCTGTCTTTAAACAGGCACTCGGTGCTAGTTCGGACAGACATGAAACAAGAACTAAAGCGCTTGGGGTGTTCATAGCCAACGTTATGTTGTCCTTACTCCATTGATGAAGATGTAGGATTTCCGTGTATGATTAAAATACTCGAGTCGCGTTACGATATCCATTCTCGTATTCATTTTAATAGCACGTTTATTTCTTCTATAGTGATGTACAGATTCTGAATGTTGTATATTTGTTGAGTCGAGTTGAGTTTGAAATGCATTTTCTGTTGATGCATGTAGCGTAATAATGCAGGTATTAATTTAAAATGTTGAGTTAGTAATTAGAGAAAGGTTGTTTTTTTAGTTAAGGACCCTAATGAAAATAAACCATGGTTTTACTATAGTAATATTGTAGTAACCATGACTGTAATAACAAGGACTGTTGTCACCATGGTTTTCTTAGCAGAAATCATGGTTTTGATAGAATTAATCATGGTTTTATGTAGTTATACTGTAGTAGCCATATATTTACCATGACATTACTATAGTAATATTGTAGTAGCCATGACTGAAGTAACAGTGACTGCTGTCACCATTGTTTTCTTGGCAGAAATCATAGTTTTGATACAATTAACTTTTATTTTACAACAGTAATACTGTAGTTTCTACATAGTAACCTTGATTTTACTATAGCATTGTAACCATGACAGTAACCATGTTAATTTTCTGGTTACTATGATTTTGTTACAAATTCATTGTTTAAACTAGGTTACTATAGTAAAACCATGGTAATTTGTTGTGAGGGAAAATCTCTTGAAGTGTCTGTTACCAAATAGAATATTTTTACTTTGGATTTGGCAGTAATATTTTTTTCCCCCTGAACTTAACAAATACCGAACCATACCCAAACCATGACCCTGAAACCGTGGTACAAACCGAACCTTGAGAAATTTGAACCGTTACACCCCTAGCACTTATGTATAAGGCAATGTTCCCGCATCTGTCCTCTAAATAGTTGCAAAAGGCTAAAAATTAGTTATAAAAAGAAAAGTCTTCTGAACTTAGCCGAGACTTTACAGAGTCCTCCAAGCGAGATCCAACTATCACCAAGGCTTTACAAAGTCCTCAAGTTAAAAAGGTCACTGAGTGAACTTTTGGTTGAGCACAATTAAACGTAAGTAGGTTGAAAGTTCTGCTGTTGAAATCGGCTTACCGAAATTTGAATCGCTGACCCCAGTGGCAGAAGCTGGAAGTATTGTTAAACTAATGGACATGTGTTAGCTCCAGTATAAGAGTGAAATGTCCACAGAGTGGCACCAAAAGCGAGTTGTATTTTTAGTTGTAAATTATGTAATACAGTCAACAGGGATGCATATTTTATTAACTCCACCCCCCCTAACCAAAATCCCAACCCTCAACTTAACTGTCAGTGGAGTAAAAATTTTATTAATGAGTGAAAATACAGAATTGCATTCACCCGTATTTAAGTGACCGTAATTACTTCTTGGTTCCCATGGGTTTTGGAGGTTACCAGGTTATCAGTAGCGCTAGAGGGAAATGTTAGACACTTGAATTGATGCAAAAATGTCCGATTGGGGATGGCGCTTGTCAGTAATTTGGCAGAATGGGGTCAAATTCAGCGTACATAAACTTTTAGAAGCAACATGTCCTTTTCCTGTGCAATCTTATTGTAAATGTCGCTAGAGCGACTTTTCCTTGTGATACTGGGCTAGTCTTTCTAGCTCTGTCAGTGGGTGGTTAACTGAACATAAATCTTGGCATAAATTGTTGCTTATTTGCAAAATAGTGTTGCTTACTGTAACCCTTAATGAAGACAAATGACCAAGAAAATTTCCAAGTTAACCATCGGCAACAAAGAGTTAAACTCAAGTTATGTGTGTTATGGTTCAACAGTGGTGTAGCTGCTGAAAGCTAACTGGTTATTGATTTATCATATTTTATTCTGAGAGCTCCCAAAGTACGCAGGTCCATATTTCTTTAACTGTCAGCAAAATCTGACTCTGTCCATGGTACTGAAGGAATGTTACCGGCTATAAACCTCAATCCAGTGTCTTTGAAACTCATATGTCAACTCCTTGTTCACAAAATACATATAGTAGTGCTGGTTTATCTGTTCTGTGTCAAGGTTTGTTTTTTCTCGCAGATGATTGTGATTCTATTGACGTTGCCTCGGGCTGTTTATCTCACACATCATTTGCTTCCCAGCAAAATTAAATGACAACAAACAATCTTGGGAAACAATCTTCGTTTTGCCCCATTTCAAATTTCCCTACAAGTGGGTCACTTTACAGCCCTGTCAAGAGCACATTTATCTTGGTTACATCATTCATATTTTGTGATGGTATTTCTACTACGTCATGTATATGAAATGCATGGTAGGTTCACACTGATAGGAAATAGGACTGGATGTTATAACTAAATTTCAATATTTTTTAGCCTTTTACCAATATTCAGTATATGTCTTGATAATTATGTACAGTATTTGCTCTGAAATGACTTAAAAAGGTGGATCTTTTTTCAATTAAATGTATTTTGACCAAACAGCTATTAGATTCAAAATTCAATTACATTCAAAATGTGTAATAATTATATATTATTAGTTCATACAAATAATAAGAGACTTAAGCATAGATATTGATGAATTATTTCCTTTTTTCCTCCTTGAACTTGTTTTTAGGAAGCCCCAGATTTTAAAATTATTGACTTTTAAGCATATTTTGTTTTGGGGTGAATTTGGCGTGACTTCAGAAAACAATATCATTCAGTGGGGAATTCTTGATTTTCAAGCACATTTTGGTTTGAGGTGATTATTGTGTGATTTTAGCAAGCTGTGACGTTCAATATGCAATTTCCCCTCATCAAAAATGTTGTGATAGAGTTCAAAATATTTTACCATTTTAAAAAAGGGTATTGTTTAATTGCTGTAAACAATATAATTGCTTCTTAAAACTTAAATATTATTATTATTGTTGTCCACTCCACTTCACTCCACTCCACTTTTTCTTCTTTTTTTTTTTTTGCATAAGTAACAATATTTACCTAAATATATTTCGCCCAAAAAAAATAAAATAAAAAATAAAAAAATCAAATACAAAGTGACTGAACTTTACTGATTTACAGAAATAAATCAAACTCACCAACTCTAACACTGTTTTTGCTACTGAAGTTAAAATCAGAGACGCTATTAAAACATTTCTGTCTTAGCGCTCTCGTACAAGGCGTGATCACGATATTTGTCTTCATGCAACTTAATGTCCAAAAAGTACAAAATAATGACTATATTTATAATGTTGCATAATTTAATATTGCAAAATATTTGCGGATATAATGTGAATATTCAGTAAATCGCCCAGCCCTTAATCTTGAATATTCAATAGATCATCTAGCCCTAATAGGAAACAGAGTTTTACCAAAGCAAATACAGTTCAATAAAGCATTATAATAACAAGAGAATTTCAGTACGAGTTCAGGACAGTAATTATTTACACCAACCTTCTCCAAATTTTTCTCCAACAGTCTGTGTGCTGTTGTGGGTGATTGCACAGAGTGGGTTCAGAGTTACAGGACCATGTGAAGGACACTCCGGTACACAATTTTACCTCTCTCGACTGCTTTTCAAACATACTTGTCCCTTTTTTAACAAGTATACAGTGAGTTCACAACCTCTGTGTATTTACAGACAGCAGGAACTAGCACATTGAGGTTGCATGCTTCATGAGACTGTGCTTGCAATAATTGGCTCAGAAAATGTGCAATGCAGCAAAACAAAGTTCAATATTATGTTTAACACACTGAAGATGCATCCAGTTATACAGCATGAAGCCTTAAAGGAATAGTTCACCCCAAAATTAACAAAGAATTGGGGTGAACTATGCCTTTAAGTGCACCTGAACGAATATAGGACTTAAAGCTGAATTTAGTAATGTGGCACTGGGCTATTTATGCAACCGCCCAGGCCACCGTTTGCAGGTGTGTCCGCAACTGACCACTAGAACTTGCTGACACTAGTTCTCATAGATATTCGCAGGGCATACACAGCCATACTTACTTTGTACATTAACTCTGGTACCTCCATTACTGCTCGACATTAAGTTACTGTGCAGCCCCTTTTAGAGCTTTTAGGTGCTCTCAACCACTATGATATGGCTTGTTCGGGGTGCATCGGGTTGCCATTCATTACCGTGTGAGCTCACCCTTTCCTGTTCACCTCGAAACACTCTAATGCAAACTTATAGGGTCATATTTCTTCCTAAAACACACATTGAATATGAATTCAAGAGGTGAAGGAGGTCTTTTGATGTTTGCGAAGAATAGAACATATCATACATTGCTGGCGGTCCCAGGAAGACGAAACAACCCTATTGTCTTTATGTTTTAATTATCTGCAATAAAATTGCTGGTAGATAATGGATTTGTATATTCCCAGAAACACTTGAGAGTGCCATTATGGGTCTTTCACAATGACTCTTTTTCCATCCGTGGCCCTATACAGGTACATTAGCGAGCTGAATGCAGCCCAGAGGGGCCATATTGCCGCTGACCCGCTGAACTTGTGTCCAGTTAAGTGACTACAGCCTGGTGATGTTTGAAAAGGCTTTCGGGTCATCATAATGGTCAGTGGATATCATGATAGTGGGAATTATGTCTGGAAAAAGGTACTATGTTTTCCCATGAGAGACGTATGAGAGGTGTTTCTTGGCTGTGCAAATAAAAAGGCATGTCTTTATTTATTGACTTGTCTGGAGACAAGATAGCTTTGAAAGGATTTAAAAATATAGGGAAGGGTGGGTCGATCCTAAAGTACAGATACTTCCAATACTGATACTGTATAGAGAGGATCGATCCCAACATAAAAATAGCGATCCTATTTTTCGTTTTTTAAGAGAAACATCATCTGGAGTTAATTCTTTCTAAATAACAACAAATCTACTGTCATTGTAAAATTTCACAATGCTCTGTCATTCACTCCTGTTCAAAACGCAATGACAGATATCCATCATTAATTACTTTCTAGTTGAAATTTTTATGTCAATAATTTCATTGTTAAAAGTACAAATATCCATTTATGATATCAACAATTGAACTAGTGTGTGTGTGTGTGTGTGTGTGTGTGTGTGTGTGGGGGGGGGGGTCGATGTTCTTTTCGATGTTCTTTTCTGCATATTGCGGCCCCCTTCGGCATAACGCGCTGTCCCATTTCAGCTTTTCGCCGCCTGTTCGGCCCCGTTTCGTGGGAAAAGTCCCAGTTCTCCCTATGGCCAGTATGCCCCTGGTTACAAGTATAAAAAATAAATATGTTTTTTTACTAGTTGAAATTACATTTTTTATATCAACAATTGGTATTGCCGCAAGTAATGACGTACTTTTTATATATCAAGAATTAAAGGTTTTACTAGCGCAAACCTACAGTAATTACGCATATAAAAAAATTGCAGTTTCACGTTTTATTAATTTCATTTCAGTAATTACATTGCTTATATTAAGAATTAGCATTTATACTTGTGAAAATTTAATTATATTGAACATATCCTGCATGTGATTGAATGTCAAACAGGCTTGTGATACATTTTCTTTTCAGAAATCACCAAAAAATCAATTTCATAGAAGTATTGTTTTCTTTTCAATATTGCCGATATTGGTCTTGAAAGCACTTGATATCGTATTGAAAAGAAAACAATTGGTATTGCCCATCTCTATTTTAAATGTTTGTAAAAAATTATGTTAAATGGGTTGTTAAGTAGAATGTTGAGCAAATGTTTCGAGTAATTTGAAGAACCTCCCAAGATAACATGTTTTAACAACTTTTTTATAACCATTTTGAATCAAGACTCAAGATTAAAATGCATGCTGGAATGCTTTCAGGTGCTGAAAATGCAAATGCAAAGAATGAAAAAAGAGCTTTGTTTTACAACAAGAAGTTTTGAATTCATAACTGTTAATTATAATCCAGTCTCAGTGTTCTGCCATGGCTCTGCTTTTGCGACGAGATTGCTCTTTGTGCATTGTAACACCTTGTGCATTTTGATTTGAAAATGACCTACACAATAAACTGTTAAGATTTCCAACAGTGATTCCTAAACATGTAGTTTTGCGGATACATAATCATACACGTTTTTTTTTGTTTGTTTGTTTGTTTTTTTGCATCCATTTCATTTGCATTCCATTTATAGCTGTTACTCTTTCACGGTTCTAAGATTTAATCATGATTTGAGTTTGTGTGTGTAAATCTGACACCGCAGGGAACATTAATATACAACTGTGCCAATCGTTCTCACCAGCTGAAGGGAACGAAAAGTGAGCAGGTTTTGGGTCATTGCGCGTGATGGAATCCTCATCATTCCGGGTAGAAAAACCATAACCACTAAATGAGGCTCAGAGTCAAAACACATCTACAGAACACCAATGATGTTGCACAGTGGTGTCACTCATCTGCCGTCCTATTATGGCACACAATTCTGCTTGAACAAAATACAGACATGTGCTGGCATTCAAGCTTTCGAAAATCACTTCCTCTGTGTCAAAGATTGAAAAAATGCAGTGTTTTTCCACTCGGGCTGTTAAAAACGGTAACACATGGTGCCCTCTGTATGACATCAGAATCAAAGACGTTTTGAGGGATCTGCAGCCAATGGCCTGGAATCGATGTTTGCCGGCACCTGCAAGCTTTTGTGCCATTTGGCTTTTGCGTGAAGGCGCGGATGGTGATGAGGGGTGTCCTTTCTGACAGGGTTGGCTCGGACTAGGGCGGGCAGGGATTCAAATTGGTCCGAATAATGTCAGCAATGGTGACTGTAACTTGAGCGCTCTTGTTCTTATTGCAAACGGCCATCTGCTCTGGTGGAGCTTCATGCTGAAAATGCAAATGCAAGGAAAACTGGAAGTTTTGTTTAATTTGTAACTGTGTCATCATTTTATTCTTTAAACAAAAGGTCCAGGGAAATGTTTTGTAGCTAGAAACCCCCCTTACATGCTGTGGTGGCACCATGGTATAGTGATGGTATCAGATGGTAATACCATGTAAATTTGTACCATGGTACTGAATTAATATCACATTCATATACCATGATGTTTACAGACTACTCTAAGGTACTTCAAAGAATACCATTGTTTTACCCTGGTGTATGTAAATAAAACCATGATATTCACATGCTACTCAAAGGCACTTCAAATAATACCATACTATTACCTTGATACATGAGTAAAAAAATACAGTATGGTATGCACATTTTACTCTAATTAGGGGTGGGAATCACAAGGTAACTGCCGACACGATATAATATCGATATTTAGGTACGATACAGTATTATTGCGAGTCTTTATTTTTGGTGTATTGCAATTCAAAACTACGATATATTTCCATATTTCACTCAATGTTTCTCATTCATCTTCATCGAACTTAAGAAAACTGTTTCCAATCATTGTTAAATTAATATAAAAGTGGCAGTTTACAAAACAAGGCCCGTTTATTTTCTGATATCTATGTACAATGCAAAGCCATAAGCATATAAGACCATAATGGCTCCCTATTTCTGTGGTTATGTCAATGTAGCTAGTCTTTCTAAAAATAAATTATAGTATTTAAGAATACAATAGTGCATGCTGAGTGACTCCAGCCAGGAGCAACCAAATTGGCCCGGTTTCAGGGAGGGTAGAGTCACATGGGGTAACCTCCTCGTGGTCGCCATAATGTGGTTCGCTCTCGGTGGGGCGTGTGGTTAGTTGTGCGTGGATGACACGGAGAATAACGTGAAGTCTCCACACGCGCTATGTCTCCGCGGTAACGCACTCAACAAGCCACGTGATAAGATGTGCGGACTGACGGTCTCAGACGTCACTATGCCACCACGAGGACCTAGAGCGCATTGGTAATTGGGCATTCCAAATTGGGGAGAAAAAGGGAAGAAAAGAAAAAAAAAGCAAAAAGAGGATACAATAGTAGCCTAAACACTTTAAAAAATAAATAAATAATATATATATATATATATATATATATATATATATATATATATATATATATATATATATATATATATATATATATATATATATATGTATTTATTTATTACAATACCGTTTCAATACACAAAATTATAATTGATTTCACCTAAAAGGTAAGCCTATTTTATATAATTTTTGTCAAAATACCTCAGTTAATGTTACTACTGTAAAATCATAATACATTTTAGTAAGGGAGGGTGATTATGCGTTAGGGATGATGTCAGTGAGCTTGAGATGCAGATCTGCCTCAGCATCCGTTATGTTGCAGTGCTTGGTCTTTATTGCAGTAAGAGCAGAGAAGCCTTTCTCACAAAGGTAGGTAGTAGCAAAAGGCATTAAACCTCCACAGCCTTGAAGGAGAGAGCAGGGTATTCACTTTGTCTTTGGATCCAAAAATTCAAAAGTGACTGTCGTTTTAATTCTGACATGAGAGGCCCATCAGATGATAATTCCAAGAGTTTCTCCTGTTCAGCACATGTCAGATCCTGCGGTATATCTTTGACATCAGTAGTAAAGGGATTTCTGATCCACTCTGGTCTTGCTTCCTCTGGAAAGTACTCTGAAATTTGTTCTATTAGTGAGGATAGGTGCACAGCTATTAAATCTTGAATGGCAGAATCAAGTGACATCTCAGTAGTGTGCAGAAAATTCTCAAGAGATGGGAACACAGAGACATCGCTTGCTTTGACTTTGTTGATGCAAAGCTGCAGCCTTTTCTTCATTGCCGTGATTGTATCATGCACATCAAAATCAGTTGCACTAAGCCCTGTAGTCCCAAATTCAGTTCATTCAAATGTGAGAATACATCAGCCAAATAGGCTAATTTTGCCAGCCACACTGGATCATCAAACAGAATTGCAAGGGGAAACTTCAGCTGATGCAAAAATATCTGCATCTCGAAGTGAAGTTCATAGAGTTGCATGAGCATTTTGCCTATCAATAAATATCTCACTTCAGTATGTAGCAAAAGCTGCTCATGTTCACTGCCCATTTCATTACAGAGCACACGAAACAGACGTGAATTCATGGGTCGAGCTTTGATCATATTCACAGCTTTGACAGTAGAATCTAGTACACATTTTAAATCCACAGGCATTCTCTTTACAGCCAGCGCTTCACGGTGGATGCTGCAGTGGGTCAACTTAACATCTGGGGCAACTTCTTTAATCCTTGCAGTAACACCGCTGTGTCGACCTGTCATTACCCTGGTGCCTTCAGTACTTACTCCGCAACATTTCTTCCAGTCAAGTCCATTCTCTTTAATAAAGCCATTCAGAAGCTCAAATATGTGCTTCCCTGTAGTTCTTGTTGATAGGGGCTTACGAAATAAATGTCCTCGTATGATTTGACCTCAAACTTGTATCGAACATAAACAAGCAAATTGGCCAAATCTGCGACATCAGTAGTTTCGTCTAACTGCAGAGACAAACACTTGCTTATTTTAATGCTCTCAGTAAGTGTCCTCCTGACATCGTCTGCCATATCAGTGATTCTGTGAGTGACTGTGTTATTGGAAAGGGGTACAACATCCAACTGTTTTGCTGCTTTCTCACCGCACATAAAATGAGTCATCTCTTTTATGAGAGATAAGCAATGCTCTTCACCAATAGAGTGGGGCTTTCCTGCTTTAGCAATCAACAGGCTTGCTGAATATGAAGCTTCTTCCGCTATGGACACAACAGTTGCACTACTTTTCATTGTGGCCTTGCTTTGATTTAACATGTTTAATTTCCTCTGAAAAAAATCAGCTGGCTTGTCCATTAAGGTTGCATGTTTTGTTGTCAAATGTTCTCGCAGATGTGCTGACTTCATACTGTCATTGCTGAGAATCTCACAGCACACAAAACACTGCAGCCTCGGGTCCTCCTCCGTGCCGGTGACAGTAACCTAAACTGAGGTAATCTGAATTGTACCACCTCGTAGCCCTTTTCTGACACTTGCTAGCGTGAGGAGGTCTGTGAATGTCTGGATCAGGATCAACAGCGGAGGTGCTGCCGGCTGTATCATCTCCCTTGTTTGATAAATTCGATGTGTCAGAACTAGGATCAGTCCTCTTGAGTTCTGGTGCCTTTAACCATGACAAAATGTCTGATTTACACTTTTTCATTTTAGATGAGTATTGTGGAGTTTGGAGATGGAGTGGTATTACACGCATAGCCTATTCCCGCTCTAAATTCTTGTTTATGGAAAATGGGTTTCACACAAGCTTGTTACGCTCACACAAGTCTAATTGTTACGCACATACAATTTTAAAGTTGTAAATATATCAGAAATTGTGTTTTTATGATATATTTCTAAAATATGTGTGGGGGGGGGGGGGGGGAGTACAATGCAAATTATTATTTGAAATATTTAATATTTTTAATGTTTTAAATTTCCACATTCGTGTCACGTACCACCTAGGGGCACTTTGCGTACCACAGTTTGAGAACCACTGTTCTAAGGGACTGTTGTTGAATTCCTAGATCGATTTGGCAAAGAGAAGAAAAAAAATCCCATCACCACAATATTAATGTGGAAAATATAAATAATAATATCAATATTTGGTGTGCAAATATCGTACAACATCACGAGAAAAAATATCATGATACTTTAACATATCGATATTTTTTACCACCTCTAACTCTAATGTACTTCAAAGAACACCATGGTATTACTATGGTATAGTTAAAAAAAATCACGTTATTCATGTGGTACTCCAAGGTACTTTAAAGAATACCATGGTATTACTATAATACATGTGTAAAAAATATGGTATACACATGCTACATCCAATAATACAATGATATATATATATATATATATATATATATATATATATATATATATATATATACAGGTGCATCTCAATAAATTAGAATGTCGTGGAAAAGTTCATTTATTTCTGTAATTCAACTCAAATTGTGAAACTCGTGTATTAAATAAATTCAGTGCACACAGACTGAAGTAGTTTAAGTCTTTGGTTCTTTTAATTGTGATGATTTTGGCTCACATTTAACAAAAACCCACCAATTCACTATCTCAAAAAATTAGAATATGGTGACATGCCAATCAGCTAATCAACTCAAAACACCTGCAAAGGTTTCCTGAGCCTTCAAAATGGTCTCTCAGTTTGGTTCACTAGGCTATACAATCATGGGGAAGACTGCTGATCTGACAGTTGTCCAGAAGACAATCATTGACACCCTTCACAAGGAGGGTAAGCCACAAACATTCATTGCCAAAGAAGCTGGCTGTTCACAGAGTGCTATATCCAAGCATGTTAACAGAAAGTTGAGTGGAAGGAAAAAGTGTGGAAGAAAAAGATGCACAACCAACCGAGAGAACCGCAGCCTTATGATTGTCAAGCAAAATCGATTCAAGAATTTGGGTGAACTTCACAAGGAATGGACTGAGGCTGGGGTCAAGGCATCAAGAGCCACCACACACAGACGTGTCAAGGAATTTGGCTACAGTTGTCGTATTCCTCTTGTTAAGCCACTCCTGAACCACAGTCAACGTCAGAGGCGTCTTACCTGGGCTAAGGAGAAGAAGAACTGGACTGTTGCCCAGTGGTCCAAAGTCCTCTTTTCAGATGAGAGCAAGTTTTGTATTTCATTTGGAAACCAAGGTCCTAGAGTCTGGAGGAAGGGTGGAGAAGCTCATAGCCCAAGTTGCTTGAAGTCCAGTGTTAAGTTTCCACAGTCTGTGATGATTTGGGGTGCAATGTCATCTGCTGGTGTTGGTCCATTGTGTTTTTTGAAAACCAAAGTAACTGCACCCGTTTACCAAGAAGTTTTAGAGCACTTCATGCTTCCTTCTGCTGACCAGCTTTTTAAAGATGCTGATTTCATTTTCCAGCAGGATTTGGCACCTGCCCACACTGCCAAAAGCACCAAAAGTTGGTTAAATGACCATGATGTTGGTGTGCTTGACTGGCCAGCAAACTCACCAGACCTGAACCCCATAGAGAATCTATGGGGTATTGTCAAGAGGAAAATGAGAAACAAGAGATCAAAAAATGCAGATGAGCTGAAGGCCACTGTCAAAGAAACCTGGGCTTCCATACCACCTCAGCAGTGCCACAAACTGATCACCTCCATGCCATGCCGAATTGAGGCAGTAAGGAACCCCTACCAAGTATTGAGTACATATAGAGTAAATGAACATACTTTCCAGAAGGCCAGCAATTCACTAAAAATGTTTTTTTTATTGGTCTTATGATGTATTCTAATTTTTTGAGATAGTGAATTGGTGGGTTTTTGTTAAATGTGAGCCAAAATCATCACAATTAAAAGAACCAAAGACTTAAACTACTTCAGTCTGTGTGCATTGAATTTATTTAATACACGAGTTTCACAATTTGAGTTGAATTACTGAAATAAATGAACTTTTCCACGACATTCTAATTTATTGAGATGCACCTGTATATATAACAAAACCATGGCATTCACATGGTACTCCAAGGTACTTTAAAACATACCATGGTATTGCCATGATGCTTATGTAAAAAAAAGAAAAATGGTATGCACATTGTTTCCTAAGGTACTTCAAAGAAAACCATAGTATTACCATGGTATCATGTCTAAAATTCATGGTAATAACATGGTACTTCTTGGTATTTAGAGTTAGGGTTACTTTTATTTTTGTTGGAGATTGAGATGCCAAACTTTAGAGTTAGAGATACAAATGATGCCTCCTCGCAGATTATGATTTACTAGCGCTACACCCTATTTATTTACTGTCAGATCAAGTTTTGCGGATGTAAATTAGTTTTTGTACATCCTGTTCACTTTGGTTTTGTACATCTTATTTCTCAGCATCATCTTTCATTAGAGAAAAATAGTTAGAACAGATTCGCAGCATCTTCTAGACAGAATGTATTTTTTGGTCCATTTCTTGGCTTCTGAATGCCTCGCCCACAGTGCAGTTTGGAACCGCAGAGGAACATTTCCTCTCAGCCGAGTCCAGCCCTCAGGTCTCGCATCCCTCTACAGGCTGTGCCTCCAAGTGCCCTTCCATGGCCTTTTATCATTGTCCAAACGTGGACACAATCCTCATTCTGACAGCAAAATGTCCTTAAACAAGCAAAGCAGCCGGTGAGGTACGAGATATGACAGGAAATGGACCTTCTTCAGAGGAATTCAGCCTGACTTATGACTTGTATAACACCCAGGGCTGTCCCTCCGAGTGAAGACAGGCAGCCGGTTGACATGTTTTACAGCCTTAAAGAGTTGATTAGGGCAGAATACTCGGTCTGACACCTCAGTTTTTCTCTCAAACACAGACATACCCGCTCAGATGCCAGTCCCCCTGCCATTCATCATGGGCATGGCATCACTCTATGAGCGAGATGGAAAAAGAGGCTGTTTATGGATGAGTGAAGTGGTGGCATTGTTTAGTGAGGCCTGTTTCTCCCTTACACTCTCTTGGAAAAAGACACAAGGAGGGACACACTTAGCTAAAAACACACCAACACACAGAGGCACATACACACACACTCAAAGTCACACAGACTCATTTATTTTGAGTCAAACAACTATTAACATAATGATGTATCGATAGATGAGAAATCATGTTCTATTACACAATTGAGGGAGTAACATAATTGCTCTTTCTCCTCTTCTCTCTCTCTCTCTCTCTCACTCTCTCTCTCATTCTCCTAATCCTCCCTTATCTGTAGCTTCTACTGTCACATATACAATAATACACTGGGACTGAACGTATGAACAGATTAGAGGGGTGAGGATGCATGAAAAGAGATTCCTTTAGACTATAAAACGAGGGGGCTTCTGTTGAGAGTGAGAGTAATTTCTTTAAACGGGTCTACATGTCTACTTCATAAACATTTGCAAAATGAAATTCATTCACACTCATATCCTTCCGAACACATATTACTTTCTTTCTTTGGTGGAACATAAAGGATTAGAATATTTTGCAGAATTTCTGAGATTTCTCTTGATAGATCAAAACAGTCAAGCTCCAAAACGGACAAAAAAACACCATAAAGATACCACAAAAGTAGTCCATACGACTCGTGCGCTATATTGCATGTCTTCTAATGCCATAAAATATATTTGCATGAGGAAAAGACGGAAGTGATAGCACAGGAAATCAACATGTTGCTTCCGAAAGGTCACATACCTTGAAATCAACCCCCAAAAGTTAAATTATTAACAAATGGCAAGCCCCATCAGACATTTTTGTATCAGTTCACACATGATCAAATTTCCCTCAAGCACTACTAATCACGCGTTGCGCGAGCAAACTCCGAGACATGGGATCTGGTCCCACAGGAACCAGGAAGTAATGTTCACATAAACAATGGTGAGAGCAACTCGGAAGTTGTGTTTTCACTATTAAATTATATTTATTCTCCACTGACAATTAGGTTTAGGGTTGGAGTTTGGGTTAGTGGGTAGAGTTAATAAAATCTTCATTCCTGTTGACTGTATTACATCATTTACAACTAAAAATACAACCCGCCTTTGGCACCATTCTGTGGACATTTCACCTGGAAACTGGAGCTCACATTCATTCGACAACACTTCGAGCACAGACCGATTTTAGCTAAAGAACTTTCGACCTACCTCCAATGTAGTTATCAAAGCTTCACGCTTGTGTGCATTGAAACATGGCACTTTAAGATGCATTAATCCAGATTTGACTTTGGAAATTTTATCAAAATATGCCTAGAGGATATATTGAATATTCACAATATATTGATTTCCCTGGCAATACCATTAACATTAAGCAACATAGTGAATGTTGCGATGATTTAATTTGTGTGTTTTTTTTTTTTTTTGGCAATTAAGTTTCCTAAAGATTGTGCATCTTTAGACTATTTTTTGGTTAATTAACTATGGATAAAGTCCTTAATTTCAACTAATGTTTTTTTTTTTTTTTTTTAACCATTTAATTATATATTTATTTATTTTTATTGCAGGGGAACAGTCCAGAAACTGTGTAGTGTGTTGTTCCTGAAAAGATCATTTTAAGGCCTGCGAGTTTGAAGAGTCTCTTTCTCCTTAGCCTCAATTATATCTCTTTTAAATTTGTTGTGATGGAAACTGAGCAACGGCATCCTTTTTTTAACAGAGAATAATCTAAGAACTTCATGATAGTAAACTAGATTTTTTATGAATAAAATATAAGTGGTGCTTGCCCGTGTAAAACTTGCCACCACATTGTTAGGGTGTTGTGTGTGGTTGCCAAGACATTGCTATTCAGTTGCTAAGGTGTTCTGAGCAGTTTTTAGTCTTGCAATCTATTTGCTTGGGTGTTCTTGGTGGTTGCGACAAGGTGGCAATTTACTGTTCCAAATCCAAAGAGCCTTCCCAAAAATCTCTTTGATATTCTGGTCTCTAGAACATGGCTCAGGTGCCTCCTTCAGTGTATGTCTATGCAATGTACATCTATGGGATTTTGTAACCTTTTTTTATCATCCACCAGGCAAAAATTGTAAGTCTAATCAATTAATAAATAGTAGCATACCTCTTCAAAAACAAGCCTCAAGTAATTTGAGGGTTCATTCAAGTTTGTAGTGCAAATAGTGGGATGATTTACGTGCCAAAGTTCGAATACCTAACCCTAAGTATGAACCCAAAGCAATAGTGATCCTTGCATTAGCTAGTTTATTTACTAAATTGCTAAAATGATGTTCTCTTATGCTAATTTAGCTCCCATTATAAAACTTTTATGCAATTTGAAATCATTTTGGAAACTGAAGCGAGACAGTCTCTTGAGTTCAACTAATCAGAATTCACAAAGAACTAAAGCTAGCGCAATGCTTATTTAAGCATACAGAAAGGGACAGGAAGCATTTATCTCAGAAAGTTGCATTTGCAAATCTGATTATGCGAAAATAAAAGCATTACAAATATCTGATGAAATTAGTAAATTCTCTGGACATCTAATGCATGAGTTGCATGAAATATCTTTTGATTGAAATACGAAGCTTTTTTTTTAGATCCTTCACCAAAGGTTTTTGTGGTGACATCTGCCTTAAGATTTCCATTTTTAAAATGGTGACTCATAGAATAAAGACAGCTGGTGAGCCTGTATTCTGTCATTTCACCAACCCAGAATGCCCTCTGATTGGGAATGGAAGACCAGTTCTTATCTAATACTGGTTCCATTTTAAAATAATAATTAAAGGGTTCTTTAAGTTAAAGAAGTGTAAATAATAGTTAAAGGAATATTCCAGGTTCAGTACAAGTTAAGCTCAATTGACAGCATTTGTGGCATAATGTTGATTACCATAAAAATGTATTTAGACTAATTCCTCCTTACAAAAAATAAAATAAAAAATAAAATCGAGGTTACAGTGAGGTACTTACAATAAAAATGAATGTGGCCAATTTTTGGAGGGTTTATAAAATAAATTTTTGTGGCAATCAATATTATGCCATAAATGCTGTCTATTGAGCTTAACTTGTATTGAACCTGGAATATTCCTTTAAGTGGAATTAGAACTCGAATCGCTACATTTCTTACCATTTCTACCTCTGATGTACTGTAGATTGTAATGATAAAAGACCATCCAAGCATTTTTCTTCAGAAAAGTCTAATTTTGTTGACATTTTTCCAATCTTAATCTCCTCGATTCACAGAAAATTGTACTAAAAGCTGTTGCAGGTTATTGCAAGAGCATGTTTGTAAAGCTGAGAACGAGTTGCAACCGAGAAAAGACAGCTTGATTGATCCTGTAGAAGCAGAAATGATGTGTTACTCCAAACAACGTTTGAAGTAAAGATTTATTTTATGTATATCACATTTTTCCACCTGAACCACATTGAAGCTGCTTCAAAACATTCCCATGAGAAAAAAGCTTGCAGATGAAAAGAAAAGTGTCAAGAAAATTTGTAAAAGGACTCTCAAGTTGGGTTGGCCCAAAAGACTGAGACAATGCAAAATATTTCAATAGAAATTATATTATAACCAAAAGAGTTATTGTGAACAGTTGAATTGAAAAATTCTGAAGTATTTGGTATGATTTGCTTTAATGGAGGCATACATTTTATTAGTGACCTAGAAATACAGCAGAATCGTACATATTCATTTTACTTCAAAACTTTTTATTGTCTTAAATATGTCAAAATCCTTAATTTGTGTTTATTTCCAAACATTATATCCCATATTTCTAATGTGGGGCCTCAGTTTTGAACCCCACTATGTGTTCATGTTTACAATTAAGTGCTAAAAAGTGAATGAGCCATTTTGCCGAAACATCACACAAACAAAACAAAGAATGCTGTAACTCATTTATTGTGATTAGAAATAGAGGACTTCATAATACTGTCTATTAAAACTTCATGTTGAGTTATTCAATTCATAAACATGCTATGATTTCCATTACAAAATTACATTACACTCCTCTATTTTGGACTCTCTGTTTTAAAAGTCAGTTTAAATAATTAGATTTTCTTTGGCAGAAGTTTGAGCATGCAAGACTAGCTCATCATTACCGTGTCACATCTCTATGGCAACCACATATGATATTTCATAATTAATAGTTGGCAGAAAGCCCACATCCTTCCCACTTATTTCAGAAATAAAATTATCAATATGGGCCCCACTTGTATGGAGTAATTGAACAAGTTTGTGGACGTTGGGATTGATTAATCGCACAAGAGCGAAATTGCAAACATCTCTTCAGCATAATAGCTTTTGCTGTTCATCACCAGCACTCATGTTGATTAAACTAACTGGCGGCGGTGATCTCGTGCCGCAGGAGTTGCCGTTAATGTTTAGGGTGAGAGAGTAGGCAGATGGAACACCGTTGTGTAATTAAATATCCAGATTTGGATGAAGATATGCCCGTGCTTATTAAATGTCACTCACCTTGTTATATAAAAATATAAATAATCAAGATTATCCTATAAATGTTTTTCAGTTGTGTGCTGTAGGATGACTTCATTAATCAATATGAATTATGACACCAAAAAAATTAATTAGAGAATTTTCCAGCCTCGGTTAAAATAATGTTTTTTTATGCTTATTTTTCTAAAACATGTTATAAGCTTTATTCTACCAGGATATGGCCCATATCTTTAAATTTCCCTTTTTATTGGTCAGTTCAATTCATAAACATATGGAATACACTGTATTGTCACTATAGACAAATTACTTTCATTGCTATAACCCAATTAGTCAGGTTTATTTAGAAATATTTCTCTGACGTGAAGGAAACTAGTCCTTTTTTTTTTTTTTTTTGATTTTACAAAAAGTAAATTTTAGGTTAACTGCTCAATTATTATTATTTATTTATTTTTTAACATTGTTAGAATTTTAATACTCATATTTTGTTTTTAGCCCCCTCTGTTTTCTCACAGTGAATTCGGAAACAGTAGGTTGACTTTTTATGAGCTAAACTCAGTCTGTGCTTGCCGAAATTTGAATCAGTGCCCCCAGTGGCCGAAGCGGGAAGTATGTGTGAACATAAAGGCACATGTGAGCTCCAGTTTACAGGTGAAATGCCTACAGAGGGGTGCCAAAAGTGAGTTTTTAAGTGAAGAGGAATGCATCGTTTTTTAAGGGTGTATCTCAATCGAATTCGGCCACTGGCAAGGGTGTTCATCCACTGAACATTGGGACATTAATGACTTTAATCACCTGTGGCACGATATCGAGCTTGCACATTAAAACGCAGCTGGTATTAATCAGATAACAACACTGCAGTATAACGATCACTGTCATGCATTTTCATTGTAGATATTTTAAACGTAAAGTGTATTTATGAAAGTTAAATGACATAAATAAAGAAATACAAATATTGTTTTTGTAGTGTATTGTTTTTATTTTTCTAGCAACTCTAAGATTTAATAGATTGTTTCCCTTTTGTGTTTATTATTAATGAAAGACATTTCAAACAACATCTCTTTTAAAGGAAAAATAAGGCTTCGTAGTTTTACACTTGTGCTCATCTTCTAACAAATTGATAGACTTCAGAAGACATAATGATGTTTCTGGTAAGTGAACATAGTGAGCAATGATGTTTTGTTTTTTTAACGGTGCATTCTGGGAATTTTTAGTGAGCAAACATTTCAGTGCTCTGGAACGAATTTGCAATTGGGACAGCACTAGAAATGGCCGACTTCTTGATCAGTGCCCAGACTACCCTGAACTAGGGAGCTCATTGAATTGCTCCCTTACTCTTTCCCCAAACTCCAACACCAACCCTAAAGCTTATGGAGTGAAAATGTAATTTAGAGGGAAAATAAAACCTCCAAATCACACTTGTCACTGCTTATGCAAACATGATTAATTTCATGGTTTCAATGCGAGAACAGAACCTCATTTAACACATTGCTGACACAACGCGCTGTCGGTCATACCACTGGAGAAGGTAAACATTATTGAGTCAATGTAAAAATGTCTGTTGGGAGATGCCGCTTGTCAGTAACTCGGCATAATCGGGCTGATGTCAGGGTACTGGAACATTTGGAAGCAGCATTCCAACTTCCCATGTGATCATGTTGGAAAATTTTCACATGCTACATGCGCAGTCACGCATACCTTCTCACAGCGAAATTCCATGGGCGAAGATGGTGTGGGCAGACATTGAGCACGTGTGAAACCAGCAAAAATATAATTGTCAAGCAGCATTTTTAATGCTGCACTTTATACTCAGTGAGACTTAAGTTAAAAAGAAACTCACTGCTAATATTATATCCTTGTCCATTATGAATATTCAATGCAGCTGTTTATAAAGCACAGCCCACACATAGGACACCGCCAAATCTAGCAACTTCCTATTGGTCAATGCGGCGATTTCACCTGTCAAAGTTCACTTGTCAAAGTTCACCACACTTGAACTCAAGGCAAAATCAGCACGAAGAAAGCCACTGGAAGTCCATCGCGCGAAATTCACGATCGCACGGTTTCCCATTGAGATGACTGTGTTTCGCCTGTGGAATAAAACTGTGTAAAGGTATGTGTGACCACACCTTAAGACTTTTGGGATGGTGTACGCACTGTCAGTTCACTCCTGCCCAATTGCATATTTGAATTTGTTTTACTGTATTTTTTAATTATGTGTTTTTTGGTGGGGTCAAATTGATCCCAAACAAAAACAACCTTACTGTACATCAGTCACTTTTTAGCAAAGTGTCTACTTTGTGTTACAGAAGATGGCTAAAAATTCTTTTTTCTACTCAACTTTTGCCAGTTGAGTTTTTATTAAAGCTTGGGTGTATACTGTATGATTTTTATGGTTCTTTACAACTGTTACTCGTCAGAATGTATTATACACATCATAGCCAAGGCTTTTGGGTGTTTTATCTCATCTGGTCATAGTAGGAGAACTGCGACACAAAATTTCTGACACTGCCAGAAATTCACTGGAGGCTAAGATTCATCACAACTGCAATTAATCGGCCGCCGGTGAACATGTCACACTAAGCCATGAAAGACTGCCGATTTTGCCCTACGACAAGTGAAATCTTTTACAATGTCTGAAATTTGTAACGGATGTCAAAAGCATGGCCAAAATCAAACAATGTGCACCCAGCTTAAGTTAGAGGAACTTCAAAGTAAAAGGATTTGAAGGGATAATAAGTTGAAATCATAATTGTTTTAATGTATTTATTAAGGACTCTAGGGCCCCAAGTATAAAGACAGTAAAATCTTAGAAATGAAGTAATAATCAGTACCTGGTTAATATTAACTGCAACTGTAAAATAACAGTTAAAAGAAAGCAAAATGTAACTGAAAATTATGTAACAGTGATATTAAGAGCAAGCTGTTTGAGAATGCAGCAAGACGTTTTAAGACATTCTTAGCACAGTTAGAGATGGAAGAGTCACACCTTACGTCTAGTCGCAGGTCAATAGCGGCACATTAAAATGTTCGATTCACAGCAAGGAGGGCCACCAAACGGGGGGACTTTATTTATAGGACAACTGGCGAAAAGTCATCAGTAAAGCCGAATCAGTCAGGCGATGTTTGGCCTTTTGATCTAGTCCCGTGTGGCTCTGTTTCGCTGATAACTTGTTTAATAACCAATACGAAACCTTTCACCTGTCTGACAGCTGACTTTACCATGTCATGCAGGGATTAACAGCCATGAAACTAATTGTTAGTTGCTCTGATTCTGGAGAGTGTTTGATTGGAAAAAAAATCTGTGTAGAGAAGGATGTCAATATTTTTGGTCCATTTTCCAGGGAAGATACATTTTTAAATGTATACTGTGTGCACATTTCCTTTGCTTTAATTGCTACGTTACCAAACTGAGGAAAACACAAAACTACCAGCCAGAAATGGTCAAAATCGCTCTTGATTTATTGACAAACCTAAGGCGAGTTTTTGCGATTGAGTTGCAAACAGATTCACCTGCCAAAACACAGCTTTTGTAAATGTTCATCATTTGAACTGGTTTCATATCCTTCTTCAGACATACCCATATTTCATACGTTTTCATAAAATATATTTCCAAAGCAGCTGTCAGGGACGCGCTCAGCATGTACTATTTTCCCAGGTACAAAACAAGCAGCCACAGTGTCATAGAGCTGTGAAGAGAACCACATTAGGCATAATGTGTGAGAAAGCCACGCTGAATTTTAAGATAAGCTGATGAATAATTCATGTTTTCTTAGTGAAGGAGATTGTGTGTGTGTATGTGATTTTGCTCAGAACTGGCTTATGTGTATGGTAAGGGGCCTGGTTTGTGTTTTGGGAGATAATATCTTGATAATCTCTGCCATTGCTGGAGAAAAATGAAGACCTCTGTTAAAAATCAAGACGAGACATATAATGAAGGACTCTTTAATATGTTTGCATTGATTTTTGTCTGCCTGCTTGAGGATAAATGCAGCTCTCTCAAAGACATGCCCTGAATTATGATCTGAGATAGAGGATTACGGACCGGATGCATTATGTATCTTTTTACATGAATTGCTTGTACTGCGTATGGCTGTCATGCCCTAAACCTGTGACTGATTCTGTTTTCCAGTGATTTTTTTAATGGGACAAAAGTAGATTGTTTTAAATGATGTAATGAGGATATGGAGAAATGTAGCCTAACATTAAATTTTGCTAAAAAAAAAAAAAAAAAAAAAAAGATTGCCTAAATAATTTTTCTGGTAAAAATGTCCAAACGTCCTTAGAACAAGATACATTTAGTTAAAAAGCAAAACTGCATATTTGTTTTCAGAGAATCTACACTATCTTGGCATAAACTATGGCATGGTCAGCCTGATTTCATGAGAACTGCATGACTGTGGCAATATTTAAAAACAGTAAAAAAAGTGATATTACATGGTATACTCAAACATACCACAGCAATTCTGAAGTGAAATGTCCATTGTGTGGTGCTAAAAACAAGTTATATTTTCTTTAAAAAAAAGATGAGGTTTTTAAGGTTCATGATCAATCGAGTTTTAAATCAACAAAACCAACCTAAACCTAACCGATAGTGTAATTAAAAAGCAAATGTGAGATGAAAACGCAATTGCTGATGCAACCACGTTCAGGACTCGTACCCTGGTTCTTTGCATCACAATTGCAAAGTTCTATCAGTTGAGCTATCACACAATTTGATCACACTCGAACTAGCTTTTAAATGCAGTTGTTATGTAATGTTAACTTTAAAATATATCCTTTTAAGTCATGCACTATGCTAAAAGTGTTTTAAGGTCATAAGATAACATTGTGTCTGGAACAGGGCGAAAAGTGTTTATGAACTGACAACCTGCCGTTTTACTCTTGATTTTGTGAAAGGGAATCAACAGACTGATCTCACAGTGAAATCGTAAACAGTAGGTTGACTTTTCTTTAGCTAAAATTGGTCTGTGCTTGCTGAATTTCAAAACACTGCCCCCAGTGGCCAAAGCAGTAAGTGTTGTTGGGCGTATGGGCATGTGCAAGCTCCATTTTCAAGATGAAAATGTCCACAGAGGGGCGCCAAAAGCGAGTTGTGAAGCAAGTTGTTTTCAGCTGTACAGGATGTAATACACTGAAGAGGAAGCATGTTTTATTAACTGCAACCCCCAAACCTAAACCTAACCATCAGTGGAGTAAAAATGTAATGCTAGAGGGAAAAATGAAACCTCCTTATCACGCTCGTCACTGATTATGCGAACACAGTTACTTCCTGGTTTCAACGCGGGATCTGTACCTGGGTCTCCTACGCTGCTAATGCAAGGCTCTTCCGGTTGTACCACAGGGGTAAGTAAATACACTGGAACCGATGCAAAAATGTCTGAAAGGAGATGTCGCTTATCAATGAGTTGGCATAATGTGGCCGATCCTAGGGTACTAGAACTCTTGAAAACAACATGCCGACTTGTTTTGTGTCATGTTGGAATGAAAGTCATTTTTGTTGTAGCACCTCTAGTGTTCAATTCATCAGTAAACTGCCTCAATAGGAAAAACGAGCCATGTAAAAATCATTTTCCAAAAATGTAGGTCTATTAATGTATTTCAGGTTGAGCATGTCTTACTGTGTTGTTTTAAAATTATTTGTGTATATCAGACACCAGATATGTGCACCATGCTACAAGATAAATCCGGGTCACCCTGGGCTTGTTGACTACATGAATTCAGCACTGATAAAAACCCTCTGAATATATAAATTGTCTGAACTGCCACAGAGTCACATACTGCAGTGATAGCCAGTAGCTTTTTAGGACTTTCTAAATGTCTACTGTAAATGTATTCCAGCTGCTGTTAGATTCTAGAGTGATTTTAGAGCCCATTTTTATCGTTAACAGACTTTAAAGCTGTAAGCTGTTAACATATATTGGCTTTGAGTCTTAACATTGCCAGAGTGTATGTCCAAAAACATATTTCTGTGTACACCAACACTCGGAACAAATGAACAGGAGATTTCCTTTTGAACTTCCTGTCTTCGCTGTGAGGTTTCTTGTCCTTTCTGTGAGTGCGCTTTCGGAATTCAAGTTGGGAGCAGTTGTAATCACAAAGCATGCTGTTTTCGCACATCAGACTGCCCTGCCTATCAGCTCAGCAGGAGGGCCAGAAAACGAGCCTTCACAAATCTACTGTCTTGAAGTTGTACTGTTATGTCAAATGTGCTCACTTCGTCTTGCCAGCTTGAAAGGTTTGTAGCTTCTCGGCATGTCTCCTGCACTCCTTTTGTGTTCTTTTGAACTGCTTTTAACGTCAGGAAGATGGCGTGTGATGTACAAAATCCATCTCTACCCTTATCTCTTCACTTTACTACATCCATCTCCGTTCACAACAATGCAAATAAGGACGAAAAGCAATTCCAACAAATGCTAGGACTGTTTGGCTGAGTACCACCTTTAAGTACATCAGTGCAATGCTTGCATGTTACTTGGGTATCTATGAAGCACTAATGCACTTTTGCGACCTTCACCAAAAAAGAGAGCACTTTTCAAGTAGATTGTAAGCTACTTGAAGCTATGGGTTTTAAACCAATGCGGAACATTTAGCCAAATGAAAGAATACATGTTCTCTTTGAACTAGCAAGAGGAGGGCAAATGATAAGACTGCAATTGTATTACGACACACAATTCCACTTCAGAGTAAACATAGATCCATTATTAAAAAAATTTTAGAACTGTTTTTCGAGTTCTTGGGGTTTTTAACTTATTTGTATATGGTTTTGGGTCGACAATATATTGAATGTTCACAATATATTATTTTATTTTGTGTGTGTGTGTGTGTGTGTGTGTGTGTGTGTTTATTTTAAATCAAATTAAGCAACACTGTATATCGCAATGATGAATATTGCACATCATATTTGGATAATACATTTTGATAAATTTTTGTGTATGTTTTGTGTAGGAAAGGACTATATATTTGTAAATGGTGTTGGATAGGCATGAACAATAAATTGAATATTTACAATATATTCAGAAGTTTTTGCTGGTGGAATAAATTTAATAAAAAAACAAAACATTGTAAATATCGCACTGATGAATGTTGTGCATTGAATTTGGATGATATACATTGACATATTTCTTATATGGTTTTGGTTCGGGATGGACGATATATTGAATATTCATGATATATTTGTTATTTTTTCTGGTGGAATAAAATGGCACTCATGAATATTGCACATCTTACTGTACATTATATCAATATCCTGTCTTATTTTCTCTGTACATGCTTCCTTTAGGAAGTGTGTTTAAGAAACATGGAGTATCATTTCACTGTTATGCAGATGATATCCAGATTAATAGGAATGCATTAGATCCCCTGCTGGCCTGTCTAAATGATTTGAAATCGTGGAAGTCTTTAAACTTTTTAAGTCTCAATGACTCGAAAACAGAGATAGTTATGTTTGGCCCTTCTGAGATGGCTGGCTCTGTCATTGTTAATTTGGGACATTTGGGCCCTTTCCTTAAATCGTCAGTTAAAAATTTAGGCTTTGTATGTGACAGCGCACTTAAATTCGATAAACAGATAAATGAAGTTGTTAAAACTATTTTTTTTTTTTTCAATTGAGACTTTTATCTTAGGTAAAGCCTTTTCTGTCTTTTAAGGATTTTGAAAAGGTTTCCATGCTTTTATTTTTGCTCGCCTGGATTATTGCAATTCCCTCTAAATAGGAATTAACAACACTTCACTTCCAAGACTGCAAATGGTCTCTGCCTTGCTGACCTGTTGCATATGCACAATCCTCAGAGATCCCTCAGATCATCTGATCAGAAGCTCTTGATAGTCCCTAGAACTAAATTGAAAATGAGGGGCGACCGCGCATTTGCGGTAGCTGCCCCCAAACTGTGGAACAGTTTACCTATTTATATTAGATCAGCATCAACAATACATGATTTTAAAACTAAGCTGAAAACATATTTTTTCACCTTGGCTTTTAATCAATCCTAGAGGTTGTACTTTGTATTTCTGTATTATTAGTGTGTTCTATGTGTATCATATTGCTATTTTTACCCTTTTATATTGTACAGCACTTTGGTCAACATCTGTTGTTTTAATTTGTGCTTTATAAATACATTTGAATTGAATTGAATATATTTTTTCTACATGTTTTGGCAAGGGATGGATGATATACTGAATATTCATAATATATTCTTTTTTTCATTGTGAATATCAAAATGATGAACATTGCACACCTTATTTGGATGATATACAGTAAATTGATATATTTTTGTATATGGTTTTTGGTTGGTCTCTCATAGTTGATCTCTCATTGCATAGTATAAACTACTGTATATTATTCATTATCGAAGTGTCTATTTGCACCCCCGTTGTAAAGAGCATCTGCCACACAGTGCAGCTATTTGCACCCCAATAGTCTGGTGGAACCACAGAAATATACGACAAACTAAACAGTAGATGTCGCTGCAGTGGCATGGGGTGTACAGACTGTGTGTGAATGTGTAGTGTTGTCCTAGCGACCGCGGTTTGAATCTGCCTTTTGTCCCACTCTTTTTCCCCATCTGATTTCCTGTTTCCAGTCTTAATATTTCCTTTAATACTACTTAATACTGGTAGCTCAGCAGGTATTGAAGCTGACTACCACCCCTAGAGTCGTGAGATCGAATCCAGGGTGTGCTGAGTGACTCCAGCCAGGTCTCCTAAGCAATCAAATTGGCCCAGTTGCTAGGGAGGGTAGAGTCACATGGGGGTAATCTCTTCATGGTTGCAATTAGTGGTTCTCGCTCTCAATGGGGCACGTGGTAAGTTGTGCATGTCTCACGTAGAATAGCATGAGCCTCCACATGCAGAGTCTCCGCGGTGTCATGCACAAAGAGCCATGTGATGCACAGATTGACTTTCTCAGAAGCGGAGGCAACCGAGACTTGTCCTCCACCACATGGATGGAGGTGAGTAACCACGCCACCACGAGGACCTACTAAGTAGTGGGAATTGGGCATTTCAAATTGGGAGAAAAGGGGATTAAAAAAAAAATAAATACTACTTAATACTACTTAAAATAATAGATAAAAATGAATGTAAATGTTGATTCAGTGATTTGGTCAGGGTGAATGTCGGGGAGTTCAGAGAAGGGTTTGATCCGGAGGCGGGGTCTCTTGATCACACTCGTTCCCGTGGCTCGGCATCGAATGTGTGTAGATTGCCTCACTGTATTACTAATGAATACATAACCGAGGTTATTTTTTCTAAGGTAAGGTTATGTTTATGGGTAGGGGTTAATTTAATGTGTCTGTGGGACTCTAAATAAACAAGATAAACACACAGCAGTGATGCCCATACTGTATGTTAGTATTTAAATATGGGTGCAAATAGTATCTGACACTATTTGCACTGGGTTGTAAATACCAAATATTATTATTTGCAGCAGGGTGAAAATAGCATCTGCCTTTTATTATACTGTCAACCCGTATTCAGCATGAACATTTTCTATAATAATATATCCATTCTCTAGATAAACTTGATAAATTTATAATGACATCTCATTCATTAGCTGTCATTTTTCATTCTCTCCCCATGTCACCCCTCCATCCCTACCTCTTCCTCCAGCGTGTGACGTTGAAGAATTCCTCTGTGCCGATGGACGCAGCTGTGTTTCAGAGAACTGGCTCTGTGACGGGGAGCTAGACTGCCCTGACGGCTCTGATGAAGCATCGACCATATGTGAGTCCACAATGTTCATCATATAAACATCACATATGCAATATCAACTTCATATCATGTTTAATATAAACATCATATACATCACATGACTTATATCAATATAATGTTTTTTTTTTCAGTATTCACTAAGATGCTTTAAGCAGCATGGCATATTCACTTCTAAATAAAGGAACTTGTAGTTTATTGAGCTTTAGTTGAATTGAGAGTCTCTGAGTGCGCTTTGAAGGACCTAAAATCATGCTTTTAGAATGGACATCATAACAAATTGCTGCATATTCATACTCACAAAGTTGTAAATGGTTGTCACAATACCCTGCCTTTTTACGCTTTCTGGCAGGCAGTTATATGTTATCCTTTTTAACCTGTCAATGAGATTTTCGTGTCTTTCAACTGAAAACAATTTTACTTCATATTTTTATTACGGAAATGATTGGCTTTTAAAAATGACTTAATCCTGTGCTTCAGTGAAAATGGGAAATACACTCATAAATATGGCTGAATGAAAAATGCTGAGCCCTCTAATGAGCTACGAAGCGTTAGTTGAAAGATTCCTACCTGAAGCATTATGCAGTTTTTAAATGGTACATTTGAATGACGATTCTGAAAAGGATAAAGAAATAAAAAAATAAAAAAATCCTTTGTATGTATGACAGGCTCCATAATTTTCTGTGTAATAATTCTTTTTATATTATGTATTATTATGTATGCAGAAAGGAACAATCTTGGCAAGCCTTTTATGAGATAAAAAAAAATCAATTGTTAAGGTCAGTTGTCTTCGGCAAAACAGAAAAAGAAAATATATCATGGTAAATCAAGGTAATGTTGTAAATTTGCACCAGTCGGACTTCACTTGCTTTTAAGTTATTTTGTCTGTCAGCATTAGGCAAATATGAATCCCCATTAATCCTGACAGTTGGGCAATTATAGGAGACCTCATTTAAATAAGTGTAATCTTTTTATTGAGGATCATCTACAAGGTTTTTCTTCATACATATGCACGGCCAACTGTATACATTATCATTGCCGACACACATACTGCCGTGGTTACTTTGATCAGTTTGTCATCTCTCATCTGTGAACGGCCATCTGCGAATTTGCAACTCTTCTCTGCCATTCTCTTAATATTCATCCCATTAATCACACTAGATTAGCATGTACAGTAATCTATTCTCAAAGTGGGAAGCAGTAGCAGAAATCAAAAAATTTTGTGGTTTGTGTACATCAAAGCCACAGGAAAATATGCTGTGAAAGCCATGTATGGAAGTAAATTCATGACTAAAGTCTTTGAAGCATAAAAGCATGTTGAATTGCTCTAATCGGAGAAA
Organism: Myxocyprinus asiaticus; assembly: GCF_019703515.2. Lineage (NCBI taxonomy): Eukaryota > Metazoa > Chordata > Actinopteri > Cypriniformes > Catostomidae > Myxocyprinus > Myxocyprinus asiaticus. The sequence goes on from NC_059393.1 coordinate 18,693,555, forward strand.
AATAAATGCATTGTATTATCAGTGCTTGCATTTAAATGCGTTGAATTTACAGTGCTTGCATTTTGGGTGGCTGAAATTTAACATGGTTGTATTTTTAAGCATTGAATATTTCATTTGGAAACATTTCACAACTAATTTCATTATTTAAAATTAAAAAATAAATATTTAACTTCCAAAGTTTGTTTCCAAAATATTCAGTTAATTGAATATTTACCATCTAGATTTTTCGACAGGTAAAATTCAGCTCATTCTATTTTGCTTAACAAAATTTGCTTCCTCAAATTCAGTATTTCAAATTCGGTTGGAAATTCAGCCTTCCACATCTGGGAACTACAGGAAAAGCAGCAGAGTACCAATGCACAATCTCAACCTGATGCTATACGTTCTCACCAGTAGGTGGTGCAATGCATTTTGGTGTTGACTGCTGAAGACAAAAGCTACAGATAGAGAGAACAGCCATGTATGTTTTGATAGTTTGCTTTTCAAAATCGTTCATAGGTAGAAAATAGATAGATATTTGATTTGAACATGTGGGTGGGCATGAAACGCACCTTTCCACTGATTGGTCAACCCATGTCATCATCAGTTCCTCAATGCTGTGCAACAGAATAATTATCCACCGCTGCTCAACTTTTATTGCAACTAGATATTATCTCTTTCTCATTAAGCAACCAGACTAAGGAATGCAGGTGACACAAACCGTACTAGTCAAGGAAAGGTCTATAGACAGGGCTTCATGCCAACATTCTTCTGCTTAGGCATGGGTTCTGCAACCTATGTGTGCCAGAGAAATATTAGTTGTCCATTTTAGAAGTAGGCTTTTGATGTCCCTCGCATCTGCACGCAAAATGCAGATACTTCTTAGACACACAGCCTGTTTTATTTAGCTGTCAGCTATCAAAATCTCTATCAAAAGGTGTGGTGACACCAGGTTTTACATTCACTGCAGTCAACACCCGATTGCATTGCACCACCTAATGGTGAGAACGAATAGCATCTGGTTGAAATTGTGCATCCATACTCTGCTGCTTTTCCTGCAGTTCCCAGATGTGGATGGTTGAATTTCCAACCAAATTTGAACCACTGAATTTGAGGAAGCAAATTTTGATAAGCAAAATAGAAAGGGCTGAATTTTACCTGTCTAAAAATCTAGATGGTATTTTCAAATGAACTGAATATTTTGGAAAAATTCTGATCAGTTAAAAAAAATATAGCAGTCTTACTTTAAGTAGTCTGAAGGATAGTCTGTGCTGAGTTTGGTGGATGTAGCTTGAAAGTTCTAGGAGGAGTTAGATACAGACATTTGGGATCTCAGAGGAATAAGAATAATAAAAGTTTAAATAGTAGAACATTAGAACAGCTTTGACAAGCATACACATGCAAACATGCATACAGGTGTCTTAAAATTATAGCTTGATGAATAAATTGTTGGTGAATCGTGGGGGTGGCATTGGCATGTAATGTAACTTGTGGTATTGCTGTTGTGCCAAGGTCTCAAACTTTCATAATCCAACATCCATGCCTTTACAGTCTTTGTTTCCTAAGAACTTCTTCATAATTAGTATTTTAGCAAGGCCTCCCTACTGATATGTTGTCATATTGGAGGGTGGCCATGTTTGGAGCCATCTGAAAAAGACTAAAAACAATAGAAAGTGCTGAATTTATGAGGTTACATCACCCCCCAATATTTTCCAGGTCCCATCTTGACTTTTGCTGCCTAGATACTTTTGAACATCTCTGGAGATAAAGAAGCCCTGAGAGAAAGAGAGTTCGGATATTTTTAAACAATTCTCCTATTTGTTGAATTACATATTCTCTTTTTACCAGGGTTATGAAAGTGGAGCAGAGGTCCACTGGGAAAAGCCTTTTAAGGGGAAACATGTATATGTTTCCCTTCTCCCAAACTGTAAAAAAAAAAAAAAAAGAAAAAACACTCCGGTGATCGTTGACAAGGAAATTGAAAGTCAAGAAGGCAGACAGACCACAGGCCAAGTGTTTCAGAGCCCTTGTTATGGATCTAGATCAATATTGTTGTTTTGACAATGGTTTATTCTCCCCTGTGACACTCTAGAAATGTCAGGCAATCCAAAATCAGTGATTCACGAGAGACGCCTGCCACCATGTTAAACTCTCATGTGCTTAAGAGACATATTTAGGAGGAACTGTGAAGGGAATTAAATATTAAAATAGCCTTGCTCGTCATATTTATACACAATGCCCTAATGAATTTGGATAAGGGGGTGAGCTACAGTTTTATGGTGGCTTTTATATATATTTATGCGGCATAGAAATGGAAAACAAGAACATTGATGCTTTTAAAAAGTTTTGTTGTTCTGTTTTATTTAAATGGGTCTATTTAATTTTGTTCGGTAGTTATATATATATATATATATATATATATATATATATATATATATATATATATATATATATATATATATATTCAGTACTGTGCAAAAGTTTTAGGCATTTGGGAAAAATGTTGCATAGTGAGGATGTCTTTAATCAATAACATCATACAAAGTCCAGTAAACATAAAAAAAAGCTAAATCAATATTTAGTGTGACCAACTTTGCCTTCAAAACAGCACCAATTCTCCTAGGGACACCTGGACACAGTTTTTCTTGGTTGTTGGCAGATAGGATGTTCCAAGCTTCTTGGAGAATTTGCCACAGTTTTTCTATCTATTTAGGCAGTCTCAATTGCTTCTGTCTCTTCTTGTAATCCTAGACTGACTCGATGTTCAGTGGGGGGCTCTGTGTGGAAATGCCATCTGTTGCAGTGCTCCCTGTTCTTCTATTCTATTCTGTTTGCAAAATAAATGTTTGGGAGTCTAAAATGTATATTTCCTATTGGCACACTAAAACTGAAAATATAAATAACCATATTAAGACAAAGGTTTTTGTGAAGCATCTTATGTGCCTAAGACTTTTGCACAGTACAGTACAATATATATATATATATATATATAATTTTTTATTATTATTTATTTTATTTTTTTGTGATAGTACAATATATATCAGCCAGGCAGAATGGGCAGTGGGTAATATTTAGCCATTTTGAGATTATGAGTTGATAATTGTGCCTTACTGACCAATTTAGAGAAGTGGACATTACGTACAATTACAAAAGAAGTAGTCACAAGTCGGTACCAAAATCTTTGTCAATGGAAAGTACACATTTTTTTCAATTTCTTTTTTTATTTTTTTTATTTTATTTTATTTTATTTTAGGTAAATATTGTATAAAATATGTGTTCATTTAAAAGCTATTTTTTTGTACAGCTTTGCCATCTTTAAATTGTATTATATGTTTTTGCGGTAACACTTCACAATAAGGTTGTATTTGTTAGTGCTACTTGACTACATTAGTTGACATGAACTAACAATTAACAACACTTTTCCAGCACTTATTAATCTTGATTAATGTTAATTTCAACATATACTAAAAAAGAAATTACCATTAAAAGTGGTATATGTTAACATAAATGCATTATAAAGTTAAAATAAAAACTAGGATTTGTAGAAATTAACATTAATCATGGTTAATAAATTCTGTAATACATTGTTCAGTGTCAGTTTATGATACCTTATATGCATTTACTAATGTATAACAAATAGAACCTTATTGTAAAGTGTTACAGTATTTGCGTAATTAAATAATATTTTAAGTGTATTTGCAATAATTTGTATTATTTATGTGGACAATTCTTTAATTAGGGGAACTTTTTTGTCACATAGGATTAATAAAGCTTCTATTCTCAAAGAACAAATTATAATAGCTTTAAACTTCTTTATTGTAACTCTTTTTTTAAATTACTTTTTCCTAATGTTTAAAAGTGTCTTCATTTGATGTCCCCTATATAATATGTGGTATTTTATGTTGTGATGAGGAGGAGGGCGTGGCCGGGCTGTGATGGAGCATGGCCGGCGCTGAATCAGCTGATCAGCGGGACAGCGAGATAAGGGGCGGCCAGAGACACCGGTTCGAGAGAGAGAGATGCACGTGGCCGCGTTGCATGTGTGTCTGTTTATATTTTTTTAAGTTCACTGTTTAAGTTCATTTATGCATTAAAAGTTTATGTTGATTGTTCAGCCAGTTCCTGCCTCTTCCTTGCCCAACCTTTACCTGTTACATATGTGTACAATTTGATTATTTATTTAGTATTTTTTAAATAAAAAATATCAATCTCTAATGCTGCTTTCATCACTATAACACCAAGCATTTTAGAGAGCAAGTACATTTTTCAAATGAGTTTTTCAAAATCCACTTGAAGGTTTATGGCATGAACAGATCTTGGCTCCGGACATGTGATGAATTTTAACAAATGAAAAAGAAAAAAAAAGGTTTACTTTTTTGAGGTAAGTAATGAAAAGTGCCCCTTATGGAATAAAAACCCATATATGGGTGTTACATTGGTGACCCTGCTTTCGAGATCAACAAAATATCAACAAAAACTCACATTGGTCGACCACTATTTCTATTCCTTCTCTTTTCTCCAGGCTTCCAGCAGGTAAAGGTGAGATGTCCCGTCAATCACATCCAGTGTCTCGGCACACAAAGGTGTGTTCATTTCAGTAAACTCTGCAACGGGTTGTGGGACTGTGAGGACGGCTACGACGAGGGTGTGCACTGCCGCGGTGAGTGCTGATTGGCTGCTAGCATATCCCTCAGCATGAGATTTTTTTATCCATCGGTTTAATTTGGTAATATGTATGTATATATATGAAATATATCTATCTATCTATCTATCTATCTATCTATCTATCTATCTATCTATATATATATATATATATATATATATATATATATATATATATATATATATATATATATACAGTTGTCCTCAAAAGTTTGCATACCCTTTCAGAAATTGTGAAATTTTGGCATTTTGAAAATATGACTGATCATGAAAAAAAACTGTCTTTTATTTAAGGATAGTGATCATATGAAGCCATTTATTATCACATAGTTGTTTGGCTCCTTTTTAAATCATAATGATAACAGAAATCACCTAAATGGCCCTGATCAAAAGTTTACATACCCTTGAATGTTTGGCCTTGTTACAGACACACAAGGTGACACACACAGGTTTAAATGGCAATTAAAGGTTAATTTCCCACACCTGTGGCTTTTAAAATTGCAATTAGTGTCTGTGTATAAATAGTCAATGAGTTTGTTAGCTCTCACGTGGATGCACTGAGCAGGCTAAATACTGAGCCATGGGGAGCAGAAAAGAACTGTCAAAAGACCTGCGTAACAAGGTAATGGAACTTTATAAAGATGGAAAAGGATATAAAAAGATATCCAAAGCCTTGAAACTGCCAGTCAGTACTGTTCAATCACTTGTTAAGAAGTGGAACATTCGGGGATCTCTTGATACCAAACCAAGGTCAGGTAGACCAAGAAAGATTTCGGCCACTAAAAAACTGCCAGAAGAATTGTTTGGGATACAAAGAAAAACCCACAGGTAACCTCAGGAGAAATACAGGCTGCTCTATAAAAAGACAGTGTGGTTGTTTCAAGGAGCACAATACGACGATACTTGAACAAAAATGAGCTGCATGGTCGAGTTGCCAGAAAGAAGCCTTTACTGCGCTAATGCCACAAAAAAGCCCAGTTACAATATGCCTGACAACACCTTGACATGCCTCACAGCTTCTGGCACACTGTAATTTGGAGTGAAGAGACCAAAATAGAGCTTTATGGTCACAACCATAAGCACTATGTTTGAAGAGGGGTCAACAAGGCCTAAAGTGAAAAGAATACCATCCCCACTGTGAATCATGGGTGGCTCGCTGATGTTTTGGGGATGTGTGAGCTCTAAAGGCACGGGGAATCTTGTGAAAATTGATGGCAAGATGAATGCAGCATGTTATCAGAAAATACTGGCAGAGAATTTGCATTCTTCTGCACGAAAGCTGCGCATGGGATGCTCTTGGACTTTCCAGCATGACAATGACCCTAAGCACAAGGCCAAGTTGACCCTCCAGTGGTTACAGCAGAAAAAGGTGAAGGTTCTGGAGTGGCCATCACAGTCTCCTGACCTTAATATCATCGAGCCACTCTGGGGAGATCTCAAATGTGCAGTTCATGCAAGATGACCATAGACTTTGCATGACCTGGAGGCATTTTGCCAAGACGAATGGGCAGCTGTACCACCTTCAAGAATTTGGGGCCTCATAGACAACTATTACAAAAGACTGCATGCTGTCACTGATGCTAAAGGGGGCAATACACAGTATTAAGAACTAAGGGTATGCAGACTTTTGAACAGGGGTCATTTCATTTTTTTCTTTGTTGCCATGTTTTGTTTTATGATTGTGTCATTCTGTTATAACCTACAGTTGAATATGAATCCCATAAGAAATAAAAGAAATGTGTTTTGCCTGCTCACTCATGTTTTCTTTAAAAATGGTACATACTCTACCGATCAAATGTTTTGAAACACTTGACCGAAGTGTTTCTCATGATCTTAAAAATCTTTTGATCTGAAGGCGTATGCTTATATGTTTGAAATTAGTTTTGTAGACAAAAATATAATTGTGCCACCATATTAATTTATTTCATTATAAATCTAAAATGTAATTAAAAAAAAGTTTTTGAAATTGATGACTTGGACCAAATAATAAAGAAAAGCAGCCAATAAGTGCACAGCATATAGATGGGAACTCCTTGAATACTGTTTAAAAAGCATCCCAGGGTGATACCTCAAGAAGTTGGTTGAGAAAATGTCAAGAGTATATTTCTGAAAATTCTAGGCAAAGGGTGACTACTTTGAAGATGCTAAAATATAACACAGTTTTGATTTATTTTGGATTTTGTTTAGTCACGACATAATTCCCATAGTTCCATTTATGTTATTCCATAGTTTTAATGACTTTACTATTATTCTAAAATGTGAAAAAAAAAAAAAAAAATAATATATATATATATATATATATATATATATATATATATATATATATATATATATATATATATATATAAAAAATAAAGAATGAGTAAGTGTTTCAAAACTTTTGACCAGTAGTGTATATTACCAATTCTCCAAGGGTATGCAAACTTTTGAGCACAACTGTATATATATATATATATATATATATATATATATATATATATATATATATATATATATATATATATATATATTTCATGTATTAAAGCTATTTCAGAGAATTACAAAAATTCAGCATCGTACGTGGTGTTAATTCTGTAGCTTTGGTGGAAACATTTGTTTGTGAATATTTTTAATTAATTCAGTTGCATCAGACTATATTTTAACGATCATTTATTCTGGAAACATTTTTAATTCTTCTAGGTTTCATTGAATGCTATCGAGAGTGGGTTTGAGGAAAGGTCTTTGTTAATAGACTCTATGGCAATAACTGAATGCTTACAGAAATCCCTAGATCCAGGCTGTAGTTTAAAATGTTTGTTATAAAAATTTTATGTTTTTTTGGTCGAAAAGGGCATGAGTGTTTCAGAGAGAGGGAAAGGACAAAGCACTTTCTCTTTCCACATTTTCATGTTTGTGTGTGTGTGTGTTTGTGTGTGTGTGTGTGTGTGTGTGTGTGTGTGTATGAGAGGAAGACAGATTGCTAAATGATTAAGGACATATCTTGGCACTTTGCTGTAATGCCGTATGTTGGTGTGCGATTATGGCATTATGCCCAGTGGCCTGCACATTTCGGTCCTGCTAACTAAAGTAGAAGTGATGTCATACATCAGAGTTCTGTAGAAATAATTTTGACCTTCTGTGGTCAAATCCTTCAATTCCGACACCCACCACTTTGTTTCTCGCCATTTAAAGGTGAAGTGTGTCATTTTTGCGCAACTAGGGTCACCAAACGGAATAAAGAAACAAACAAGCATCTCAAACACTCCCCTAGCCTGCCTTTCATTTGAAAAAACAGATATTCCGCCCCAAACTCCATTTGATGAACTAATGTCACGTTCACATAATCAATGATGAGCGCAATTCAAAGGTTGTATTTACACTCTTAAATTACTTTTTTCACTTCACTGATGGTTAGGTTTCAGGTTGGGGTTTGGGTTAGGGCATATGGTTACTAAATTGTGCAAAAAATAAATAAAAAATACATTTGGCACCACTCTCTGGACATTTCACCTAGAAACTAGAACTCACGCATGCCCATTTGTTCAACAAAACTTGCATTTTCGACCACTAGGGGCAGTGATTTAAATTTCACTAAGCACAGACCAATTTCAGCAGCGGAATTTTCGACCTGCTGTCGCCAACTTCATTGTGAGATCAGTCTGTATAAAACACAACTCCCATGCTAATACACACACACACACACACACACACAAAAAGAGCCAGTAATTAGCCTATTTTACAAAAGCTGTGTCCCAAACGACACACTATACACTATGCATTTACAAAATATTCTATGCATTCAGCCATGTAGTGCATGAACTTTCAAAGTGTAGTATCGTCCCAAATTGAACACATAACGGGTTTTTTTTTTGTTTGTTTTTTTTTTACTACACGGAAGCATTCACCATTTAACAGCTGACAGAAGTGACGTTTCAAGTGCTAGCTGCTAGCTTTAGCGCATTAGCCAACCTCAGTTCAACACTTGTACCTTAAACAATGTCCATATTCCCAGAGCTTGTGATGATGGTAAAGCATTCAACTCACATTTGTAAGGTGCTGTATCCACTGAAGTTTTGCTAGCTGGGTACTTAAAATACCCAGCTAGGGTACTTAAAGTACACTTCTTTTTGCTGCATTTTCAGTGTTAACATACTGCTCGCACTGCTTACACTATAAAATGGCATAGAATAGTGCAGAAGTTTGCACTTTGGGACACTCCTAAAGTGTTTGACTGGAATACATTTGTAGAACATATTGCAGTTGTTTGATTTCAGTTTCGTGCTAGATAAGCACAGTTGGCTTAATGTAATACTTTCTGCTAAAAGGCAATTACTGTTTCTCCACATGATGAAGTGAAGATTGTGTTATTTGACATTTGTGGTGAATGGAAGCGTGAAAGCACAATGATTTATATGGACACCACAGCCTAGTTTATGTCCAAAACCTGCTGCAAGCTTTTATGTATTGCAGCCGTGCACGTTTAACTGTTCAGATGCATGTGCTACATCATTCATGTTTTGAGAATACAGTATGTGTATTTAATTATGGCTGTAATAAATGAACTTATGGATGTATTCATCATCCTCACCTTCAGGTGAACCGCATGTTAGCATGCATACGCAAGGATTATTACAATGGAGATCACTTGGAAGGTGGACTTTTACATTTACATTTTATGCTGCATCTCAATCTTGGTCTTGGTCCTGTTTCAAAGTAAATAAAATATGTCGGTTTGGGGTGGTAGGTATGGAACAAGTCTCTCCTGTGAGGAACACATAGGGGATGTTTTGTTCCACTGTAGTCTGGTTTAGAATTGCTCTCCATGCACTTGTCATAACTGAGCATTCATGATTTACATTATTAGTCCGCAGAGCAGATATCAGCTCTCACTCCTGGAGGTATTAGAATCTGGGACAGATAGAGAGAACGAGCTAGAAAAGAGCAAGAGGTAGCGCTAGAAGATGTTTTCTGCCTTCTACCTCACAGCACATACCGATGTGGCCATTGCTTCTTTTCATGCACTTTCTTGCGATCTTTCATGCGTCTTCATAAAATCAAAATGTACCCCGTGTATTTTTGTAATACATCACTTTGGTCTTTTATCGTTACAAACTCAGTATAACTTTCGTTCTTTTGTAGAACAATAAACAAGATGTTAGGCAGATTTCTTACACTGCTCTTTTCCATGAAAACAAAAATGAATGGTTAGGGACACTTTCGATCAATTTGTGGAATGAAGCGATAGCTTTTTGTAAGAACTGCAATGTAAAAATCTTCCCTTCCACTGTATGCAACTCTGAAATCCCAATGCGTCTTGTGTCGCATGTGTAAATATATTGCGCCTTATATGGCACCTGAAGATGTGTCATGCCAGAATGGTTCTACAGCGAAGTAAAAATGTTTTTACGATTTCTTAAATTTCATGACATAAATTTTGGCAAATTTTCCTCACAAAGCAATCGATTTGGTTGGAATACAGTGCTCAAGCCGTATGGACAACCTTGTCAGCATGATCACAGGGGAAATCAACAAGTTTCAGTAAGTTAATGTACGATGGAATTAAACCCAAGAATTAATGTCAAGTGTCATCCACCATCAGACATTTTTGCAACAATTCAAGCATGAAGACATTTCCCTCTAGTGCTACTAATACAACCTCCGAGACACTGGTTTTTGTCTTGAGGAAACTAGGAAGTAATAGCATTCACACAAACTAGGGAGCGTAATTCTGAGGTTGGATCTTCGCTCCACTGACTGTTAGGTTTATGGTTGGGGTTTGGGTTAGGGGGTGGAGTTAAAATACACATTACTGTTGACTGTATTAAGTCATTTAGAACTTAAAATACAATTCGCTTTCCATCATTTGGTAACTGGAGCTCACATGTGCCCCATATGTTCAACAACAGTTCCAGCCTCAGCCGCTGTAGTGCAGTGATTCGACTTTTGGTTAGCACAGACCGATTTCTACCTAAACAGTTAGATCTGTCTGAACACTTTTATCGTACTTCTTTGTCATTTTTTAAATCTCATTTTGTGTTCCATGGAAGAAAGTCATAGGTGTTTGAAATGACATGAGGGTTAATAAATGAAGACAGCTTTCCATTTTGGATAAACTTTCCCTTTAATGTGATTGGCTTGAAACATTTGAGGAGATGGAAATTTGGTTGGTCACACTTTATATTAGGTGGCCTTAACTACTATGTACTAACATTAAATACATACAAGACTATGTATTTACTGTGTAACTACATGTTGTTCTGCAAAATATCCACATTTGCTGCTACTGAGTTTGAGGTACGGGGTAAGGGTTGGGTTAGGGGTGAAGTTAACAGTGTAACTAAAATGTAATTAAATGCAGATACTTTAAATGTAATTACAATGCATCAACATGTATGTACATAATAAGTACATTGTATTAAATGGTTAAGTACATAGTAGTTAAGGCCCCCTAATATAAAGTGGGTCCCTTTGGTTTCTATGTTAATAAAGCCAAGTAAACAGTCTTACAGATACTTGAGCCGCAAACTAACAGTGATAAAGTACTTGTATATTTTATTTTATTTTGTTTGGAGAAACAAATCAAAGAGAGCATCTTTTGGACCAAAGTGTGTTCTTTTGCAACTTTTTCTTTGCATTCCCCTCCTGTCGATTGTGTGGAGATTTCTTTTGTCATTGAGGAATGGAGCTTGCCTTTAAGTGACCACTGTGGCTCTCTAGAGACAAAATAAAAGAGAATAAAGAGATTTTGGCTGTGTGGATGTGTGTGTGTGTGTGTGTGTGTGTGTGTGTTTGAGTTTGTGCTAGTGTATTTTTCAGTATGATCACTTATCTTCTCTTGTTTTGGACCTTCTCACACAGATTATATTTAGATCAGTGGCCCCGATAAGGACATTATATCATTTTTATTATTATTCAGATAGAGTGTGCTGGTGTCAGACTGACTGAGTGTAGACATGTGAAATGAATAACTTAACAAAGATGGCAAAGAACGGGAGAGAAGATAACAGCATTGAAGACAAAAGAGAGTCACACATTTAATTAACTTCCCTGAAAACGCCCATGCACACTCATACATACAGGAAAGAACATACATTTTACACGCAATTGGCTGATTTCATTGTGGAGATGTTCTTGATCTGTTGCATATGTTCTTGGATGTAACAATTCAGATTTCTCACGGTTCAGTTTGTATTTCTGTGGTCACGGATTTGTTTCGGTTCAGTAAACACTTGGTACAAAATAAGAGGTGCACTGCATAAGAAATTTGAGGCCAATAACAATAATCAATATTTTAACAATGCGATCAGTAGCAATCCAGTTGCTGATATTTGTTTTTCAATGAGTCACTTTTACCATATTTTAAAAGCATTAAGCCATATACTGCTGTAAAATTCAACACAATGTAAAATATGAGACAAAAATGAACATTTTGTGAAATTTTAGGAATCTATAGGAAACCCTTTTAAGGTGTAATTTCTTTGCCACTAGCACCACCAAATGTAATTGCAAAAATAATTATTGTTTTCAAACAAGTTTCTCGAATACTCCCCCTGTCTGTCATTGTCCAGATCACACAGTTCAGCCTTAAGTAACACAAATCACCATTAACTAATTAACCATTTGTGAGAAGATGCAATTCATAGATATTTCAAAGAATATTCCAGGTTCAATACATGTTGAACTCAATCGACAGCATTAGTTACATAATGTTGATTTGTTTGCCAAAGGTTTGCTGCAAGTTCACCACTACTGGTGAAGAGCTGCAAACTTCTGGCAAACATTTGTGGCCATTTACAAGCTCATTTGCATGTGAAAATAATGAGTGACAAATTTGTGGCAAGTTTGTGGCTAGTTTCCCAGAACTCTAGATTTTTTGTAAGGGTGGGGCCAATCCGTAAACGTCAAAATACTCACTGTTTCAAAAGTATAGCCACAAGACGTACACAATATGTGTGTTAACATGATTTTAGTGTAATAAAATCACTTACTATCCTTTTCTGTGTAAAGTTATATCCAATTTTACAACTTTGTTGCCATGACAACATTGTCAACAAAGCCTAAAATGACTACAAAACGCCAATTTAAACCAATAAACCCTCCAAAAATTTGCCAAATTCACTTCCTTTGAAAGTAGTTCACTGTAACCTCGATGTTTGCTGCTTTCTTTTTTTTAAGAAAAGGAGGGATGAGTCAAAATATATTTGTGTGTGTGTGTGTGTGTTAATCAACATTATGCCACAAATGCTGTCGATTGATCTTAACTTGTATTGAACCCAGAATATTCCTTTAATATTTAAATTCAGAGGTGTTTTTAAATGCTTAAATGCAAATGTGTGGTGCAAACTCAAATGTAAAGTTGCTCACATTTGCAAAACATACAATTCAAAAAATGTTCCTCTTTCTACCCAACATGGTGTCAAACAGTCATACTCCACCACACTTGAGTAAGAACAATCATAACCTGAGCTATGCTCCTATGATCTTCACATGTGCTTTTGTGCGATGATATTTCGCAATGGAATGTCTCCATTTCCATAAAATCGGCGTTGGGGTGAAAGGTCTTCTTGAATTCCACAGTACCGGACATAAGTGATGGGTTTTCTGCCCTCGGGGCTTGAAAAGCTGCCTTTTTTACACATCCATTGAGTCCACATTTATAGCACAAAGGAAATTTTAAAGCTCATAAACTTTATATCTTTATGTGACAGCAAGGACTGTAACCTTGAAAATGTGCTGAGTGCCCCCCTGCACTCATAGAACTTTTATTTATTTTTACTCTCTCTCTCTCTCTCTCTCTCTCTCTCTCTCTCTCTCTCTCTCTTCACATCTGCAGTCTTTCACAGTTACCTTGAGCAAAATATTTTAGCTGTCTCAAATGATGCACTGTGCACTTACAATATACAGTCGATTATTTAGTGTATAAAGTGTAATATTGTCTTTACAAAAATTTTACTACACAAAAGCATTCACCATTTTTAAGCTGACGGAGGTGACGTTCCAAACACACACTATGTGTCACTGCTAGCTTTATCGCGGTAGCCATCCTTAACTTAACACTTTTGTCTCAAATAATACAAATATTCACAGAGTGTGGGGTGATGTTACAGCATTCAAAACATTTGTAAGGTGCTGTCTTCACACAACTTTTGCTAGTTGCCACATTTGCCTTCAATATAATCCTTTTGTCAGGCCAGCAGATAACCTGCCCATACCAGATACTGTCTCATGATGCAATTTGCCTCATTTGACAAATCAGCTTTTGAAGGTGCATTCACACTCTGTGCAACTTTGTTGCATCAGATCATAGCCAGCTTAAAGTGTGTTGCCATCACAGTGCTCTTTTAGTCAGTACATTTGCATGCACTTAGAACATTTAAAAGACTAATTATTGTTTCAGTTCGACAGAAAGCTAAGTTTTAATGTAAATGCTTCAGTCTGATTGAAATCGTACTGGACTAACAGGCTTAGATAAAGTGATTGTTGCTAGGCTTCATCCAGAATGTATACATAGTATTCAGATAAGAATAAGAATCAACTCTTGTGTAGATACAGTACGAGGGTAAGTAAGTCTAAATTTGCACTGGGCAATGAGTTTCTGTCTTGTATTGTGCGCTTGGCCTAAGCAGTATGCTAGTTTTCCATTCCAAACATAGCCACAGTCTGTTGCAGTTACCTTGAGCAAAAGCTTTTGAGTCTAAACTGAATCTGTTCTCAGACAATTCCACATGGAAAAGATGCACAATTTCTCTTTCATCTCCTGAGGAAAAAAGAGTGATAGATTTGTCCCCTGCTTGCTGGCTGTTAGCATATTAATAACATTAGCCAGTACTGCAGATGTGTTCAGGATGAAGTGTAGACTCGTTTGTTTCCTCTCCCTCTCTGAAAATTCCTGCTACTATATGTTTAGCAAAGCCTAGAATTGATAAAACCTCAGAATGTGACAGGCCTGACAGCCTTTGGTGCAGAATTTGATGTAGAGTTTGTGCTTTAATTCTGATGGAAAAGAGGTCTTGGGTGAAAATCCTCACTGCGTGCTGTACTGAAGGCCAAGACAGGAATGTTGTGAAGTTCAAAGTGAAAAAACAAGAGTAGAATGTCTGACTAGCTTGAAATTGGCACTTGAATGTTCTGACAAATCCCCTTGGTAAGATTGGCTTCACATCACTCCATTGCAGTTTAGCCACAGATATATGCTAAATCCACAACACAAGATGTTACTGAGATGGTGATGTATGATGTTTTGCAGTGTTAGCATGCACAGATGAATTTGGTATGAATTTTTAAAGTGTTGTATCATCTCAAATAGAACACCAAGGCCATGTTCACACAGCAGCAGGATATGGTTGGCAGACCTGTTTTGAGTGCTCAATATGGTTACGGTTACACACATTCGGTTATTTATGAGAGTTACAACTGCATTCTATAACTGAACTTAGACCCGTAAA
The DNA here is from genome assembly GCF_019703515.2 of Myxocyprinus asiaticus. NCBI lineage: Eukaryota > Metazoa > Chordata > Actinopteri > Cypriniformes > Catostomidae > Myxocyprinus > Myxocyprinus asiaticus. The sequence continues at coordinate 18,708,620 of NC_059393.1, forward strand.
TTTTCAGGTATCACAACCGCATTCTCGGCAAAGCTGTGCTGTGTGAATGGAACCATACTGGACAAGTACATCATAGTCTCTAGTTTGAGAAATAGATGCTTCACATGTCCTCAGCTGTCAGCTTCATTAAATTCTACACGCTCAACACCAGTTTCATGTACAACAGTAAAGAGAAGACTCAGGGGTGCAGGCCTTATGGGAAGAATTGCAAAGGAAAGCCATTTTTGAAACAGAAAAACAAAAAGAAAAGGTTAGAGTGAGCAAAGAAACTCAGACATTGGACAACAGATAACTGGAAAAGAGTGCAATGGATCTTAACCCCATTGAAAACATCCAGTGAATGGCAGTTCAGTGGACAGAAATGCCTTGTTGATGAGAGAGGTCAACAGAGAATGGCCAGATTGGTTCGAACTGACAAAGTCTACGGTAACTCAGATAACCACTCTGTACAATTGTGGTGAGAAGAATATAATCTCAGAATGCTGTTCTGATATGTGGGTTGGTGCTGTTTTGGTGGCACCAGGGGGACCTACACAATATTAGGCAGCTGATTTTAATGTTGTGGCTGATCGGTGTATATGTATTAAAATGATCGGAAGCTACAGAAATCTTTGCTATGGTCTGTCTGAGAGAAATGCTTTGTCTCTCCTGGGCATTCACAGATAGAAGTGCACTGTATACTACAGGTGCCGGGCAGGAAACAGTCTTTGTGTTTCCCCTTTGAACATCCCAGTGGTAATAACACACTTGCCTTAGTTTCCCCCTCTACATTGTCAGTCCCTAATGAATATATGGAATTGAATAAAGCAGCCCAAACAGCAAGGTGACTAAAACGGTGAAACACACATGCACACCAACATCAAAAAAGATTGCTCTATCGACACCTCACAGTGGCTTTTATTTAACGGCAACCCACAGAGTAAACAAAAGATTGGGATAACAGGAATGCTGTCAAATGCCTAATGGTAGATTTATCTTTGAAACAACAGTTTTTCTTTATACAATCCCTTGCAAAACACAAATTTTGTCCTTATGAATTGGTTAAAGGGGATGTTTGTAATTTTTCAGATGTTAAAACACTTTCTCCTTTGCAGAGACAACTATAAGTTCGTTATAAGCCAGTCTTTGGTTGATCCCCAGAAAAGTGCAAAATCTGTGGCTCTGTGGTGCTATCAGATCATTACTCAGGTTGTTCGATCATCTCGACTTGCCCGACATAGCAATATTGGCTCAACCAATGGAGTGAGTTTGGGGCGGGATTACCTGTTTTTTTGACCAATGGTCAGTGGGAGTGTTCGGGAAACGTTTTGCCATTCCTTTTATGAAATGGCTTTTACAGAGCTTAAATTTGCTTATTATAATAAACAATGTTGTCTTTACTGTGTCCATGGGGGTTAATTTTATTATATTATTTATAGTATATTAGGAAGTCATCATTTGGTTGTGTATTGTTTCCATTTGTATGTGTCCCACTGCATAAAGGAGACAGTTTTAGATTTACACTTCCTATTGTCTATCTGAAATTCTTAAGTCTTCAGCTAACAGCTCCAAATGTTAAAATTCATCCAATAAATTCAACATTTATTTGTCCAGAGACAGCTGAGTATGTGCAAGTGTTAGCTAGAGTGCTAGTGATGTTGGCATAATATAGTATGATGGTGGGTGACTGAGGGTTAAGTGCTTTGCCCAGGGGCAGAACTGCAGTGGTCAGAGGAAGGGCAGGGACAGAGTTTTCATGTGTCAAGTTGAAGTCCTTTGGGGGCCTGACCAGCATTGGGGTGAGCCATCAAGTGCAGAGCCTTTACTGCTATATAAGGGCCTATTTATGTTGGCAACATACTGTTCTACACTGTACGCTTATAAGGTTTGTTTTTTTTTTAAATCCCTAAACCAAGACCTACATTTTCATTTGTAACTCCTCTTAGAGCTTTAAAGCTACATCCACCAAATTTGGTACAGCCCTTCAGACATTTCTGACTTGGGTTGCTATGATTTTTCTTACTGATCCAGCTTATGGTTATCCCGTAACAGATGATCAAATATAAAATAAAAATCTATTAGACTTACATTTACAGTATGTTAAAACTGGCTAAAAGTTTGTCCATCTGTCTGTCTGTCTGTCTGTCTGTCTATCTATTTATCTATCTAATACTTATTGTATGTGGTCTGAACAACCAGATGCATTTACACTTGCCTGAGTCGTGTCTTGTTTGCATCTCAAACCACCTCCTAAACATACTGGCGGACATTTACATTTCAGATAGCTGTCCGATCAGTGAAAACAAATGAAGTCACCAAATGTAAATGCCTCCTAAATCTGGCTAAATACATTATTGTGTCTAGTCATGGAGCACAGAACAGGTAAGCAGCCCGTCCATCTGTGTTGGTTTATGTGGATCCCATATCTGTGTTGCCTGCTGTGATGCTTGTAAATTCAGAAGTGTTGATGAAGTGGTAAAATAAACCAGCTCTGTTTCACAGTCACACCTCAGATGTCTCACTTCAATTTCCTTTAGTTTTTCTGTACTAAAGAAGTGTAGATTCAAACCTGCTCCAGTGTTTGTGAAATTATGTAATAATTATTTTTGTTGTAACTGTAAAAATGTATATCTTGTGACCCATTTTCCATTCCCATTAAATTTAACTCATAATGTTCTCACAGTCCATGGGAAAATAATGGGCAAATTCCAGACAAAGAGGCTGATCAAACCGAATGCGTTTTACGCAAAAAAAAAAAAAAAAAAAAAGGACAAAAAGAAAACCACACACAGCACAACAGAGAGAGGACACAGGTGTCTCAAGATGCGTTTTTATCAGTTGAAGCTCTTTTTAACTTGACACGGTGTCTAAAAAACGTGCCGCTTTTTCGTGAGGCACTGTAAAAACTGCAAGATGTGGTGCAACGGTCAAGACATCTGTCTAGCGCGTATTTACACATAAAAAACAAATGGAAAACAGTGCAGACAGACGCAGGAGCACGTTCTGTGTGAATGCCCCCACAAATGCAGCAAAATGTAAATGTGGCAACTCAAGGGTTAAAAGAGAGCAGCTCAGCTGTTGAATCAGGAGAACATGGCTGAAACAGATTCAAACTGAACAAAACACCAAGTAGGAGAGTTGATTATCAGACAAGAATTTCAATTTATTAGGTCAAAATCATTGTTTACACTGCGAGTGGTGTCGAATGTGCATGGGCTACAACAAAACCAATCACATCTTTCATGTGAATTTCCTACATAGCAGCTAGGACATTCCACGCCACCCGGATCTACTAATCTCCTGGAGCAGAAAGGAGCCCATTACTGGTGGACTCCAGCTGTGAGTCAGGTTCCCTCACAACAGGATTTATCTCCTGTGAACTCCACAGCTCTCCTTCAAGGTGATTTTCTCTCAGCAAGGAGCCCTACTTCCTCTGACACTCGCCGGGTGATGTAGTGTTAACGGCAGTGGGTTGGTAAAGGTTCTGAGTCTGGCAGGGATGTTGAGGTAAATGCCTGTAGATCTATTTCTCTACCCAGCCCAAAGAGCTTGAACTTTAGCTACTGTGAACAATCAGTCACTCTGGGGTGTCCCATACCACATAAAAAATTGAAGATGGAGACCTTGAAAATCTATACAGCCTTAAATGCTTGAGTTTAAAGGTGCACTCAGTAACATTCGTGTTTATGTTGCATTGACACCTAGCAGCACATATGCAGCATTGTCTACGACAGACAAACACTTTTGGACATTGGTTCAGCGATCTCACACCGAAAACCGGACTTCACATTCCTCAATGCCGACCCGCTGTTTACAAACACGCAAGCGGAGCCCTTTGTCTGGGCAGCATGGCCGCGGAAACGCAGGAGGAAAAGGGGAAACAGAGCCGGCGTTCTCATCAGAGTAAGACGCCACGCAAATCGACCCCCGCTACCCACTATTCTACTGGCAAATGTTCAGTCTCTGGATAACAAGCTCTGCGAGCTGAAAGCGCGGATCTCTTTCCAATGAGAGATGAGGGACTGCTGCATTATCTGCCTTACGGAAACTTGGATGTCTGCGGAGATTCCAGACTCAGCCATTGAACCCGCGGGGTTCTCCATGCTCCGAGCGGACAGAGCGAAAGACCTCTCAGGTAAAACTAGAGGAGGTGGTGTATGTTTTATGATCAACAAATCCTGGTGTGATCAGAGGAATGTACATTCCATCAAGTCTTTCTGTTCTCCTGATCTGGAATTTCTTATGCTTCTGTGTCGACCATTCTGGCTACCGAGGGAATTCACAGCGGTCATTATCACTGCTGTGTACATCCCCCCACAAGCTGACACAGACCGGGCAATCAAGGAACTGTATGGGAGTATAAGTGAGCAGGAAACCGCGCACCCTGAGGCCGCGTTCATTGTGACCGGGGACTTTAATAAAGCCAGTTTAAAATCAGTCGCACCAAAATATCACCAGCACATTAGTTTCAACACACGAGGGGACCGGGTTTTGGACCATTGCTACTCTCCGTTCCGGGATGGCTACAAATCCCTCCCCCGCCCACCATTTGGCAAATCGGACCACTCTTCCATTCTGCTTCTGCCCGCTTACAGGCAGAAATTGAAACAGGAAGCACCCACCCTCAGAACGATCCAGTGCTGGTCGGACCAATCAGACTCTACGCTACAAGACTGTTTTGATAGCACGGACTGGGAGATGTTCCGGTCCGCCTCTGATGACGACATCGAGCTTTACGCTGATAGCGTAATGTGTTTCATCAGAACGTGTGTAGAGGAAGTGATTCCGACCAGAACTGTGCGAATCTATCCGAATCAGAAGCCGTGGATCAACAGCGATGTTCGCGCGGCACTTAATGTGTGGACCTCCGCTTTTAATTCCAGGAACGCGGAGGAGCATAAACAAGCCAGTTATGCCCTCCGAAAAACTATCAAAACAGCAAAACGCCAGTACAGGAGCAAGATTGAAGGACAGTTTAACACCACCAACTCTAGAAGCATGTGGCAGGGAATTAACATCATCACGGACTTTAAAGGGAATAAAAACTCCGCCATGAACACCGCTGCCTCTCTACCGGATGAGCTAAATACTTTTTATGCTCGTTTCGAGGGAACTAACACCGCCCTCGCGGAGAGAGCTCTCACGGCCGAAGCTACAGAGGTTAGTTCACTCTCCGTCTCTGTAGCGGATGTAACCCGATCCTTCCGACGGGTGAATATCCGCAAAGCCGCGGGTCCAGACGGCATTCCGGGCCGCGTCGTCAGAGCGTGCGCGAACCAGCTGGCTGGTGTTTTTACGGACATTTTCAACCTTTCCCTCTCTTTGTCTGTAGTCCCCACATGCTTTAAAACATCCACCATTGTGCCTGTTCCAAAACAATCGAAAATAACTTGTTTAAATGACTGGCGTCCTGTTGCTCTGACCCCCATCATCAGCAAATGTTTTGAGAGACTAATCAGAGATTACATCTGCTCTGTATTACCACTCAATCTTGACCCGCTGCAGTTTGCTTACCGCAACAACCATTCCACTGATGATGCCATTGCATCTACAATACACACTGCTCTCTCCCACCTGGAAAAAAAGAACACTTATGTGAGAATGTTGTTTGTAGACTACAGCTCAGCATTCAACACCATAGTGCCCTCCAAGCTTGATGAGAAACTCCGGGCTCTGGGCTTAAACAGCTCGCTGTGCAGCTGGATCCTGGACTTCCTGTCAAGCAGACGCCAGGTGGTTAGAATAGGCAGCAACATCTCCTCATCACTGACCCTCAACACTGGAGCCCCGCAGGGCTGTGTTCTCAGCCCACTACTGTATTCCCTGTACACACATGACTGTGTGGCAACACATAACTCCAATGCCATCATTAAGTTTGCTGATGACACGACGGTGGTAGGTCTGATCACTGACAATGATGAAACAGCCTACAGAGAGGAGGTGCACACTCTGACACACTGGTGTCAGGAGCACAACCTCTCCCTCAACGTCAGTAAGACAAAGGAGCTTGTGGTGGACTTCAGGAGAAAAGACAGAGAACACAGTCCAATCACCATCAATGGAGCACCAGTGGAGAGAGTCAGCAGCTTCAAGTTCCTGGGTGTCCACATCACTGAGGAACTCACATGGTCCGTCCACACTGAAGTCGTTGTGAAGAAGGCTCATCAGCGCCTCTTCTTCCTGAGACGGCTGAGGAAGTTTGGAATGAACCGCCACATCCTCACACGGTTCTACACCTGCACTGTGGAGAGCATCCTGACTGGCTGCATCTCCGCCTGGTACGGCAATAGCACTGCCCACAACCGCAAAGCACTGCAAAGGGTGGTGCGAACTGCCAAACACATCATTGGAGGTGAGCTTCCCTCCCTCCAGGAAATATATACAAGGCGGTGTGTGAAAAAAGCTCGGAGGATCATCAGAGACTCCAGCCACCCGAGCCATGGGCTGCTCTCACTGCTACCATCAGGTAGGCGGTATCGCAGCATCAGGACCCGCACCAGCCGACTCCATGATAGCTTCTTCCCCCAAGCAATCAGACTTCTGAACTCTTGATCTCCCACGATCAAAATACATCAGCCCTGCACTTTATTACTCTTTTATCTCACACCGGACTGTCATAAATTATATTACTGTCATTATATTATGTCTCTCTTAACAACTGACTATCAACCGACAGCCTGAATGTCAATACAGTACAATACTGTACATTCTATATATATACTTTTTTCATATATATTTTAATTTTTATTGAATAATGTGTATCTATATAGTATCTATATAGTAAAAAACAAAAACAGCATATTGTATACTGTACAGTGTATGTTATTATTTGTATATTGTTGAGTGTAACTATGTGTATAACAGATGTTTAAATTGTGTTGTGTTAATTTGATGTTTTAAGTTGTGTAATTATGTATAACAGATGTTTAAATTGTGTTGTGTTAATTTGATGTTTTAAGTTGAGTTTAATTATGTATAACAGATGTTTAAATTGCGTTGTGTTAATTTGATGTTATTGTAAATTGGTATATGTCTCATCACTGTCACGACTGCTATGTTGATCGGAACTGCACCCAAGAATTTCACACACCATTGCACTTGTGTATATGGCTGTGTGACAATAAAGTGATTTGATTTGATTTGATTTGATTGACAGAAAAAAAAAAAAAAAAAAAAACCGGAAGTTATCAGTTACCATTGTCATTGTAAAAACTTGTTAATCGCAGTCGGCCATGAGTTATTCTTTCCACCATTAAAAACTTCAAATTATATGGGATTATTGTGACAAAGCGAGTAATATTTGGATAGTCATATAATTTCATTATGGCGCCGCTCATGAATGTACGCCCAGCACCATGAGTAGAATAAAGAAGCTTTTTTGCTAACAATATTACCAAGTCTTCATCTCATGTGAGTGTGCATCATTTAAAAACAAACAACAACAACAACAACAACAACATATTAAATCTAACATATTAAATTTTAAATTCTTGTAATCAGATTAGTTACTGACTTTTAATGAAGGCAATTACTTTTAAAGATGAAGTGTGAAACTTATTCTGTTAAAATGGGTGCTGTTATTCAGTCATATGTAAAGGAATATTCCGGTACAAGTTAACTCAATCGACAGCATTTGTGGTATAACATTGAGTACCACAAAAAATAATTCTGCCTCATCCCTCCTTTTCTTTAAAAAAAAAAAAAAGTACAAATCGAGGTTACATTGAGGCACTCACTATGAAAGTGAATGGGGCCAGTCCGTAAACTTTAAAATACACACTCTTTCAAAAGTATAGCCACAAGACGTAAACAATGTGTGTGTTAACATGATTTTAGTGTGATAAATCACTTACTAACCTTTTCTGTGTAAAGTGCTATCCAATTGTACAACTTTGTTGCTATGACGACGTAATGCAAAACCCTAAACAATCACAAAAATGACAAATAAAACCACTTTACAGCTCAAATAACACACCAGTTTTAACAAAAAAAATTAATTTAAATGCTTTTATTAAATTATTAGCTTCATACTGCTGCCCTAAACCCTCCAAAAATTGGCCCCCATTCACTTCCATTGTAAGTGCCTCATTGTAACCCAGATTTTTGCATTTTTTAAAGAAAAGGAAGGATCAGTTGAAATTCATTTTTGTGTTAATCAAAAAACTTTAGAGCTTTTAGCACTGACACTGCAGACATAAATGAAACTTCATCCAAATTGTCCAGTAAGACAGAAGCACAACATGGCATTGGGAAAACGCTGATGCTTCACTTCAGTGAGTCATGTGAGTGTAGATTTTCACAGGTCCCATTTGGGTTAGTTCTGTACAAAATAAAAACATGGCAAAGAGATTCTTTCACCATCACTTGATCATTGACACGGCATCACTGCTGTGTGTGTTTGTGGTGTGTGTCAGTAATGACCCCGGGCGGACACATCGCAATCCGCCCTCCTCCAACCAGTGTTCAGAACTCACATGGAGCTGAATGAAATGTCAGAATCTAATGTCAAATCGGTAAATGTTTTTATCACGATTAAGAAAGATTAACAAGTTAAACGTTTTAAATTAATCACATGCGTTAACGCGCTATTTTGTCAGCTCTTGTTAAAATACTTTCTCCTATCCCAGCTTAGTATGCATAGTCATAATTAAGCCATTTTACAGTAGGTTGATTTCCTCGAAAAGGGTAAACACTGTCTCTATTGCGCTATTAAAATTGTTCTGTTTGTTTTGAGCAGCCATCCAGCCCGACACAACAACGTTGACTCAATCAATATCGTGAGTTTGAGGCGGGACTATCTATAAAAAAATTTTTTTATCAATGGCAGATGGCCAGAGTTTGAAAAAGCTGTTTGAAAACAATGTTTATTTTTGTAATTCTGTTTGGTGATGCTAGTGTCGCAGAAATTACACACTTCAGCTTTCCATACAATACTTGGGTTTTACATGTTTCTAAAATAGAATTAATGTATTATACATTTAAAATATGAATTATGTTCAAAAGCACATCTGTTTGTGTTTCTGTGAATGAATGCCATGTGAAAATGTACAAGGAGGAAAACTTAAAATTATTTTGAACTTGAGTGAAAAAAAAACTAACTTTTTTGGGGAAAGTAATGTAAAAGTAAAGTAATTAGTAATGTGGTTGTTTTATCATTGAAGTAAAAAAGTCAAGTAAAGTAAGCTGATTAAAATTTTAGAGTAGAAGCGTCGTGCCCAAACCACACTCATGATCAGTTTTAACCAATCATCAATCACCATTTTTCAATGAAGTAATCAGTAAAGTAAGCTGATACAATTTTATAGTAGTTATCAGTAATTTGTAGTGGATTACTTTTTAGAGTAACTTACTCAACACTGCTAGCTAGCTGCAATCTCCTCAGCTGGCACGCACGATTGTAAATAGAGAATGTCACACCTAAATCACACCCACAATTAGTGTTAACCAATCATCAATGCTCTTCAACTTCTCCAAGTTCTCCTGGGTCATGAATTTCCCTGATGTTCACGGACATATAAGAAATATCACTTACAGAACACCTTTGCAGAACAAAAACATCAGTGCATTTCATCAACATTTTAAGGTTAACTAAAAGAAACTATTTACCCAGTAAGTATAAATTAGCCAAGACCAATCAGACAGCAGAATTGTTTCAGCCCTGCCCCCTTCCAAGCAGGCATCACCTGTCCACAGAGTACAGCATATGTCTGGACAGGTCTATTATTCACTCACAGCAGGTCTCCCCCTCGGTCTCCATCATTAGAGTGTCCACAGTCCCCAGGGCTCAGACAGCTAGGCCATCACTGTAGCGGAACAAGTGTACAGTTGTGTATTTTTGTGTTTGTATGATCAGAGCAGGTGACTTGGGGGTCCACACCTACCAGGCACTTTTTATAAATAGATGACAGTTGAGTAAAAAAACATGGTTTGTTAGAACAGCAAGGACGAAGGTTGAACCTGGAAGGGAAGTTGAATTGACTTTGTAAGGCAACAGTGGAATGAATTACAGGCAGATCTTTATTGTAATGTAATATCAACAAATGTTGTACATTTTCAGAGATAATGCAAGTGGTGTTTGCCCTTGCAAAAGATGCACTCTCCTTTCTTTTACTACTTCAGAACTAAAGATACAATTCTCTTTCAGTCTGTTCTTGGAAAACTCTCTTTGGTTGCTTTCAATGTCAATATTGTGTGGTCAAGTGTTGTACGGATGTTGATGAAAACTAGATGGTCTTGAATTGCAGACGCCCAGAGTGAAAAAATTAATACCTGTCATAGAACAATTCACCCAGCAATGAAAATTGTCATAATTTACTCACCCTTAATGTCATGCCAAACCTGTTTGTCTTTATCTTTTGTGTAACTCAACAGAAGATGTTGAGGCAGAATGTTCGCATTGCTTATTTCCATACAAAGAAAGTGAACAGAAACAAGGCCTGTTGAGCTCCAAAAATTACAAAATAGCTTTATGATAGTACCATAAATGTAGTCAATATGTCTTGACTTGCCATTTTTGAATTTTTGATTTTTTTTAGAGCTGTGGCGGAGTGTAATATGTTCAGCAAATTGAATTTAAAATTAAGATCTGTTTCTCACACAAAGTTATAAGTGGAATATAGTGCACAAGTCATATGGACTTGTATGGACAAAATATTTCCTTTTGTGTTCCACAAAATAATTTAAGTCATACTGGTTTGGAATGAAATGAGGGTAAATAACAGAATTTTCATTTTTTGGGCATGTTTTTTCCTTTAAATTGCTTAGTCATTCTCGATTCTTGATTACATTACATAGTTGTATAGGCAAAAATGTCCAAACGGCATCAGGAAAAGCATACTTTATTGCCAAGATTATAAAAGATTTCAGTGACTATTAGTCATTTCCCACTGCTAGTCCCACATATAAATAGTTAAACATCTTTCATCTCAAGCTGATACACATACACATGTAATAGATAAAAAGCTATTATATTTCACTTTCAGTTAAACTCAGATTATAAAACGCTTAGCATTACCCTCAAACGATGTAATGCATTTTTAAAGTACTCAATTTAAAACTGTCTGACTTAAACCACTCAGAATACAGGCCCGAAGTTGGTCAATTAATTTCTCAGTGCATGCTTGTTATTAATGAGGCCTCCATAGCGAATGCACAAAAGTGTCCCTGTATCTCTCTCTAGCTCTCTTTTTCTCATGATTCGACATTTAGGGTGGCCAAACCATCTTAAATCTTTCTTTTGTTCGGAATATTATATTTACATACTACTCATTGGTCCTGATTTACTAAGATCCCATATAACGGGTACTAATTTGCTTGTGCAGTCTATCAAAGTGTATGTGTGCATTGTGGAGGTATTGCTGGTGATTTACTGAGAAAAACTGTGCAAATAACCACACGTGCAAATATGTTTAAGACGTCCTCCAAAAGAAGCTTTTAGCGTGTGGTAAGTGTATGCTTGCACTATACCATTTTATGTTTTATTCAATATAATGAAGGATATGGCATTTATTATACAGTTGCAATCTAAATTATTCAACCCCCATCTATATCTATATCAGTTGAGTGACACATTCAAAGTCATAGTGTGAATATATAAACTAATATTTCTAAATAGCAGGATTTTATTTTTTAAATACAGCCATGTCATAATTATTCAACCCCTATTGCATGTAGCTGTTTCTTAAATATGTAAGGCTACACAAGTAATTGTTTTAAAACAAAATTAAGTCGTCAATCTGCAATGGCACTTATTTAAGTTTTAAAATGTAAGTTTAGCGTTGTAAGCAAAAATGGATTTCTATGCAAAAAATGCAATTAAAAATAAAAAGCTAATAGAGGAGATTATTTTATTACACAAGAAAGGTCACGGCTAAAAGTAAATTTCCAAGGCACTTAAAGACGAAGTTGGCAGCACCATTCATACATTTTTTAAATATGGTACAACAGCAACCTCCTAGGGGTGTGGAAGAAAGCAAAACTTCACCAAGGGAAATGTTGACTTGAATATTCAAGAAGTAATTAGGAAAGACCTGTGGAGTCCTGGAAGAAGGTTTTATAGACGTTTGACACTAAACTGAAAATGAGTTTTAGACCCTTGGGTCAGCAGTACGTCTGGAGTAAGATGACAAGGTGATGACAAGAACGACACCATCCCCACAGTCAAGCATGGAGGTGGGTCTGTCCTGTTATGGGGGTGTTTTGCGGCTGGAGGAAACGGCTATCCTGACTATGTGACTGACACCATGGATTCTTTCAGGTATCAGGCCATTTTGGCATGAAAAATGTGATGCCTTCAGTGTGTAAATCGAAGCTCGGTGATCACTGGACTTTCCAGCAAGACAATAACAACAAGAATACATCCAAGTTGTCCAAAATCTGGTTCAGGGATAGGTCGTGGACTGTCCTTAAATGGCCCTTTCAGTCCATCATTAAAATCCCGTTGCAAAGAAATTGTTGGGATTTCAAGGAAGCAGTGGCAGCACAGAAACCAAAGAATGTCAATGAGCTGGAAGTTTTGCTCAAGAGAAATGTGTACAAATTCTAATAGAGAGATGTCTGAAGCCTGAGAACACTTACCTGAAACATTTATTTGCTGTTATTAAGGGTAAAGGATGCTCCACAAATGATTGGCTTTGGGGGTTGAATATTTTTGACATGATATTTGTGGAGAGAATTAGTTATGTTTTTATTTTAAAATTTGGGTAAACTGAACTCTTTGTTCTCAAAATCACTCAAATGTGTATTAAAAACTTACTTTGACTGTTTACTGAGGTTTTAGTTGATGTGTTTTAATTTGCATCACCAGAATGTATTGCTACTCAGGGGGGTTGAATAATTTTGATTGCAACAGTAAATGTAATAACAATAAATGTTATAATTGACATATTTTGCTGTTTATGCACCAAAATGAATAGTAGCGGCCGAAACTGACTGAAAAATGAAAATTACACTTTAAATTAGACATTTGTTTTGAATAAATAAACTTCTAAATGTTATAATATAATATAATATAATATAATATAAATATTGAATAAATGTATAATATTTAAATGTGATTATACTTAGAAAACACACATTACTACCATACGATTTAGGCTCTAACCAATTTAAAAATACTGGACCATATTTTAAAAATATTGCAACTTGCAAAAACTGCAAAGTTGTAGGACTATTTTAGGCATCTGAAAGATGTGATCCTCAGTGGACTGTGCTATTAGATCAGCTTTGAAATTCTGCAATTTCTAGCCTTTGCTTGGCTCATTGTGACTTAAAGGAGACCTATTATGCCCCTTTTTACAAGGTGTAATATAAGTCTCAGGTGTCCCCAGAATGTGTCTGTGAAGTTTCAGCTCAAAATACCCCACGGATCATTTATTATATCGTGTTGTAAATGCCTCTTTTTGGGTGGAATCAAAAACACGCTGTTTTCGTGTGTGCCTCTTTAAATGCAAATGAGCTGTTGCTCCCCGCCCCCTTTCCGGAAGAGGGCTGTGCCTTTACAGCTTGTGCTTCAGATACTATAGCAACAACAAATCTGAACCAATATGACTGACACCATAAATACCGGAGTTCAGCCATATATGTATGAGCAACCGTAAACGACGCAAAACATAGGCATTTTGAGGTTGTGATAGTGCTTCTTATGTAGAAAATCACTTCCTGCCCTCCATCTGCATTTCACACTACAGCAGTGCAGTGATGTGACATCATGTGCAAACAAGCTATAACGACATAACTCTGGTCTCTGTGAATACAATCAGAGACAATGGGAACTTTAGCTGCATTAGCCGTGGAATCAGCTAACAAGCACATTCAGAAAGGCGATTTGCAAACATTCACAAAATATAAAGTGCGATACTTACATCTTCAGGATATAAAGCTGGTACACGAACAGTTGATACTGATCCATGCTTAAGAGTCACATTTTTGGAAAATCCTGCTTTATATTGACTCTCATTCACAAAGCAGTCTGGTGTAAAATGATTTGCACAAACATACACGAATTTTGGTATGTTTTGGGGCACATTTTCTTCAAAAACAAAACTTGACCACTGCGTCTTCAGTGGCTCTGATGCTGGGAGTACATGAAGACTCTTATGTTCTCTTTTACAGTCAACAATAGAACACTTATGACGCTTACGAAGTTGAGACATTATTTTTCTCACTGTAGCTGTCCAGCACGGAAAAAATGGCAGACTGTGTGTTGATCACACAGAGGAGGATCTATGATAACAGGGTGGAGTCCGTCACCAGTCGTGGGTGTGGCTTGCTCTAAAGTGACGTCACTTTAGAGCGGATACGAAAACCAGTCATTTTGAGACATTTTGATTAACAGAAATATAAGAAAGAGGAGTGGGTGGACTTTTAACATTGTAGGGTGGTTGTGTACACACACTGCAGACTCACATTTATGTTCAAACACCATATAAAGTGATTTTTGCATAATAGGTCCCCTTTAAATTTGAAAAAAACTTAAGTCATTTATCCATATTTAATTTAAAATGAAAATAATAAATTTGTATTCCCAAGGTGCTAACTGGATTGCCTAATGCCAGTCACATGCAATGATGAGTAATGAGATGACCACAATGTAGCATACTACTGTTTGAAACATTTATAATTACAGTTGAAGTCAAAAGTTTACATACTCTTAGGTTGAAGTCATTAAAACTCATTTTTTTAACCACTCCACAGATTTAATATTAGCAAACTGTAGTTTTGGCAAGTCGTTTAGGACATCTACCCTGTGCATGACACAAGTAATTTTTAACAATTGTTTACAGACAGATTGTTTCACTTTTAAGTGACTATATCACAATTCCAGTGGATCAGAAGTTTACATACACTAAGTTAACTGTGCCTTTAAGCAGCTTGGAAAATTCCAGAAAATTATGTCAAGGCTTTGGACATTTAGTCAATTAGCTTCTGGTAGGAGGTATACTGAACAGGAGGTATACCTTTGAATGTATTTTAAGGCCTACCTTCAAACTCAGTGCCTCTTTGCTTGACATCATGGGAAAATCAAAATGAAATCAGCCAAGACCTCAGAAAAACAATACGCCTGAAGGTACCACATTCATCTGTATAAACAATAGTACGCAAGTATAAACACCATGGGGCCACGCAGCCATCATACTGCTCAGGAAGGAGACACATTCTGTCTCCTAAGAGATGAATGTAGTTTGGTGCGAAAAGTGCAAATCAATCCCAGAACAACAGCAAAGGACCTTGTGAAGATGCTGTAGGGAACAGGTAGATAAGTATCTATATCCACAGTAAAACAAGTCCTATATCGACATAACCTGAAAGGCTGCTCAGCAAGGAAGAAGCCAATGCTCCAAAACCGCCATGAAAAAGCCAGACTACAGTTTGCAAGTGCACATGGGGACAAAGATCCTACTTTTTGGAGACATTTTTTTTGGTCTGATGAAACAAAAATGGAATTTTTTGGCCATAATGATCATTGTTATGTTTGGAGGAAAAAGGGTGAGGCTTGCAAGCCAAAGAACACCATTCCAACCATGAAGCATGGGAGTGGCAGCATCATGTTGTTGGGGTGCTTTGCTGCAGGAGGGAGTGGTGCACTTCACAAAATAGATGGCATCATGAGGAAGGAAAATTATTTGGATATATTGAAGCAACATCTCAAGACTTCAGCCATGAAGTTAAAGCTCGGTCGCAAATGGGTTTTCCAAATGGACAGTGACTCCAAGCATACCTCCAAAGCTGTGGCAAAATGGCTTAAGGTCAAGGTAATGGAGTGGCCATCACAAAGCCCTGACCTCAAACTGATAGAACATTTGTGGGCAGAAATGAAAAAGCATGTGCGAGCAAGGAGGTCTACAAACCTGTCTCAGTTACACCAGTTCTGTCTGGAGGAATGGGCCAAAATTCCAGCAACCTATTGTGAGAAGCTTGTAGAAGGCTACCAAAAACGTTTGACCCAAGTTAAACAATTTAAAGGCAATGCAACCAAATACTAACAAATTGTATGTAAACTTCTGACCCACTGGGAATGTGATTAAAGGAATAAAAGCTGAAATAAATAATTCTCTCTACTATTATTCTGACATTTCACATTCTTAAAATAAAGTTGTGATCCTAACTGACCTAAGACAGGGAATCGTTTCTATGATAAAATGTCAGGAATTGTGAGAAACCGAGTTTAAACGTATTAGGCCAAGTTGTATGTAAACGTCTGACTTCAACTGTACATAATGCCTGTTTCAATAACTATTTTAAATAGTATGCAGTATACAGTTTATCAGAGGTTATTTAGCAGAGATTGACCACTTCTATTAAAATGAGTGGGAGAAATTGGAACCCAATGGTCAACGGATGTAGAAAGGAAGTCCCGCCTTACAGTTAAAAGAGCCAATCACATTTTAGATACAGACATCAGCTGTCAATCAACTCTAGAACGTACATGCGCATTAGTTATACAAGCTAGGAAAATTGCATTTTTTTGGCATAATATGAGGTAAAGAATCACAATTTATGATACCAGTATTGTCAGATTTTATTGCTGATTTGAAATATGTGCTTTGATAATAATCTTGGCCAACCGTTTTTGACATTTTGGTCTTTCTCCATTCAAGCAGATAGGAGCTGCACTGGCATGACTGGAAATAACCTCCAGAGAGTGTTTCAAAGATGGCCGACAGTGCACTGACTAGCTAGAAAGACTTTAAGTTTATTCAGTGAAGTATTCAGTAAGGCCATGTCCACACTAATATGTTTTTCCGCCTCTCATCCACACTAGAATGGTGTTTTCCTTCACCAAAAACGTAGCGCTTTAAAAATGCTTTCCATTACCGCATACTTTGGAAAGTGTGACGTCAGGAAACACAAAATGGATTAGTGTGGATGTGGCCTAAGTAGTAAGCTAGTATTCCATTCTGAACATTCCTTTGTAACATGTAGCACACTTCAAATCCTAACCCTAATCCTCAAATAAATGAAAAAAAAAACAAAAAAAAATATATATATATATATATATATATATATATATATATATATATATATATATATATATATATATACAGTTGTGCTCAAAAGTTTGCATACCCTGGCAGAAATTGTGAAATTTTGGCATTGATTTTGAAAATATGACTGATCATGCAACTTTTTATTTATGGATAGTGATCAAATGAAGCCAGTTGTTATCACATAGTTGTTTGTCTCCTTTTTAAATCATAATGATAAAAGAAATCACCCAAATGGCCCTGATCAAAATTTACATACCCTTGAATGCTTGGCCTTGTTACAGACACACAAGGTGACACACACAGGTTTAAATGGCAATTAAAGGTTAATTTCCCACACCTGTGGCTTTTAAAATTGCAATTAGTGTCTGTGTATAAATAGTCAATGAGTTTGTTAGCTCTCACGTGGATGCACTGAGTAGGCTAGATACTGAGCCATGGGGAGCAGAAAAGAACTGTCAAAAGACCTGCGTGACATGGTAATGTAACTTTATAAAGATGGAAAAGGATATAAAAATATATCCAAAGCTTTGAAAATGCCAGTCAGTACTGTTCAATCACTTATTAAGAAGTGGAAAATTCGGGGATCTGTTGATACCAAACCAAGGTCAGGTAGACCAAGAAAGATTTCAGCCACAACTGCCAGAAGAATTGTTCGGGATACAAAGAAAAACCACAGGTAACCTCAGGAGAAATACAGGCTGCTCTGGAAAAAGACAGTGTGGTTGTTTCAAGGAGCACAATACGACGATACTTGAACAAAAATGGTCGAGTTGCCAGAAAGAAGCCAATGCCACAAAAAAGCCCGGTTACGATATGCCCGACAACACCTTGACACGCCTCACAGCTTCTGGCACACTGTAATTTAAACTGACGAGACCAAAATAGAGCTTTATGGTCACAACCATAAGCGCTATGTTTGGAGAGGGGTCAACAAGTATTGTGCTCCTTGAAACAACCACAACCACATTAACCTTTAATTGCCATTTAAACCTGTGTAAGTGTAAGTACGACCTTGTGTGTCTGTAACAAGGCCAAACATTTAAGGGTATGTAAACTTTTGATCAGGGCCATTTGGGTGATTTCTGTTATCATTATGATTTCAAAAGGAGCCAAACAACTATGTGATAATAAATGGCTTCATATGATCACTATCCTTAAATTAAAGACAGTTTTTTTTTTTGCATGATCAGTCATATTTTCAAAATCAATGCCAGAATTTCACAATTTCTGCCAGGGTATGCAAACTTTTGAGCACAACTGTATATATCCAAGTTGACCTGTAAGCCATGACCCCAGATGTGAAAAATCTGAATGTGGCCCACATATATCAAACTAACTGAAACAGTCTGCAGCCCATGTCGAGCAAACATTTATAAATCACTATGATTTTTCAACCGATTCCCAGATCAATAAATAAAGACAGAGTCATCTTCATTTGGCGCTACAGCCGGGATAAGAATTCCGTCGTCAAAATGTCCCTCATTACAAGGCCGTAAGTGTTCCACAGGTGATAAATATCACACAATGGGCTTTAAATTTGCGGTTTACTGTTGTTTATTGACAGCGACTTGGGTTTGGGAGCGCATGCAGAAGGCACGTATCTAAGGAAACAGGCCATAAGTGCCACTTAAAAAGCACTGAATCATGTTCTCATAATGAGGCTGCATCTGTTCAACTTTTAAAAAATGAATCCACACCGCCAAAGGCTGATGACGGAATGTCATTGTTCTTTTATGAAAGGTTTTACTGAATGTGGATGTAAATTACCCTGTGATATTGAGATTGTGAATCAAACAGCTAGCAACAGCTACAGCATGGTTGGGCAAAATTCAGAATGTAATAACTAATTATATACTGCCATATCAAGCTAAATTAATTTAAAAATATACATAAACATATATACATATATATGGACCATTCAAAATAAAATGGCTGCTCTCAAGGTGATGCTATCATTAGCATTCAAGAGTCAACAATATACAACATGACTTCTAAAATTACTACAAAAATAAACTGTTTTCTCTGTTTATTTTAGGTGATGGGGTGAACATGCTATGCTTGACAGATCTTGTCAAATTCAGGAATTAAATTGGGATTTTAAAGACTATTCAATTCAGTCTTTATCGATTTTTCAATCAGTTGAATTCTCAATTCAACCGCTCTATGCAGTCATTGCAGTGTACGACTTTTTCTTCAAAATAAAGTTAATGTAGATATTGTGTGTTGGTTTGTGTATGTTGCTTCAGAGTTGGTGAGTAGCTGCCAGGAGCGGAGGTGTCAGTTTGATTGTGTGATCATGAGGAACGGAACGTCCTGTTTCTGTGGGGAAGGTTTCGAACTAGATGAGGACGGGAGAAGATGTCGAGGTAAGGTCATGACCATCTGCCACTTAATTTGTATTTTTTAAGCGTCTAAAGTTATAAACATCTGATTATTTTAGTGTACATGTACCACTTTGATAACAGTTTTGAATCATTAGGTCTAATCATTAGATAACTACATTAGTTAACATAAACTAACAATTAACAATATCCTACTTTTACAGCTCTTAAAGGTCCATGCAAAGTATTGCTTACACCAGGGGTCAGCAACTTATGGCACGTGTGCCAACATTGGCACGCGGAGGGGTAATCATTGGCACGCCAGCAACGGCGAGAGAGGAGTAGACTATTTTATTTATATGAAATTCCTCACCTGCATTCCAATCTACATCTTGGTGTAATCCTTCCTCATGAACACGCAGCGTGTTTTCATGAAATGAAAAAAAATGTTAAAATGTGACGAGATTGCAGTACCCAACTGACTCGTGCAGCGCCTGCAAGCCATTCGCACATCACGAGCCAGCAGCGCTTCACATTCGGTTAATCACGCAAGTAAAGACGCCCGCTTTGCTTCAGTCAGGCTGCGTGGATGTTAGCCTACATTCCGTGTTTCATTTGTTTCTTTTTGTTTTCAGATCAACACGTGATGTAATAAGGAAAACACCACTATTAATCCTTGACTATTAATTTCCAACCCAGCATACAGGGACACCCTCCTTAAACCATGGTCACACTCAAAATTACATTAAATGATTAAAAGAGAAAACATAAACCCACATCGTGGGATAAAAAAAAAACATTGCAAAATATAAACTATTCAAAATATAAATTAAACCTGGAAATAAAGTTTTAGGATTTTGTAGGTGCGATTCACCGAAAAGGGCTAAATAGTTGATCTGCTTGTGATGCGTGAATGGCTTGCATGTGCAGCGCGAGTCTCGTCACACTTTATTAGTGATTAGCCTCCCATTCAGCTGATGAAAACATGCTGCATGATCACGAGGAAGGATTACATCAAGATGTAGATTGGAATGCCGGAGCGAAAAAGTCATATACTGTAAATAAAATAGCCTGCTACTCTCTCGCTGTTGCTTGCGTGCTAGTGATTACCCATCTGTGTGATTTTGAAAACTGTATGACACAATATAAGACATTCCACACAATTTCGTGATCATTAATCAAATATGCAGATTTGTGACATTAACCAGGAAAATAAAAAATGTTACTCCATGTCAAAAAGGTTGCCGACCCCTGGCTTACACTGACATCTAGTGGCCTGGATGCTGCATCATTCAAACAGTCATTTTCAGTTACTAATAGTTAGTACTCTAGTGTTCTAGTTAGATTTGGGGGGTCTGAGAGCCCCCTAGACCCCCCGTAATTCACACCATGTTTATATGCAAGTGTACTTCTACAAGTTAAACAAAATAAACATTCAGTACAAATTCAGTACATATTTAAAATGTCATCAAATGCATATTTATGATTCATCTTGTACGTAAGGGTGTATACATAATTTTTGTCCAATAAAATGCTCTCTAGAATGAGATTGCCCCCTCCCCCTTAATTACCAATACCACCTGCCTCTGACTAGCATTATAAAACAGCAAATCATGTTTTTGCAAGGCTGTGACCTAAACTAAAAGCAATTGGCTTTTAAAAAAGACCAGCACATTCATATGTCCATATGTCCATATGTCCTAACCCAACATCCTGTTTCAACTAGAAAATATGTCAACACAGGAAAAAAAGTGTGTTTGTCAAATAATTTCATCAGACTTTTAAACCTGGTATACAATGTGTTAAACTAAGTAAAGACTACTACACTTTGATTCATAGCAAAAAACAATATTAAATATGTCATATTTAACAATATAAAAAAATATTTAATGAATGAAAGCGCAAATGCTGAAAATGCTGAATTTTGTGGGCGCAGATTCCATACAGACCTACATATTACTAACAGCAAAGCTTTCTGTGGTTGCGTCTCAATGCTTACATGAACTAGAACCTCCTTGATGTCCCGCAAGCACTTTGTTGATTTCAAGATAAATTACGATGTTGACCAAAATAGCAATTTACTCACCCCATTCCCTCTCCATACCTACAACTCTCATTTCCATATTCATGTGTTTTGATAGGATGCCACCGAATTGCCACTTTAAGAGTGGGGTTTGCATATTTAGGTCATGTTTGAGTACATTTAGTGTTTAATAAATAGCCCCGCTGTTGCCCGCAGATCATGATGAATGCAGGGATTACGGGACATGCAGTCAAATCTGTATGAACACTCAGGGATCGTACAGATGCGCTTGTACAGATGGCTTTAGCTTGCAGGCCAACAGACGATCCTGCAAAGCCAAAACGGGTGAGTCCATTCATCTTCCCCATTATTTCCAGTCTGAAAAAAGCTTCAACATGTATTTTGCTTTGATTTCAGCTGTGCTCTTAAGAACAGAAGTCTAAAAATAAATTAACTCATGCATAAATCAAATATACTATGTCCACAAGCTTGCTTGAGTTACCTTTTACTAAATGTGAGAGAAATGGACGACTATGCCGTTTTGCAGATGGTATCATAAACTCTTTAACTGTAGCCTAGTGCGTTAGTGCACATGTTCCGACACATGAACCGTTGTGCTTGTGTGGGTGATGCGGGTTTGAGTCCAGTTTGAGTAAAGGTGAAAAAATAATAATAAAATATCTATATTTATTTAAACCTGCCTTAATTTAATTTGATCTAGCTGGTCTTACTGTCTGACTAGTTGAGAAGTGCCAAAAACCTTCTAAAACCAGAAAAAAAACAGACCAGCCTGACCACTTTGCGAGACCATCTAAGACCAACAAACCAGTTTAGGCTGGTTTAAGATGTTTTTTCTTTTTCTTAGCAGGGATTAAATAAACTATATTTGTAAATTTTCTAAAGAAAATATGAGTGGTGCTTGCCCGTGCAAAAACACTGTCATGATACTAGGGTGGATGCTAGGATGTTGCTATGCAGTTGCTGAGATTGTGGTTTTAAGAGTGTTGCTATGTTGTTTCTTGGCTATTCTGGATTTTTTGCGATGCTATTGCTTACTTGCCCACTTCAAAACCCAAGTCCACACCCAAGTAGGGTTGCCAGTTGTCCTGTATTAGCCTGGACATCCTGAATTTTGGCCGAAATGAAAACGTGCTGTGCAGGATACCTATAATCTCGAATGTAAGCGAAACGCTTGAGTGAGACATCCCACCCCCCGTTCTGATGCTGAAACATCCCATATTAAAGCATTCAAAATGCTTAAGTGTACCATATTCTCATTGTGAAAAGTTGGCAACCCTACACCCAAGTCTCAGTGAGATTCTGGTCACTAGATATGGCTTGGGTCTCTCCAAGTCGAAGAGATTTTTTTTGCCCATTTTGTCGGCCTCCTGGCAAGTCCAATCTTTTAGAAAAGAGCACACCGTTCCTCAACAAGCTTCATGATTTGAGGTACCATGCATGTCTATTGTACTATATAATTTACAATATAATTTCTAGTCTTAAAGTAAATGTAACATTAAAAAACGAGATACGTGCCAAGTTTATGTTTAGGTTTTTTTTTTTAAATTCCTAACCCTAAGTATGAGCAATAGTAGTAGTGAAGCCTTCCTTTGAAAACAAAGCCTGTCCTCCAAACTCCACACTTGACATCACTAAGCATTTAAATTAAGAACTAGATTTAATTGGATGGGTAGACACAATGTCTTTAGGGATATTTGATTGTACAGGAAAGCAAAACTAGCATGATCACAGCGGTGATCATCCGGATGCATTAGCATTGATGACACTTAGAGTCATCAAAATGCAAATGGACGATGGTGAGCAGGGGTACGACAGAGCCGTGGGAGATATAAACAGGGGAGGTCTAAATGGAAAGTCAATCAGGGCTCATCCAGCCCAGTCTGAGACTCTATCAAATTTAGAGATGATTGCAGGCTCACAGTTAATTACACTTCATAGTGTCTGTTCATTAGTGTAAAAGGCGAAAAAAAACACAAAAAAAACCACAAGCCAGTCATAAATTTTACCCTCGCACAATTTGTGTCAGAGCGATTACACGGATGTTTTTTTTTGTTTGTTTTTTTTTTTTCACAAAGCTGGATAATGAACCTTTTTAAGTGTTATAAAGGTGAGTGAAAATATATGTAAATATTTGGGCATGCATGCATGAAATATGCTAATTATTGAAATGAGTGTTATCTCCCATGGTTGTTTTAAAACTACCATATTTCAACTTTTTTTTTCTTGTTATATAAAGGTCAAATTAAAACTCTTAACTTTTTATCTTCTCTTTATCATTTATTATTGCTTTTTTGCAAATACTTTTTATGTATAGATTTTATTGCTTTACAGTACACTTGTCCTAGACCTTGACTTTAAATGACTTAAACTTAAAAATGATGTGATTAATCATGATTAAACATTTCAATACACTGACAGCACTAATATATATATATATATATACTGTAGGTATGTATAAAATAACATTTCATCCAAAGTTAGTGAAGGCCTAGTTGGAATGTAGGCCTACTTCGATTTTGTGGGTGCCTGCATGGTTGTTTTGAAATATGTCAGAACGCAATTCAGAACACAACGCAAGTACGCGTTGCATATTCAGCGTTGCCACAGGGGCGCTATAGTGTAGATTAGAGTGAACTTTCCACTTCTACTGTTAGTTTTCTCTTACAAATCAATTACTTTCATGGCAGAGCAACAGTTTGGAGAGAATATTGCTTGGAAAGTAGCATTAAGTCAATAAATTTATAGCAACGTGACTGAATAATAACAAATCCAGTTTAATGGCACAGACTTAAAGGTACATCAAGAATAAGGTAACTCTATCGCCCCCTTGAGTACTGAGGTTTGTTACCACCACAGTAAAGCAAGAACACACGTTAAGCATGTTTAACTGACCGGCAATGTGTTGGCCAAATGTTCGCATATGTGTATACATACTTGCGTAGAGTGTGTATTTGGCCTTACAGTTCCCTCAAGTTATACATATAATCAGTTCATACATTCCAAGGGATTCTAGCACATGACATTGGCATTGTTAGTACAACGGTCTAACAACTGAGCTACAAATTAATTAAACTAGTAAGAGTGTGAAAACTGTGTTAAAGGAATAGTTCACTCAAATTTGAAAATTCTCTCATCGTTTACTTACCATCATGCCATTCCAGATTCTTTTGCAGAACACAAATTAAGATATTTAGGAGAATATTTCAGCTATTTAGGTCCATTCAATTCAAGTGAATGGTGGCCAGAACTTTGAAGTTTAAAAAAGCACATGAAGGCAGAATGAAAGTAATCCATACAACTCCAGTAGTTCAATTCATGTCTTCAGAAGCGATTTAAGTGTGGGTGAGAAACAGATCAATATATAAGTCACTTTTTACTATAAATCTTCACTTTCACTTCCACACTCATGTTCTTTTGTTTTTTGGTGATTCGCATTGTTTGTGCATATTGTCACCTACTGGTCGAGGCTTGTCAAAGGTGGAAATTTATAGCAAAAAAAGTTTCTCACCCACACCTATCATATCACTTCAGAAGACATAGATTAAACCTCTGGAGTCATATGGATTACTTTCACGATGCCTTTAAAGCTTTTTAAGCTTTAAAGTTTGGTCACCATTCACTTGAATTGTATGGACTGAAAGAGCTGAAATATTCTTCTAAAAATCCTTGTTTGTGTTCAGCAGAAGAAAGAAAGTCATACACATCTGGGATGGCATGAGGGTGAGTAAATGATGAGAGAATTTTCATTTTTGTGTGATTTATTCCTTTAACTTTGTTTATTTTTAAAAGCCCACAAGGCCTAAAGTACCCATAGTTGAAGAAACACACAAGTATTCTTAATTTTATATTTGTCTAATAGGAAAATGTATTTATTTATGCAAAAATGTAAATATTCTTTGCGATTTATCTCTTTCAGATCCTGGTGATAAACCTCTGGTTCTGTTGACAGCAAATATTAATTCTGTATCAATTGTTTACCTCAACGGTTCATCTATGCCAAATATCAAGTCCATGGAGACAAATGGGACTCAAATATTGGACTTTATTTATAGAGACGAGTCACTCTGCTGGCTCTCTACAGCACAGCATACAGGTCAGCTATGGTGCGCCAGAGTGACCAAACTTAAAGGATTTTCAGAAAAACATCAGATAAGGATAGGTCAGAACTTACAAAGTAAGTATACGTGTCTATTTTCAAAGCAAAAATTAAAGGATGTTCCTTAACTTTGATGTTTTATTCAGAGCAAGTGCAAACTAATGTCCTGTGAAGTTTGTATGAAGTGTTGAGTGTCCACGTAAATATTCTCATTAGTCCTTTTTAATTTTCTCATGTATGGAACATTTTCACCTCTTTTGACTCATGGAGTGTTTAATGGCCTGCTAATGAAGTGTTTTAATGTTACTAGGTTAAGTGAGTCAAGTATGCATGTCAGATTTTTGAATGTCAGTTGTTCTTTCTTTGAAGCATGCATGCATTTTTAATTGCTTCTAAATACCAAATGTGAACTTTCCCACTTCAAGGTGTTCTGATGTCCAGTTCTGCATCTAAAATGATTGTTTTCTTTCTGCCAAAAAATGTAGATGTGGAACATATGGCCATTGACTGGTTGACGGGAAACTTCTACTTTGTAGACAGAGTAAACGACCAGATATTCGTTTGTAGCGAACAAGGGGACACATGTGTTACAATTATTGATTTGGACATCCAGAACCCCAAAGGCTTAGCACTGGATCCCATAATGGGGTAAGTTTTATGTTTTTTAGTTGGATTTACAGCAAAAATATAGGTATGTTTACCACAATATAAAATTACTCATTCTATCATATAAGAGTTTGGCCATACCACATAGTCACTAAAGTAAAGTCTTACTGGACAACTGGAAGAGGTTTATAGTCTAGAAGCAGTTAAATTGCAGTCAATACAATGACCTTTGAAAACCCTCTCTAAAGAAATCTTACATAATTTGTTTGCCTAAGATATTTAGAAAGTAAAAAAAAAAAAAAAAGGTATAAAAGACATCATGGATAAGAAAGCAAACAAATCTAGGCTTAATTTTTTTGTAGGAATGCAACCATTCTTATCTGATACACAGTCTTCCGCATTTAAATGGTGCGAGAAACTCCAGCAATGACACTTTGGTCTCTTGGTAAACAGTCATTAGTATGCATTGCAGAGTTCTGCATGCTGTTGGGCACAGTTTGGCTCTTTCAGATGACAGAAGACTATATCTGTGTCAGAATCAAGCTATGGTTTAGAACCTGTAAAGCTACTTTCATGCAGAGAGTAATGCGGATGAACTCAGCCTTACTCTGCTGTCAGTATTTGTTAGTATAAAGGGTAATATTATACTGCAGCCCATTCATTCAGCTCTTGCACAAGGTGGTTTGGTTTAATTGCACTGTTGCTACTGAAAGCTTTTAGCTCTGCCACAACACCACTTTGCAGAACAGTACAATAATAGCTCTGAGTGGGTAGTTTAAACCCTATTAGCATTTATGTCTCACAGTAACCTTGATTTAAATGACACCCCAGAATGAAAAGTCTGTCATCATTTACCCAGTATTTTCATTTTTGGGTGAACTATCCCTTCAAAAGAGC
Organism: Myxocyprinus asiaticus; assembly: GCF_019703515.2. Classification (NCBI taxonomy): domain Eukaryota; kingdom Metazoa; phylum Chordata; class Actinopteri; order Cypriniformes; family Catostomidae; genus Myxocyprinus; species Myxocyprinus asiaticus. The sequence continues at coordinate 18,735,551 of NC_059393.1, forward strand.
CCATATACTGCTTTACATAAGCCCTGATATTTTTTGTTTCCAATATTGGCCTTATCAGACCAATGCTGATAATTAAATATAATTGTTATTATATTGGTCGATACCAATATGGTTACCAATGCATTGTGTTTCCCCAATAAAACTGGATGTTTTGGTGTGCCCTTGCAGAAAACTATTTTTCACCGACTATGGGACAGTAGCCAAGGTGGAACGTTGCAACATGGATGGCACCAACCGAACCAGGATAGTGGAATACAAAACTGAACAGCCTACCGCTGTTACATTAGACTTGATCAAGAAACTTGTCTACTGGGCGGATGCTTATCTGGATTTTATCGAAGTTGTGGATTACAATGGCAAGAACAGACACACAGTCATCCAAGGCAGCTCAGTAAGAATGCTTTATCTTGGTTTCTAAACAGCATTTTTGTATTAAAGTTAGTTCATTTAAGACGCTAAACCCTACATGGATTGAACCCAAGACCTCCATGCTAAAAAGAATAGCATAGCTGGTTAATAGCATATATTTTGCTTCCAATGCTGGGATACTGGTTTGTCTCAACCATGTTTCTCAACAGTTTTGGGCAAGTTACTCAAAAAAATTAGTTAGCTAAACTACAAGCTACTGTACAGGCAAATAAGCTAACCTAAACTGAAAGCTATACTGTAGAGAAAGTAGCTATTTACACTACAAGCTTCATGGCTAAAGTAACTACTGTATAGCTAAAGCTGCCAGATAGTCACTGAAATGTAGCAAGCTACTTTAGCCATAGCCTATAGTATGGAGTGTAACTAGCAACATTTTAATGCTTATATTACAGACCCACCTACATACAGGTGCATCTCAATAAATTAGAATGTTGTGGAAAAGTTCATTTATTTCAGTAATTCAACTCAAATTGTGAAACTCATGTATTAAATAAATTCAGTGCACACAGACTGAAGTAGTTTAAGTCTTTGGTTCTTTTAATTGTGATGATTTTGGCTCACATTTAACAAAAACCCACCAATTCACTATCTCAAAAAATTAGAATACATCATAAGACCAATAAAAACATTTTTAGTGAATTGTTGGCCTTCTGGAAAGTATGTTCATTTACTGTATATGTACTCAATACTTGGTAGGGGCTCCTTTTGCTTTAATTACTGCCTCAATTCGGCGTGGCATGGAGGTGATCAGTTTGTGGCACTGCTGAGGTGGTATGGAAGCCCAGGTTTCTTTGACAGTGGCCTTCAGCTCATCTGCATTTTTTGGTCTCTTGTTTCTCATTTTCCTCTTGACAATACCCCATAGATTCTCTATGGGGTTCAGGTCTGGTGAGTTTGCTGGCCAGTCAAGCACACCAACACCATGGTCATTTAACCAACTTTTGGTGCTTTTGGCAGTGTGGGCAGGTGCCAAATCCTGCTGGAAAATGAAATCAGCATCTTTAAAAAGCTGGTCAGCAGAAGGAAGCATGAAGTGCTCCAAAATTTCTTGGTAAACGGGTGCAGTGACTTTGGTTTTCAAAAAACACAATGGACCAACACCAGCAGATGACATTGCACCCCAAATCATCACAGACTGTGGAAACTTAACACTGGACTTCAAGCAACTTGGGCTATGAGCTTCTCCACCCTTCCTCCAGACTCGGTTTGGTTTCCAAATGAAATACAAAACTTGCTCTCATCTGAAAAGAGGACTTTGGAACACTGGGCAACAGTCCAGTTCTTCTTTTCCTTAGCCCAGGTAAGACGCCTCTGACATTGTCTGTGGTTCAGGAGTGGCTTAACAAGAGTAATACGACAACTGTAGCCAAATTCCTTGACACGTCTGTGTGTGGTGGCTCTTGATGCCTTGACCCCAGCCTCAGTCCATTCCTTATGAAGTTCACCCAAATTCTTGAATCGATTTTGCTTGACAATCCTCATAAGGCTGTGGTTCTCTCGGTTGGTTGTGCATCTTTTTCTGCCACACTTTTTCCTTCCACTCAACTTTCTGTTAACATGCTTGGATATAGCACTCTGTGAACAGCCAGCTTCTTTGGCAATGAATGTTTGTGGCTTACCCTCCTTGTGAAGGGTGTCAATGATTGTCTTCTGGACAACTGTCAGATCAGCAGTCAGCACCATGATTGTGTAGCCTAGTGAACCAAACTGAGAGACCATTTTGAAGGCTCAGGAAACCTTTGCAGGTGTTTTGAGTTGATTAGCTGATTGGCATGTCACCATATTCTAATTTTCTGAGGGTTTTTGTTAAATGTGAGCCATAATCATCACAATTAAAAGAACAAAAGACTTAAACTACTTCAGTCTGTGTGCATTGAATTTATTTAATACACGAGTTTCACAATTTGAGTTGAATTACTGAAATAAATGAACTTTTCCACGACGTTCTAATTTATTGAGATGCACCTGTATATACACTTATTACAATGTGATTCAATTGCATGGTAGCTCACCTCATAGAGTGTTGGACTTTGAACTCAGGGGACAATGGTTCAAGACCATGGTCCTCTACCTTAGGGAGGAACTGTATGTTTTAATCATTAAAACATCCATTTAAAATTCACCTTAAAATCTCGTCTCAATACAACACCATTTTACTTGCTTTTGCCACCCCCAGCTGGACATTTCACTGGATAACTGCAGCCAAATGTGTAATGCAGCGCATAAATTGTTAATTGCAAAATTGTTGTCATGATCACATAAATTTCATGAGATCAGGCTGGGTCTAAACTTGTCTTTTTAGCAGGGATTATGAATGTGCATTTATGTTACCTGTGTCGGAATACTTGAAAATACTCAAATAGTGATTTACTACAAGTATTGAGCTCAGCTACAGACAACTGCAAAGATGAGTGACCTCGAACCAACTAAATTGCATGGAGAACCTTCCTGTTAATATATTTTACACAGTTTAATAATCTGCAGTAAACCCGTGATAGATGATGCTCCTTTGAATAACTCTTAAAGCAGCTTATTTTGAAGGCCATAAAGTTTTGGCCTCATTGTATCGCTCCCTTGAACAGGCCCACAACTATGATGATCCAAAATTCATAGCTTTATAAATTCAGTATAAATTTTATCCAGATTTCATAGAGCCACCCAAGGGTACAGTCAACATCACACTCTTTCTAGAAAACAAAAGATTATCCAACATGACTGTTTTAAAAGCCTTATGGGACATCTGGTTTTAACTAAAACCCTGATGCGATACTTAGGAACATGCTTTAAGAATTCCTCCCGTCCCCTTTGGGAGGTGCTTGTCTGCACATGTGCACAGTTTAATGGATGTTTTGAATGATTATTGTTGTTGAAGAAGAGTTTGTATCATGTTCGGCCATTTGTCATACTAAGTATCGACGGAATAGCATCCACTAAACCTCTCCCAAGTACTGCTGATATTTTTGATGATGTCACACCTGCCTTTGCTGTTGAAGTGTTTGGAATTTCCACAGTGTGTTCTCTACTGATTAGATGTTGTCATTTGTTGGTTGGAATTCGTATAGTTCTTGAATTTCCTGACATAAAACCATGCTTTTGTGTGCAATGGAGGTGATGTTGAATTTGCAGAGTAGGATCTGCTCTTGGATCAGCATAGTGTTTGTCCTGGAACAATATTCTTATCAACTAGTTACATTTTAAGGGTTAGGATATGGGTTGGTTTAGGGTCTGATTAAGGCTGGGATTGAGACTTGAACAACATTCTTATCAACCTATCATACCCCACTGATTTAAGGGGTATTTATATGTTTGGGGCTGCGTTGTTGATTCAGGTACTTCTTTCTTGTCTTAATCTTAAGGATGTACTATAGGCATGTAATGATACACAAATTTCACTATACGACAATATACGATGCATAGCCTCACGATATGATATGAGTACCCACAAATATTTCACACAAACTTATCGCACTGCCTGAAGAAGACTGGTCCTCAGCTCTCAATTTTGCGCTGCTTGGTTTTAATAACAATATAATGTGTTTGTTTATGTATCGTATGATACATATGGTATTGAATCGTAAGCACTATATCGTACGATACAATACAAAATTATATTTTTTACACCCCTAGTGTACACTGTAAGATTTTTACGGTCCTTTATGATTGTTACTTGTCAGATTGTGCAATATGAAACCACTGAGATCTTGGGTAAAAGCCATGGCACACTGTGTATCATTGCGTCAGACTGTACACGACACATCATGGCCGATACGTTGACAGGGTGTTACGTCATTTGGCCTTCGTGGAGCAGTCCCACTGCACAACTGCAACACTAATTTTTTTAGCACTGCCAGAACTTTGTTCGAGGCAAGGTTTCATCAGATAGGCAAGTAATCGGCAGTCATTGAGCATGTCCTTCTTGGCAAAATCACGGTAAGCATAACTAACCGGACCTGCTCAACCCACTTCGAGCGGGATTCAAACCGGCGTCAGCAGGCATGGGAGGTGGGTGCGCTAATGAGGAGTCTAAAGGCTACAGCCTCTAGCGTCAGTCGCTAGTGTGCCTCTTGAGGCCGGGGAGTGAGGTTTACACACACCGCACAGCTATCAATACCAGCTGGCTCCCGTTACACTCACCCCCATAAGCCTCACTCCCACCCGGGTCACGGCACCACTCTAACCGGTCCTGCTCGATGCGCTCCGAGCGGGATTCGAAATGGGAGGCGGGCACACTAACGAGGAGGCTAAAGGCTACAGCCTCTAGCATCAGTCGCTAGTGTGCATCTTGAGGCCAGGGGAGTGAGGTTTACACATACCGCACAGCTATTATGTACCAGCTGACTCCCTTTACACATGCAATAAAGACAACCAAACAAACTGCAGCAGTTCATGTAAATTTGCTGCTTGGAAGCAGAGTTAGGCCTTGTTTTCTTTGACTTTTCTGTTCGAGGTCCATTGTCCACATTCAAAACTGTTAACCTGTGTAAGCAAAGAGTTCCTTTGACCTTGCAGAGTCCTGATTTTACACTCCAACTCTTTTGTGTGTATTTTATTGATTTGTTCATCCATTTCCTGAGAGGTTCAGCTCTTACATATTCCCAGGGACTCGAATGCTATATTGGAACTTTTCGTGGGGCTAGCACTGAAAGTTAACCCGAAATGAACTCCACAACCTCAAACTCATTTGTTTTTAACATCACTCTTTCTCCTTTTGCAGAAATCAAAGACTCAAAGGGACCCACATTTCTTGCACAGATGTGACATCAAAGATGCTTGCATATATCGAGTACCTGTGTTTGTCAGGGTGTTGTTTATTCACCAAATGTTGCATCACCTACATTACTGAATGGATTAAAGCAGTGAATTTAAACAGACGTATTTGTGTCGTGTTTAGAACTAAGCTGAAATGTATGAGGTGCCACAGCTGCCAAAAGAGTCTTTCTCTACCCCCATCCTTTCCTTTGCTTGTTTCTTTTTCCAGGTGTCGCATCTGTATGGATTAGCACTTTTTGAAGATTACCTGTTTGCGACGTGCTCCAAACCCTCCAGAGAGAGCAAGATGGACATATTTAGGATAAACCGTTTTAACAGCAATGAGACAAACACCGTTACTACTATGGAAAGTGCCAGAGTTGTCCGTGTTTATCACCGATTGGCTCAACCTACAGGTAAACATGATGTCGGAATGGTAGTTAATATTATCAGTATTTGCCGAGATAAAAATGGTTAATTTTGATGATGCAATGCAGTATACATTCACGCCTATGGCTAAATTGTACTGAAATAATGCTACTGGAATTTATTTTCTGAACAAGCCATTATTGCTTAGATGTGTATTGGATTGGAGCCTTTTCATCTGGAAGATGCCATTTTTGGAGCATTCGCTCTTCTGAAACACGTTGCTAAATCGTTCCTTGTCAAATGTTAGAATGACATTCAGCAGATTTTTAAGCATTCTGAAGAACTTTTTTTTTTTTTTTTGTAACTTTTAAGATGTTTATCCGATGTTTGTACACAAATATAACTTAGAATGCAATGCTTTCCAAATTACTTTGGAAAGCATTTACTTACTAATGCACATATTGGTGTTATTGTGAACGATTCATTACATAACGTTATTGCAAAGGTAAAAAAAATAAAAAATAATTATCAATCATCAAAATGTATCACTCCCTCACCTCCAGGTTCAACCACCATGTAGTTGTCATAAAATAGACCACTTTTCACAATCTAATCAATTCCTGGTGGATAAAATCAAGTCTAGTCCTACATTCTTTGCTCATTGAATATCCTGTTTCACTTAAAAATTTGACATTATGGAAGAAAAATTAGTTAAATAATATAAACTTTTGCAGCAGATCCATTTCGGTACATGCATTTTTTTTTTTTTTTTTTTTTACACACAAGGTACAGTATCATTATTCTGTCGATAGATGCTGTCAATAAAGCTCAACTTGTATTCAACACATAATAGTCCTTTAATAGGAAAAAAGTTTTTCAAGGTGCTGAAGTGCCATTTGCAGCATTGTACTCTCTGTCATTGCTATGTCCTTGATACTGACATGCAGTCATGCATCTTTTGCCTCTTTCTCCAGTCAGGACTCACGCGTGCAGCTCTGACCAACAAGGGAGAAAAGGAGGCTGCTCACATATCTGTCTCCTGAGCCACAACTACAAATCACATGTGTGCCGATGTCGGACTGGCCACGTTCTTGCCAGTGATGGGAAGTCTTGCAAAAGTGAGAGCAACCAGAAGGCAATCTCATCTCACTGCTGAAAAAAAAAAAAAATACAAAAATAAACGAAGATGGTTTGCTGGTCTTTGCTGATCTTAGCTGGTCTCCAGACTAGTCTGGCTAGTCTGTTCTGGTTTTAGATGGGTTTTGGATGGTTGTTAACTAGTCAGACTGGGAGACCAGCTGGCTGACCAGCTAAACCAGCGTAGCATCAGCTTGGACAGACTGGTAGACCAGCTAGGCCATCTGGAGACCAGCTTGGCCTTTCTGTAAGACTAGCTAGACCAGCTTAAGACCAGCTTGGGTAGGCTTGAAAACAAGCTAAACCAGCTTCAGACCAGCTTGGCCAGCCTGGGAGCTAGTTTTAGACCATGTTGACCTGCTAGATACGCTTAAGACTAGCTTAGCCCTGCTAGGAGACCAGCTGAAGACCAGATTGGACAGCCTTGAAGACCAGCTTAAGACCAGCTTGGCCAGGTTTGGAGAGCAGCTAGACCAGTTTCAAACCAGCTTGGACAGCCTGGAAGACCAGCTAGAACACTTTAAGACCAGGTTGACTTGCTAGACCATCTTAAGACCAGATCTGCTAGCCTGGTAGACCAGCAAGGCCAGCCTAAGACTAGCGTAGCCCTGCAAGGAGACCAGCTAAAGACCAGCTTGGCCTGGTTTGGAGAGAAGCTAGACCAGTTTAAGATCAACTTGGACACCCAGGAAGACCAGCTAAGACCAGTCTGGCTAGTCTGTTCTGGTTTTAGATGGGTTTTGGATGGTTGTTAACTAGTCAGACTGGGAGACCAGCTGGCTGACCAGCTAAACCAGTGTAGCATCAGCTTGGCCAGACAGGTAGACCAGCTAGGCCATCTGAAGACCAGCTTGGCCTTTCTGTAAGACTAGCTAGACCAGCTTAAGACCAGCTTGGGTAGGCTTGAAAACAAGCTAAACCAGCTTCAGACCAGCTTGGCCAGCCTGGGAGCTAGTTTTAGACCAGGTTGACCTGCTAGATAAGCTTAAGACTAGCTTAGCCCTGCTAGGAGACCAGCTGAAGACCAGATTGGACAGCCTTGAAGACCAGCTTAAGACCAGCTTGGCCAGGTTTGGAGAGCAGCTAGACCAGTTTCAAACCAGCTTGGACAGCCTGGAAGACCAGCTAGAACACTTTAAGACCAGGTTGACTTGCTAGACCATCTTAAGACCAGATCTGCTAGCCTGGTAGACCAGCAAGGCCAGCCTAAGACTAGCGTAGCCCTGCAAGGAGACCAGCTAAAGACCAGCTTGGCCTGGTTTGGAGAGAAGCTAGACCAGTTTAAGATCAACTTGGACACCCAGGAAGACCAGCTAAGACCAGTCTGGCTAGTCTGTTCTGGTTTTAGATGGGTTTTGGATGGTTGTTAACTAGTCAGACTGGGAGACCAGCTGGCTGACCAGCTAAACCAGTGTAGCATCAGCTTGGCCAGACAGGTAGACCAGCTAGGCCATCTGAAGACCAGCTTGGCCTTTCTGTAAGACTAGCTAGACCAGCTTAAGACCAGCTTGGGTAGGCTTGAAAACAAGCTAAACCAGCTTCAGACCAGCTTGGCCAGCCTGGGAGCTAGTTTTAGACCAGGTTGACCTGCTAGATAAGCTTAAGACTAGCTTAGCCCTGCTAGGAGACCAGCTGAAGACCAGATTGGACAGCCTTGAAGACCAGCTTAAGACCAGCTTGGCCAGGTTTGGAGAGCAGCTAGACCAGTTTCAAACCAGCTTGGACAGCCTGGAAGACCAGCTAGAACACTTTAAGACCAGGTTGACTTGCTAGACCATCTTAAGACCAGATCTGCTAGCCTGGTAGACCAGCAAGGCCAGCCTAAGACTAGCGTAGCCCTGCAAGGAGACCAGCTAAAGACCAGCTTGGCCTGGTTTGGAGAGAAGCTAGACCAGTTTAAGATCAACTTGGACACCCAGGAAGACCAGCTAAGACCAGTCTGGCTAGTCTGTTCTGGTTTTAGATGGGTTTTGGATGGTTGTTAACTAGTCAGACTGGGAGACCAGCTGGCTGACCAGCTAAACCAGTGTAGCATCAGCTTGGCCAGACAGGTAGACCAGCTAGGCCATCTGAAGACCAGCTTGGCCTTTCTGTAAGACTAGCTAGACCAGCTTAAGACCAGCTTGGGTAGGCTTGAAAACAAGCTAAACCAGCTTCAGACCAGCTTGGCCAGCCTGGGAGCTAGTTTTAGACCAGGTTGACCTGCTAGATAAGATTAAGACTAGCTTAGCCCTGCTAGGAGACCAGCTGAAGACCAGATTGGACAGCCTTGAAGACCAGCTTAAGACCAGCTTGGCCAGGTTTGGAGAGCAGCTAGACCAGTTTCAAATCAGCTTGGACAGCCTGGAAGACCAGCTAGAACACTTTAAGACCAGGTTGACCTGCTAGACCAGCTAAAGACCAGCTTGGCCTGGTTTGGAGAGAAGCTAGACCAGTTTAAGACCAACTTGGACACCCAGGAAGACAAGCTAGACCAGATCTGCCAGCCTTGGAGACAAGCTAGACCAGCTTAAGCCCAGTTTAGCCCAGCTGGGAGACCAGCTGAAGACCAGCTTGGACACCCTAGGAGACTAGCTAGAACCAATGAAGGTCAGCTTGGCCAGGTTTTTTTTTTCAAGCTAGATCCAGTTTAAGACCAGCTTGGACAGCCTTGAATACCAGCGAGACCAGCTTAAGACCAGTTTTGCCAGACTGAGAGACCAGCTACAATCACAGAAAACCAGCTTGGCCAGGTTTGGAGACCAGCTAGACCAGTTTAAGACCAGCTTGGACCACCTGGGAGATTAGCTAATCCAATTTAAGACCAGATTGACAGCTAGACCATCTTAAAACCAGATTTACAAGACCAATTAAGTCCGGCAAACCACCTTAGGCTGGTTTAAGTTGTTTTTATTTCCCCCCTCCCCCTATCAGCCGTATTGCCTTTTCTCCCAGGTGTCTGATTAGCTCTGGGAGTCGGTTCTCTTTTGTAAATGGATTTAGGGGTGTTCCCCAAGGACAGGGTGCTGCTGTCTAAAGCTATATATCAGATGGATGGGCCTCGAGGGTTTGCCGAACTGGAAATTCATGACCAGATTCCTAGAGCCACGAGACGGTGAAGAATGGACATGTGATTAATAGTGCGCGTTCAGCACATTAGGGAGGAATACACAGGGAATTGATATGTAGTTTCTCTTGGCATCAGGATCATTGACTGTCAGAGAATGTGTGTGTTTGCATGTGTGTAGGCCTACATCAAAAGATTTTTTAAGAAATAGTTACCCCAAAAATCTAAGTTCTGTCATCACTCACCTTTGTATCGTTTCAAACCCATATGATTTTCCATGGAATACAAAAGCAGAAGTCGAAGGCCTTCTTAATTTGATAAACATGGAGCTCTTGCTTGAGATGCTGAAAAAAAAAAAAACATAGATACTGAAAATGTCTACATAGAAATACAAATAAAAAATAGTGCAGACAGGCACAAAAATGTGTTCGTTGTAAACAGACCCTCAAGCTGTTTATGGTTGCTGAGCATTGTCACAAATTGCCACATTTATACAGAATTCAACAGATTTGTGGTCACAGGCGTGCATGTGTCAGCTGTTTTACAAAGACTTTGAATGTGGCTCATCCAATCAGAATTTACATGCGGAACTATCCATTTTATAATATTTATTTCACTTTTTGAATTTTTTGTTTTTAACTCAAGTGTTACATACTGTGAAAATGTTTTTGCATGGATTCAAAGTATGTTTGAAAGTAAATTTCATTTGTAAAATTCATAGAATTATTGGAAAATGAAATAGCCATTACCACATGGTTATTTAATATATAATTTTTTTTCCCCCAGTTTAATTTCTCGCAAAACTAACTACAATATGTCATGATGTATACTGTTACTGCAATATAAAGTACTCGTACCGCTAACTCCAAATGTGGGTGTCCCATTACGAATTTCAAAAAGACCACACACCACACATTACCCTTGGACCCCTGGATAATTGTTATGGTTGGTTCCTCTCTCTCTCTCTCTCTGTCTTTCTTTTGTCTGTGTGTCTCTTGAGCCCATCTCACTGTCAAACCTAATAATAATTTCAGTCATTGTATTCATGGCATTGTAGCCTGTAACTGATGAATTTTGAAAACATTTTTGCTTCGAGTGTACGTGTCCCTCTTTTAACTGCCCACACTCAGCATCCTGTTTATCCCCAGTTTGTTTTACACAAGTACACACACTCATACAAACACACTCAGACACAATTTCAAACACAATGCAACTGTTATATGCCAAAAGATGATTGATTCGATAGGACCAAATCAGTGGAACTAATTCTGGTTTTAATTAAGCTAATGTAATTAGCTCGAGCCTCTTGCTTTGGATACATTTTTGTCAAAGGCTTTAATTTGCAGAGCTGAATTGAAAATGGGGGGCTAATTATGTCAATTAATTAAGTGCTGACAGTATTGTGGTGGAAGGCTGATTGCGTTCCACCAGTGTGTTAGTTTACTCCCGGAATTGTGTCTTCACAGAGCCAAAGAATGAGCTGTTCCTGTTTTATGGAAAAGGTCGACCTGGGGTTATCCGAGGATTGGATATAAAAATCAAGTCTGGCAATGAACATCTGATTCAAATCGAAGGGCTGGTGAGTCCCCGTGCACTGGACTTCCACGCTGAGAGCAGCTTCATATATTTTGCAGACACCACCAGCTTCCTAATCGGACGGCAGAAAATTGACGGAACAAGTCGGGAAACAATACTTAAAGATGGTACGTTATTATGTTGGGTGTTTTTTGGTGCTGTGTTGGGAAGAAACTATACTAAAAGTAGCAATGCCGAAACAGTAGCTCACCTGTTTTCAGAACAGTATTTTGAGTTACTATTTCAAACGAGTCGGGGTGTAGCACGACAAAACAATACATCGCTTTTTTTTTTTACATCCAAGTGAGCTCAGGCAATAATCAAACAGACTCTACTTGAATGTCTTCTCTCTGATATAGAATTGGAAAGTCAGATTTGTTTCAATGAATCAGTTCTTTTAAACAGTTCAATTCAATGAACCGGTTTGATAATAAGATTAATCAATTTAGTTCACCTTCGGAAATCCTTGTGTGGCACTTATGTCTTTATTTTTGCAAGATAAGCTTTCCGTCATTAGGTTTTCGTCCCAGTTATCGATTTTAGAATGTTTTCTAGTTTTATTTGTTGTAGCCTAAAAGGTGTATTTTTTTATTTATTTTTTCAATTGTTTTTGAACTAGACTCTTATTGAAAAAAAATAAATACAATTGAATTAATTTAGGTAGTTAATATGTATTTGATAAGACACGTTAATAGCTTTAATGTACTGTAGTTAACTTTATTTTTGTAGAGTAGCTAACTACTTTTTCAACAAAGTAGCTTGGCTGTAGTTTAACTACTTTAAATTAGAGTAGCTTGTAGCTTGGGGAGCTATAATTTCAAAGTAGCTTCCCCAACACTTCTTTTGTGTAAACTTATTAAGTCTAACCACAGTTTTTATTGTGGAAAAAGCTCTTAAATATTCTCTAACAGTCATTTATGCTCTGGCTCGGTAATGAATCATCTGTCCAACCATGCAGTATGCTACGGTGGAATAAGGCCACCTGTACTCCAGCACTTCTGTAGCCGATGTTTTGCAAATGGGAAGTTATTTATAATACATTTTGTGCAATTCAGTCATCAGGAACGCTCACTGATCGATACAGCATAGTTTCAGAGGGAAGAATTAGATAAGGACTGTGATTAATTGAGCTGTCTTCTATGTTATCAAGCAAAGAGACCAACATTTTCTCAATTTCTCGAAATCTCTTATTTTCTAGACCTGGATAATGTGGAAGGGATTTCGGTGGATTGGATCAGTAATAACCTGTTCTGGACAAATGATGGTTATAGAAAGACCATCAGCGTGGCTGGGCTGGATCGTCCCTCGCAGACGAGGAAAACACTTTTGGAAGGGAATATGTCTCATCCCAGGGCTATTGTTGTGGATCCTCTGAATGGGTAAGCCCATGATACTGTTCTTGCTTACAGCAGCATTTCAAGGCTTCTGCAGGGATTTCAGAATGCTAAAGCCTTGGACCAAATTCAGCCATTTAGAGCGCACTGGGGGCGGGAATATTTGCCCTTTGGGCTTAGAGATTTCATCAAGAAATTTTAACAGAGCACAGCCATGGGCATTCTCTATTTCCCCTTACAAAACACTTTGGTGATACCATAGTATTGTGATGATTTCAGATGGTAATACCACAGAATGTGTGGTGCTGAATGGCAAGGTACAGTACTTCAAGAAATACCATGGAATTATCGGGGTAGATACTAAATGTTTTAATTTGCATTTAAATTTATTCACTTTTTCATTTATTCCGACTTACACTGGCGGCCAAAAGTTTGGAATAATGTACAGATTTAGCTGTTTTGGAAGGAAATTGGTACTTTATTTCACCAAAGTGGCATTCAACTGATCACAAAGTATAGTCAGCACATTACTGATGTAAAAAACAGCACCATCACTATTTGAAAAAAAGTAATTTTTGATCAAATCTAGACAGGCCCCATTTCCAGCAACCATCACTCCAACACCTTATCCTTGAGTAATCATGCTAAATTGCTAATTTGGTACTAGAAAATCACTTGCCATTATATCAAACACAGTTGAAAGCTATTTGGTTCGTTAAATGAAGCTTAACGTTGTCTGTGCGTTTGTTTTGAGTTGCCACAGTATGCAACAGACTGGCATTTCTTAAGGTCAGTATTAGGTCAAAAATGGCAAAAAAGAAACAGCTTTCTCTAGAAACTCATCAGTCAATCATTGTTTTGAGGAATGAAGTCTATACAACGCTTGAAATTGCCTAAAAACTGAAGATTTCATACAAAAGTGTACACTACAGTCTTCAAAGTCAAAGGACAATTGTAATAGTAATTTTTCACATTATTAATGTCCTGACTATACATTGCGATCAGTTGAATGCCACTTTGGTGAATAAAAGTACCAATTTCTTTCCATAAGAGCAAAATCTGTTCATTATTCCAAACTTTTGGCCGCCAGTGTATATGGCACTCTAAGATACATTGAAGAATACCATGGTACTTCAAAGAATACCATAGTATTACCATGGTAAAAACTATTATTATTTTTTTATTTTAACTTTATTTAACCAGGCAAGTCACTTTTTAAGATTCTTAGTGACAATGGCCTGACAATAAAAATTTTTGTTTAATCCAGAGAGAGAGAGAGAGAGAGAGAGAGAGAGAGAGAGAGAGAGAGAGAGAGAGAGAGAGAGAGAGTCTCTTGTGTCAAAGAAGCTAAAGCAAACATCCTCATTCGATGTCATTGCTCAGATAGAAAGGCTTAAAGGAAATATGGAGACTCCACCACAGTAAATCGCTGCTGTGGCAGAACGGTGAATCCTGACATAAGATGTTTAAAAGTTTAAAGGCAGGTTCCAGTTTCTGCTTATATTTTTGTGACTTCTTTCCATACTGTATGCTTGACATGTATATTCACATAATGGGTTTTTGGATTGAGCTGTTGGTTTTTTTAGTAGCTTTGGCGTCTTGGAATTTTATACCATTTTGTTGAAAATAACACATGGAATTTTCTGAATAATTACCTGTAATCAGTTTAAAAGAATAGTTCACCCACGTGTTGTCACCCTCGAGTATCTCGCCGCTAAAATACGGGACAATAGGCATCTGTGAAGGATTTCAAAATGTTGCCCTAAATATGAGACGTTCCAGCTAACATGGGACTGTTGGCAACCTTCTTGCCTATAAGCCACTGTGAATGAGCTTCTCTCAGAGTGCTCATGAAATTGCAATGGATGTTGTGATTTTTATCTAGAAATTACTTAAATTCTGTAGTTTTTTTTCTCACCAAAACATATGCTTTCAGAAGACTGTGCAATATAATGCATGAGCCATATGGACTACTTTTTAAAGTGAGTCACTATCAACTGTCATTGAATTGTGAAGATGGACTGCGATATTAATAAAAAAATTAAATAAATAAATAAAATTTGATTGAAATTAGTGTGTTAATTATGACCAAATTTTATTTTTGGTAGAACTTTTCCTTTAATCTGCAATTAATCTGCGATTTTGATTCTAGCAATAGGTTTAAAATATCAGAGAGTTCAAGTTTATTGAACTTTGAATCCCTGCTTAAGCGTTGCTCGTCAGTATGCTGAATATCCAAGATCTATCCCTTCATAATCTCTCTCGTTAAAAATCCCATTTTCCTCTCGTTATACCCCTAAAAACTCTTCTTTACAGTGTCTGTCATTTCATTTCCCATGTACGCATGTCATTTCCTGTCAGTGCTAACATGATAAGATGGAGGATTAGCCGTTATGACTCTTGGTCCTGATCGCATTTGCTCTCCATCTCCATCACTCGCCCAATTCGCCAATTCACAGCAGGAGCTGTCACTCATAGCCCCACTCATGAATTATTCAGCAGGTCACTGAATATGATACGGGGGAAGTAGTTGCTCTCTGTCATGTTATGTTAGGCTGTGTTCAGGTCTGCAAGGCCATTTCACCATGGCAAAATATGAGAGGTTTGAACTTAGAAACAAATTTTCTTGTTGAAAACTTTCTGAAAGCTTTGGCTCCCAAAGAATGAACAGTTGTATTAAAAATACAATTGTACAGACCATGTTTTTTTCAGTTGGTTAAGTTTCAGTTGGTCCTCAATTCTTTTCAAGAATCCTTTTGAGGGTCACCTTAATTTTGAGCAAATACCAAGAACTTTTCCCAGAGTCCTGCATTAACATTTCGGCCAAGCTGAATTCAAGTACGGTTTTGGGGTTCTGGTTTGTGGATTGATTAGAAATTTCCAAAAGCTCAGAAAATGGACAGATTTGCCTGCAGAGAAGAGCAGTATAGCCGGTTACCAGCATATGTTGTGTCTTAGGTGCTGGTCCCCACCATGGGAATCGTTCATAGTCATTTAGTGGACCCTCTGTATTCAATAGAATTTATTTTATATGTTTTTGGCTTAAGCATAATGAACGTTGTTAAACGAAGATGAAGTTATTCGATAAGATTTGTTCAAGTCTCTTGCCTTCAAATTTGTAATAGGTGTTCTCCAGCATGGAAATTTATGCTGGTCTAAGCTAGTCTTCTTCAGAAGTGGATAATGACTTCAAAGATGGGATTTCTCACTTGGTTCCTCAGATGGATGTATTGGACAGACTGGGAGGAGGATGAGTTGATTGACAGTAGAGGAAGGATAGAGAAAGCCTGGATGGATGGATCTCATCGTCAGATCTTTGTCACATCCAACATGCTTTGGCCTAATGGCCTCACCCTGGACCACTCCTCGAATACTATGTACTGGTGTGATGCCTACTATGACCACATCGAGAAGATTTACCTCAACGGCAGCCACAGAACGGTTAGTAAATGAGTGAGATCTTCCATTTTCAAATCCTTCTCTGCTGAAAAAAAAAAAACAACAAAACAAAACAGAGTTAGCAGGTCACCAGCTTATGTTGGGTATTGAATGAACATCCATAGCTGGTGTACTGGTGTTACATCATGTCTTTTTGACTAACTAACCAGGAGACATCCTTGGCTCGCCAGTATTACCAGAAAAACAATGCTGGTCGATTGTATTTTATTTATTTTTTTGTTGGTGAACAACATGGCCATACTGGTCCACCAGCTTAAACCAGCACTTACCAGCATAAACCAACAAAGACCAGCATGGGAATTTTCAGCAGTATTCTCTTTTATCTGTTTTATCTCCCTCTTTCTCAATAAATCATAGATGATTTACTTCTCACACAGGTGGTGTACAGCGGAAAAGAGTTGAATAACCCATTTGGGATTGCCCATTACCAGAATTGCATATTCTGGACTGATTACATGAATGCCTCGATATTCCGCCTGGATTTGACATCCAATGATGTGGCACTAATGCGGGCGGAACAACCACCTCTCTTCGGAATTCAGGTGTATGATCCACAGAGCCAGAAAGGTAAATTTGGAATATGTAGACTGCTGTAGAGTTTTTAGAAATAACAAATATCAAACACAAATAAATAAATAAATCATTACCAAGGCCACAATGTCAGTTTAGATTGTCATCAAGTGGGCATTAGAGCACAACAGTCCTCGCCCACTTTTTCAGCTGCCTTGGTTTCGGGATTTTTTTTTCCAATTTATCTTTTCCATAGGGATTAAAAAAAAAAAAAAAAAAATCCTTCATAGAAGATTTTTAAGCCATGAACCAAACCAACCAGCTCTGAGTTGAATCACAACATTACAAACTTTGATTCGGAGCAAATAAATAAATAAAAATAAAAAAGAATTTGACAAATATTCAAATTATCTCATCATTTACTCACCGTCATGCCATCCCATATGTGTATGCGTTTCTTTCTTCAGCAGATCACAAATTAAGATTTTTAGAAGAATATTTCAATTCTGTAGGTCCATACAATGCAAGTGAATGGTGATCAGACCTTTGTAGCTCTGAAAATCACAAAGGAGACATAGAAGTAATCCATAAGACTCCAGTGCTTAAAACCATGTCTTCAGAAGCAATGTAATAGGTGTGGGTGAGAAACAGATAAGTCCTTTTTTCAACCTAAATCTCCACTTTAACTTTCAGATGTGAAAGTGAAACTAAACAGGCACCACATTCAGATGTAAAAGTGAAAGTGAATATGTAGATTTAGATTAAAAAAGGGCTTCAGTATATATATATATATATATATATATATATATCTCACCCACACCTATTATATCGCTTCTGAAGATATGGATTTAAACACTGGAGTCTTATGGATTACTTCTATGTTTCCTTTATGTGATTTTTGGAGCTACACAGGTCTGATCACCATTCGATTGCATTGTATGGACCTACAGAGCTGAAATATTCTTCTAAAAATCTTAATTTGTGATCTGCCGAAGAAAGTAAGTCATACACATCTGGGATGATATGAGGGTGAGTAAATGACAAGAGAATTATCATTTTTGGGTGAACTATCCCTTTAACATCTTTAATGAGAAAATTAACCACAATTCCATTAAGTATTCCGTGTGACAATGGTAAAAATATTTAACTGTTGATTTAAAGTTGTTGATTCTAAGTACAGAAACAATATATTTCAAGTTTATTGCAAAATGTTCAGATATGTAAAAATGTACAAGTAGTTTGAGAGTGTAGGAATCCGACTAGATGCTTCATTCACAGTTCATCATGGGAGTGGGAGGTCACTGCAGTGCCCTTTTGGCGTGCTTTATTAGCTGAGATTCTCTGATTGGTGGATCTTTTCTCTTCAAGATCATGGGAAATGTAGATTTTCACCAGGAATTCCACTTTTAAAATTTTTTTGTTTCTTTCTTTTTGTTTTATTTTTTAATGAAGCTGAAATAACGCTGACTTATAGCTTCAACAAAATCATATATCATCGGTTAACAACTTTGGAGCTCAGGGTAGGTCTATCTTTAAAAGTTTAAAGTTATCATTAATTATCAATACCCCTATTTAACAAATGAGTGGAATATTACTTTCGGAACCCGACTACTGCACTCTATTGTAATGCTAAACAAAGATACTTACTAACATTTCTAAGCACTTCACCAGCTGGCCTTGTATCTTTAAAGAAGTTAATTTATATGTATTGGTCCCATTAATTAGCTTTTTAGGGTGAAATATTCGTAAATCGGACTCAAAAGGGGAATCAAAACTGGACTTTAAAAATCATCATGGGTAGGGAAGGGATACTGAGCTTTCAAAGATGTTCAGTGGTTGTAATTCATATTCTGATCTTCTACATAAGCAGCCTATAAGCCATTGGATGTGTCATCCAAGACATTTTTGCTAATGTGTGCAGAAAAGCACCTCTCTTCAGAGGCCAGAAAGGTAAAACTTCCATATCCCATTAACTCTAAGATTTAAGCTTACTACCTTCTGAGTGTAGGTGCAAATCTTTATATGTCATAGCTTTGCTTGACCAGACCTTATAAGTTGGCACGTATTTGGTGTAAAATATATGGAAATGAAAAATATCACCCAGCGTGCATTCACCTTTTAAACAGCTGAACATTCTAGATAGTAATGCCACACTGGCAAGTCCCTGAATTTGAATAAATGCTTTGCAGTGGATATTCCCAGAGTAGAATGCTTAATGGTAATTTTAACCTTAACACTTCATGATCCAAGCATTTTTGGGCCCTGGATCAAATAAGCCTAACTTCCCTCATATTTTAAGACTAATTTGGAGGCATTTGCAGGAAATATGTATGCTTTGTCATTCTAAGGTTCGAGGTTCAGATCTCGCCATTTGTCTCCAGCAACAAATAGTTTCTCCCAAGAAATGTTCCATTTTTGCAGCTTTTTTTTTTTTTTCACTCCATAATTTAAAGTGATGAAATAGTTACATTGCAATTTTATGTATTTATGTATTTATTTATTTATTTTTCATGTAACTATTGTAATATATTTGGGTTACAATATACACTAGACATACTTCTGGCCATATAGTGTAATTTGGTGGCTTGTGTTCTTTTTGGGGTAAAATGGCATTAAACGAAACTGACCTCTTTGTTAGTTAACACTTCACTGGTGCTCTTAGCTGTTAAGATGGCTGCAGGTGATGAATATTAGTTTTTGTCTTTCAGCTTTTGTTCAAGGTGAATCATGTTGCTTCCAATAAAGATGCTAAACGTCTGGTGTCTATTTTAATGACATCATCAAGTGGCCAATTACTATGCTGAACATAGATGCTTAGATTTTTTTTCAGTCCAGCCCTTTTGTCTTGGTTAATTATCTTTTTTGGGTTAAATATTGGCTAACGGGACTCCAATAGGGAATTCAAATGGGACTTTCAATAACCATAATGGGTAGGAAATAGGAATGGCAAAGGATGATGGACTGACTAATCGATTAGTGATGTTGAGCAGTTTATCTATTTTTATTTCCCACTTTTAGCATTATTATTTTTAGTGTCGTAATCGAGAGGGTTTTATCATGCTCTGATTTAGCATAAATTCATCTAAAATCAGATAAAATCCATGTTGTTGCATTTAGTCTATGCTATTTTTCAATGAAATTCTCTTGAATTACTTCAAAACAGTTCAACTTCTTAAGATCTCTGCATTCTCTTCCATTTCATTGCACTCTGGACATACCCCGGTCTTTCGCATTGCAATTGTAATGCTCTATCAGTTGAGCTACTGTGCAGTTTGATCAACAAAAAATAGCTTATAAAAAGGGCTTTTTAAGACTAACTAGTCAACTTTGTGTTCAGACAATGAACAGAGGTTATCATTCATATTCTGATGCCCTTAACAAACAGCGTGTAAACCTTGTTTACTCTACTGATGTTCTCAAGATGTTTTGTGTACCATGACGGTACCTGGGATTAGAGTTATTGGCAGCTGTCAGCACCTGTTCAAAACTGTAAGAGACCACACTACCCAGTGAAGCACTCAACTTTGTATACAGAGAATTCACACACTAATGTAGCTCAGCCAAGTGGAACAATCGGCTGTGCTGAGCGCGTAATAACTTGGCTGGGCATTCAGCTTTTAGTGAAAATTATGGGTCTGCTTTATCAAATCTTTGAGATCCAACATTTACAGAAACAATGCATGGCTATTGTAACAGTCCATGTATTGTATTTTCTGCAGTGATGCCTATTGGGAAATCTACTACTTTAATACTTGGTATTTATCATTTTATGAGCTTGACAAATCTTTGTTCATAAATGGAGTTTAGGGTTGTAGTTTTATCGTTGTGGTATGTGAGTTTGCTATAATTCATTTTTTAGATTGTACAAAGGGGAGAGTGAGTGAGTATACTTTGCTCAAACTGTTGATCTGTGGAATGATCGCTGGCATCAGTTTAAAATCTCATATTCACGTAAAATGTTTATTGTTCCCATGAGGAAATAATACAACACTTGAACAGTGCTTTTGGATTTCTCTTTTTGTGTAAATGTGTTTTAGTACCACAAAATTATTATATATTTTTTTCCATAAAAGGAAACTTTATTCTTAATTTTTATGCCGTAACTCCCTCAGGTAGTAACCAATGTTCTGCAAATCATGATGGCTGCAGCCCTTCGGCTCTCTGTCTGGCCACACCGGCAGGTCGCGTGTGCACTTGCGCAGACGGCCAACATCTGGAGAAAGATAACATCACCTGTTCATGTAAGTCCCTTTTGTCAAATTCTGAAATGAGACAGGGCAGAGCTGATGTAATTCATGAGGATTTGTTATGAGGATTACAAAGAGGAAACTGTATTGCTCAAATGTTGCTCCTTCATAACTTTGGGGACTTAATGGCATTATCAGTTATGTGTCTTTTAAGTATTAGTTTTGTCTCTGATATTGTCATAAGGCACAAAAAAAAAAAAAAAAAAAAAAAAATAATATATATATATATATATATATATATATATATATATATATATACAGGTGCATCTCAATAAATTAGAATGTCGTGGAAAAGTTCATTTATTTCAGTAATTCAACTCAAATTGTGAAACTCGTGTATTAAATAAATTCAATGCACACAGACTGAAGTAGTTTAAGTCTTTGGTTCTTTTAATTGTGATGATTTTGGCTCACATTTAAAAAAAACCCACCAATTCACTATCTCAAAAAATTAGAATACATCATAAGACCAATAAAAAAAACATTTTTAGTGAATTGTTGGCCTTCTGGAAAGTATGTTCATTTACTGTATATGTACTCAATACTTGGTAGGGGCTCCTATTGCTTTAATTACTGCCTCAATTCGGCGTGGCATGGAGGTGTTCAGTTTGTGGCACTGCTGAGGTGGTATGGAAGCCCAGGTTTCTTTGACAGTGGCCTTCAGCTCATCTGCATTTTTTGGTCTCTTGTTTCTCATTTTCCTCTTGACAATACCCCATAGATTCTCTATGGGGTTCAGGTCTGGTGAGTTTGCTGGCCAGTCAAGCACACCAACACCATGGTCCTTTAACCAACTTTTGGTGCTTTTGGCAGTGTGGGCAGGTGCCAAATCCTGCTGGAAAATGAAATCAGCATCTTTAAAAAGCTGGTCAGCAGAAGGAAGCATGAAGTGCTCCAAAATTTCTTGGTAAACGGGTGCAGTGACTTTGGTTTTCAAAAAACACAATGGACCAACACCAGCAGATGACATTGCACCGCAAATCATCACAGACTGTGGAAACTTAACACTAGACTTCAAGCAACTTGGGCTATGAGCTTCTCCACCCTTCCTCCAGACTCTAGGACCTTGGTTTCCAAATGAAATACAAAACTTGCTCTCATGTGAAAAGAGGACTTTGGACCACTGGGCAACAGTCCAGTTCTTCTTCTCCTTAGCCCAGGTAAGACGCCTCTGACGTTGTCTGTGGTTCAGGAGTGGCTTAACAAGAGGAATACAACAACTGTAGCCAAATTCCTTGACACGTCTGTGTGTGGTAGCTCTTGATGCCTTGACCCCAGCCTCAGTCCATTCCTTGTGAAGTTCACCCAAATTCTTGAATCGATTTTGCTGGACAATCATAAGGCTGCGGTCCTCTCGGTTGGTTGTGCATCTTTTTCTTCCACACTTTTTCCTTCCACTCAACTTTCTGTTAACATGCTTGGATACAGCACTCTGTGAACAGCCAGCTTCTTTGGCAATGAATGTTTGTGGCTTACCCTCCTTGTGAAGGGTGTCAATGATTGTCTTCTGGACAACTGTCAGATCAGCAGTCTTCCCCATGATTGTGTAGCCTAGTGAACCAAACTGAGAGACCATTTTGAAGGCTCAGGAAACCTTTGCAGGTGTTTTGAGTTGATTAGCTGATTGGCATGTCACCATATTCTAATTTTTTGAGATAGTGAATTGGTGGGTTTTTGTTAAATGTGAGCCAAAATCATCACAATTAAAAGAACCAAAGACTTAAACTACTTCAGTCTGTATGCATTGAATTTATTTAATACACGAGTTTCACAATTTGAGTTGAATTACTGAAATAAATGAACTTTTCCACGACATTCTAATTTATTGAGATGCACCTGTATATATATATATATATATATATATATATACCGATCAGCCACAACATTAAAACCACTTGCCTAATATTGTGTAGGTCCCCCTCATGCTGCCAAAAGAGCGCCAACCCGCATCTCAGAACAGCATTCTGAGATTATATTCTTCTCACCACAATTGTACAGAGCGGTTATCTGAGTTACCATAGACTTTGTCAGTTCGAACCAGTCTGGCCATTCTCTGTTGACCTCTCTCATCAGCAAGGCGTTTCCATCCGCAGAACTGCCCCTCATTGGATGTTTTTTGTTTTTGCCACCATTCTGAGTAAATTCGGAGACTGTTGTGCGTGAAAATCCCAGGAGATCAGCAGTTACAGAAATACTCAAACCAGCCCATCTGGCACCAACAATCATCCGTGTGATTTTCTAATCAGCCAATTGTGTGGCAGCAGTGCAGTGCATAAAATCATGCAGATACGGGTCAGGAGCTTCAGTTAATGTTCACATCAACCATCAGAATGGGGAAAATATATATACACACATACTAATATATATATATATATATATTGCATTTCTGTAAGTTGTTTGTTTTTTTATATTTTAGAATTTTTTAAAGATACTTTTTAATTAATTCTGAAAAATATATATTTTTAATTTATTAATTTATTTTTTATTTGTTTGTTTGGTTTGTTTATACTTTCACTCATCTTAACAATTCTTATTTGCTTGCTTTATTTACTGATTGATTTCACCTTGTTCTTGTCATGATATGGCATTAAACAATAAAATATAAAATATAAATACAAATTGTCACTGATATTTCTCCTAAAACTCCCCAGGATTAATAAAAATAGGAACAGATGAGACAATTGCTGTCATACAGTAAGAGTATAGAACTATAAAATTAATATGGATATCATAGAGTTCATGTTGAAATTACTTGTGATTGGAGATTTTGTTGTCCTGGCAAATCTGAGCACAGTTTGAGATATTGTTGAAACCTCTTTTGAAACTCTATAGAGGAAACAGAAATTAGATTTTTAGGTCTATTTCTAAGGGAAAAAAAAATAATCTGGGAAATAATAGTCTTAAATATGTTGTTAGCGATTTTTTTAAGTACCTGACTGATACAATTGAAAAACAGATACCAGAAAACAAGGCAATAAAAAAAATGCCTGTCAGTTATTTTTCATGTTCATGTTTGCTAACATCAACTTTGCTGACATATCTTTGTAGCACAGGGTTTTGGAGAGAGTTTTGGGCAATATATGCAGATTTTGTGTTTGCATGCACAGGCTAGTCAGTTAAGCCGTCGGTTACGGGGAAATATGACAACAGATCAGAAAGGTTTATGCGACGCTAAATATGTCCATTGATTTCCAATTCCAGTGGGCAATATAAATGTCTCCGGTCAGCCTGCAGTTTGGCTCCAAGAGTTGTTGTGCTTATACTTGTGCGTGGCTTCTCTTTAAAGTATTAGTTCTCTTTAAAATGACAATTCTGTTGTTGATTACTCACCTTAATGTTGTAGCAAACCGGCACTTAGGTCAAGAGAGGGATAAATAGAGCGACCGAGTGAGTAAATGTGTGTATTGTTTCTGTAACATCTTCTATGCCCTTTTCAGCCCCATTAGAGGTCACCAAGACTAAACGTTGTGGTCCAGCGGAGTTTCAGTGTCGAAATCAGCGTTGTATTCAGCTCTCGTGGAAGTGTGATGGGGATGATGACTGTTCGGACAGCAGTGATGAAGAGCCGCACCTCTGTTGTAAGTCTACTCTCATCTTTATAATCCAACCATGAAAATACAGTAACAAAGGCTATGTTTGCATTGGAATACTAGAGTAATGCAAACTACGCCATACATACTGCTTACTGCATACTATATTTTAAAAATAATATGTGAAACGGTACGCAAAATGCAACGAGAAACATTTTAAATAATGGTATGCTACATTGATGTCAAAATAACCAATAAATTTGGTTAAATTTGGACACATGCTAATACGACCATGAAATAACAAAAACACTCATTTGACATTTATTAAAACTTGGACACCCAGATGCTTTAAAACCAATTTATTGTGTCTTTAATTTTGTCTGCTATCAAATAAAAGTGACTTCCATTCTGACAGACTGCTAAACGCTTACACACTAACTCCGATTCTGTGTCTCCGCAGCTAATCGCAGTTGCCCAGCGGACCAATTTAAATGCTTGAACAACCGTTGTATCCCAAAGAGATGGCTGTGTGATGGCACCGATGACTGCGGCAGCAACGAAGACGAGTCCAACCGCACCTGTTCTGGTGAGCATCACTCCAGAGCCCTGTCCTACATGGAGTCCTCTTATACGCGGCCATTCATCCGGAACAACCCCACAAACCACATTGCACATTGCTTGCTGTAGGCTATATGCTCTCAAAGCTAGCGCCATTGGAGAATACGTTACTTTTGAGAGGAGGACAAGTCTTACGTGACACCCCTGTATAATTTCCCATCGGTAGAGGCTTATGTGTCACACGTTCCCTCCGGTCGATTCGACTGTTTGTGGAATGAAACTAGGTTTTTAACATAATTCATCATACACTTGGTGGGATTTACACGTGACACATAACCGTTTCGGCCCAGTGAGCACAAGTCTCCATGAGAGTTTCCGCATTGTGCACAGGGGACCGTCAGTTGCCAGTGACGAAGTCACTTAAATTTATACACTAAAAAAATATTCTTAGAGTTAGCAAATAATTAAATAATAATAATAATAATAATTATTATAATTATTATTATTGAAATAGATTTTTCCCATACTACAACAGTTCATGGTTATTATATTTTGTTTATCTTACTAATTCTAACAATTTAATATACACATACTAACAAATTATAAACTTTTAAAATGAAGTTAAATATAACAATAAAATAATAATTAATAAATATTTTTTAATTAACAAATAAATACACATGTTAAACTGTTTATTTAATTCATGTTTAAATGTAGTTAAATGTAACAATAAAATAATTAATTAATAAATAATTTTAATTAACAAATAGACATTTAAAATTGTTTATTTAATTAATGTTTTAAATTGAGTTAAATATAACAATACAATAATATATTTTTTAAATTGAGAAATATATTTGGACATATTTAAAATTGCTTATTTAATTCATGTTTTAAAATGTTGTTAAATGAAATGATAAAATTATAAATTAATTATATATATATATATATATATATATATATATATATATATATATATATATATATATATATATAAATTGATGAAAAGATGTTTAAAACTGTTCATTTAATTTCTGTTTTTAAATGTAGTCAAGTATAATAATAAAAATAAAAAAATAATTACAACTTGACAAATAAATAGACAAGTTAAAAACAAAATATATAATAATATATTAATAAATGTATTTTAAATGCAAATTTTCAACTGCTTAAAAATGAATAAATAAATAAAATTCAGTTGCTTGTCTTTGTCCTTTAGCCAAGTGCTTTTCTTTCTTTATTAGCCAATCGTGTTTAAAAAAAAAAAAAAAAGCCAATTTTTTTCACTCTTGGGAGCAACCAATGAATTTTCAAGCCAGTTTAAAGACACACCCCTTCTCCCACATGCCAGTCAAAGTAAATCTAAGACTATTATTGGACAGCTACCTCCTTTGTGTTCTTTGGAAGAAAGAAAGTTGTGTGAGTTTGGAACGATGAGGGCTAGTAAATGGTGACTCAATCAGTTTTGAGTGAACTGTCCCTTTAAGAACGCAAAAGTACCTCCTGGAAGCTTCCTCCACCTAATTTATTCTGGATAGAGAACAAATGTTTGAGACTACTATAAGCTTTAACCATATCCTACAGCTATGAAGTCTAAATCTTGAGAAGACATCCCTGGTACAAATCTCCTCCCTGAGGGTTTCCTGACGCCAGGATAAACATGTAATCCGAAACATCAATATCATATTGTGTTGTCGGAGCTGTGCTCTGGCAGCTGTTGGACACTTGATAAAAGGGATAGAGACAAATTTCTCACATTTTGTCGACAGGCATTGGTCGATTTAATTTAGATAGTCTTGAGACAAAGTTCTCCTTTGTGAGTAATACATTTTCTAATCTAATCTTTAAAGGGAGAATTTGAAGGAAAACAATGACAACTGTTTGGAAGAGGGGTAAAGGTGAAAGGGGAATTTGTGCCACCTGATAATTTACAGTCATCTTATCTTCCTGATGCGTTTCTGTGGCTTTTTCCATACTTTTAGAGAGAATTTAAAGTTTAAGATGAGAAATGAGGTTTGGTTTATTAATAAAATGCACAATTTGTCATGCTAATGGGTGTTAATGCTTAATATTTACTGGTAATAAGATGAAGAATAGAACACTTGAATATTGTTTTTCTTTTGTGGCTATGTAATGAGCAAAAGATACCACTTAAAAATTATTTGCAAACAAACCAAGATGCAATAAATCCTTTATCTTAGAGACTGCTACAAAGTAGTCAAGAAATAATTAACGGTTATCACATTTTCATAAAAAAATAAATAAATAAATAAAAAAAGCACATTTCAAAGAAGAATATTTCAACATCAGCTTTAAAACACCCTTTTCTTTGTAAGTCATATTATTAAAACTGCATTTGGTTTTCAAAGAAACCTCTCGAAAAAGGTCTCTCGCAAACCTGGAATTTCAGAACGACATCTTGAGGGAACTAATTAATTGTCTGGAAACCTGTTTTTAACTCCTTGTGTAATTAAATAGACTGGAATAGCAAGGCTTACAGGCTAAAAATGAGAAATAATAATAAATAAATGAAAAAGGTTTTTCACATTTTCTTCCTGCTGAAAACAGTAACATCAAAAAGATAATTAAAATCAAGACTCACATGAGGGTGCTCCGACAAGCTCCCAGGAAGCATTAAGCTGAGTGTAATGCATACCTGCCGAAGTAATAGTTTGACCCAAAACTGAAAACTCTGTCATTATTTACTCATCCTCATGTCATTCCAAAGCCATATGCTATTGTGTATTCCAACACTAAAAACAATTCTTAAATTATATCAACATAGATTTGTTTACATACAACGACAGTTCATAGTGATCATGGCTGTCAAGCTCCAGAAATGGCAAAAAGTATTGTAAAGCCATATGATAGCTTTTTGTGATAAAGTCTTTATTCACTGATAATCTTCACCTATGATGTGGCCTTCATATCAAAAATGGCATCTGTGGTGCGAGTTGGACATCAGTAACATCAAATTTCACTTGTTCAAATGCCAAAGTGTTTCGTAACCGAAACACCATGACATTAAACCTGCGCCATATTTGGTTTTAGAGTAAATATGGAGATCAAGATTATCAGTGAATAATGACAAAAAAATAACACTATATGTGTTTGTAATGGACTAAAAGTGAGTAAAAAAATGACAGAATTTCCGTTTTTGGGTGAACTATTCCTTCATTTGAATCAGTTGAAAATGAGAGCTGACTCAACTTTTGGCATGTTAGCTAAACCCTAATGAACTAGCCTTTCTTGCCACAGACAAATCATTCATTCATATCGCCACATTTGGCTTGTTTCATATTTCATTGTGTTGTTATTATTTTTAAAGCATAAAAAAGTTGGTAAACCACCAAACATCTGTTCTCGTACCGTTGGAATTCAAATCTGCACCTGTTCGGCTGTTCCCGTTAGCTTTACTTACAGTAATTTAGAGTTTTATATAACAGCACAACCTGTCCTTCGAATGTTTTCAATACAAGGTCCCTTGTAATCTGAAGTCCTTTTCAAACAACACATTGCAAGACATCAGCACCATTATTCAGACTCTATAAAATGTCCTGTCATTATTTACTGACAGTGTGCTTATGGACCATATCAATGTATTGCACTTTTTTCTCACAATTTTGTTGAAACTTGATCCCTTTATCGATATTCGTATTCAATTATTTGTGTATTAATTTCATGTCCTACAGTTCAATAATGAACAAGAAGATCATCTAAATATGCACAAACTTGTTTCTCAGTGATATAGTAATATAGATATAGTAATTAGCCACTGTAATTTAACTGCCTTTTAAGTCAAAAAAGTAGTGTGATGCATTACATTTTAAATTATTGTAATCAGATTACAGTTACAGATTTTCAATTAAGGTAATTATTTTCAAGTACATTACTTGGGTTACGCATATTTCTAAAATATTATTTATGTATGATACATTTAAAATATGTTCATATGTACGTCTGTTTGCGTTTCTGTGACATCTAACAGGTTTGTGACAATGAACAAGGAGGAAATATAGAAATTTGTTGAGCAGAAAAACGTATGTTTATAAAAAATAGTTTTAGAAAGTAACTTAAAAGTAAAATAATTTGTAATGTGATTACTTTTCCAATAAAGTAATTAGTAATTTAATTTGATTACAATTTTAGAGAAGTAATTTTTTAATTTGTAATAATAGCGTAACTTACTCTACACTGAGTGTGATATGCCAGTGTATTGCACTTTTTTCACGATTTTGTGTTGATTTTGTGTAGATTCATGTATCGGTATATGTATTCATCTATTTGTGTATTCATATCATGTCATACTGTTCAATAATGAAGAAGCAGGTCATCTAAATAAGCACAAAATTGGAGAATGGCATTTCAAAGTGCGGTCTGAGTTGCTTCTATGAGGTGCGAGAGGTCACTCTTTTTCTCACGGACATGCTGAGCCTCTTTAAAGAGTTTAGCATAGTTTCAATTGCGATTCAATTATGATGTCGCAATGCCTTGCGATATATTGAAAGGTGATACACAGTATGTATTGCGATAGTATAATGTCATTAGTGTCTTAGCAATACCCAGCCCTACAATACACACTGACCACTATTTTGTCTGTGTTTTCAACCATTTAAGCACACCATTATTTGATTGGATATGATTTATGTATTTTTTTTATTGTCTATTATTGTTGTATAAAAATGCAATTTGGATAAATCAGCCCCTAAATGGCAAGTAAAAACAAATCAAACTATGACCGGTCGCTTTACATGTCAGTCAGATGGTCAGTAGGTGGTTCTTGGACAGAATAAGTTGCAATCTGGACCAGACTTTATGCTTTTATTCAGGTCTGGATACACAAGAATATATTTCCTTTGTTTTGCTGTTGTCCCTCTAGTCTCTGTGACCGTTTGTGGCTCTCCTTGTGTGCTAGTCATCTCTTAATTTATTTAGTGTCCTTCATCCTTTGTTAGATTGTAGCCGGACTTGGTAATTCATATCTCAAGGGCCACCTACTTGGCCATCTGAGCATCCTTGATTCAAGATTCATCTCTTGCTGTTCTCACTGTACCCTCTTTTGGTCTCCTAGCCATGAGGATAAAGAGTTATCTCTGGCCTTCAAAACATCCATACAAACTAAAGTTTATATCCATTCTGAGAAATTCTTTTGTGATGTAGTTTTAAAGCAGTGATCAATAACCATCAATATATGCGTGCATGCGTGTGTGTGTATGTGTGTGTGCGCACGTGTGCGCGTGGTAGAGATTCAATCACACATTCTTCAGTTCTTCAGATTCACTGTGTCTACATCTCCTGTGTATAGTTGCAAAGTGTTCTCCCAGTTAGGCAGGCTGCTGGTCGGTCTCCAAGAGAGAAATCTTCCAACAATATTCCATATTTATCTTATCCATCTTTTTGTATCATAATCAATTCCAGTTCCCGGATTCTGGGCCAGATGATAATACAAAACACATCTTGAACATTTAGGCTAATAAAGTCCTTCAGGAAACTGATGTCATGCACTTACAGTGCCGTAACTCTGTAGATGATTACTCAAAATCAAATATGAGACTGGCTACAGATCAGTCTAGGTGAAAACAAATCCAGATGGACTTTGCCAAGACAGCATAAAAGAAAAAGGAATGGCCTAGAATAGATATTTTAGAAACCATTATTTAGGAACATAAAGAAGAATCATGTTTCACTTTGCAGTGAGTGGCCAAAATATTACAATCCATTACAATATAGAGAAACTCCATCCATCCATATTCTATTGCCACTCGTCCTATGAAGGGTCACGGGAGTGCTGGAGCCCATCCCAGCTGTATCAGGCCAAAGGAAGGGAAACCATCACAGGGATAACTAACATACACAAACAAACACGTTCACACACACTCACGGGCAATTTAGAGTCCCCAATTTACTTGATCTGTATGTCTTTGGACTGTGGGGAAAATTGGAGCACCTGGAGGAAACCCACGCAAACACAGAAAGAACATGCAAACTCCACACAGAAAGGCCCTGGGTGAGCCGGGACTCGAACCGGGGACTTTATTGCTGTGAGGCGCTTACAATGGAAGTGAATAGGGCCAGTCCATAAAGGCTAAAATACGCACCGTTTCAAAGGTATAGCCACAAGACATAAACATTAAATGTGTTAACATTATTTTAGTGTGATAAAATTGTCTATGTGAAGTTACATCCAATGTTACAACTTTGTTGCCATGACGAAGTAACACCGTAAACCATGCAATTTGATAAAATGCTGTAACACCAGTAAATCACTGATTTTATCAGAGTAAAACCATGTTTAATGCGTTTAACGTGTCTGGTGTAACAAAGTTTTTTGGGGGATTTTTTAAATTTTTATAAATAATACTCTATTGACCTTTTTGTGTGTTGTAAAAGATGCAGGGGTGAGATTAAATCCATTCAGGTGTGATTTTATATCTATGGTTTTGCTTTACACAGCCCAGACCTGCCAGCCGGGCCAGTTTCCCTGTGAGAATGGACGCTGCATTCCTGAGTACTGGCGCTGTGACCGAGATGATGACTGTGGGGATCAGTCGGATGAGTCTTCGTCATGTGGTGAGTCTTCCTCACATGGAGAGCTTTGAAGTTCTTTCCTCTTTATTTCTATATTTGATCTGTTCCATCATAATTTTCTTTTTCATCCTGAAGCCTGCTTATGCTTCAGTTTGAAGTGCTATTCATCAAACCATTTTCTTTAGTACAGTATGTACTGTATTTATGTAATAATAATATTGTACTATACTGTACCTAGAGCATGCTATTAATAGATTGTTTAATTAAAACATGATCTAAGATTCAAGTTATCAAATAAGACTTGACCAGCAGACCTTTTTTTGTCTTTTTTCAAATGCATTTTGAATTGCTAAGATGTTCCATTTGCATGAGATTGCCTGTGAAGTCTAAGGTACAGGCTTTCTCCCAGCCTTGCCAGGCTGGTTTTGCTGGTCTGTTTTGATGGTTTTAAAGGAGTTTTGGACACTTGAGAGACCACCTGGCCAACCACCTAAACCATCTAAACACTAGTTTGGCCAGGCTGAGAGGCTAGCTGGACCAGATTAAGCCAGCTAAGGCCTGGAAACCACCTTAGGTTGATTACGCATTTCGCTTTTTTTATTTTATTTTTTTTAGCAAGTATATATATGCATAGGTTACATACAGTAGATTTATATAGATTTTATTGAATTGAATGGGACACTCAATTCAATTAATCGTTTTTCAAACATTTAACAGCAAAATTAATTCTGCTCTTGGTACATAAATGAGGTCTATTGTACATTTTTCAAAACAGTTAAGGGTTTGTTCAAGGTCTGATCTAGTGTTTTGAGTTCAGTGTAGTTTAATGGTTGAAGTTTCTAGTTATAATAGACATTTGCTATTGAGAGCCTAAACAAAACAATACTAGATCTGAAGTGTTTGCTGGAGGATCATTAAACAAACAAAGAAAAAAGCCTATGCTGTTTTTATATTTCCACAGTTGATGTCTCTTTGATATATTTTGATCTTTTCTTGTGTCTGGTTGGCACTTTTTGTTCCCACCAAACTGCTTTTGTTTGATTGGTTTCGTAAATGTAAAAAAAAAAAAAAATGAGCAAAATGGCAAATTTGCCGCAAACTTGAAACAAATTCGCCACTGTTCATTTTCACATGCAAATATGCTTTGCGGCAAACTTGTGGTAAACTGTCCATTGTTGCCAAAGGTTTGCTGCAGGTTCACCACTACCAGTGAAGAGCTGCAAACTTCTGGCAAATATTTGCGGCGAATCACAAGCTCATTTGCATGTTAAAATAATGAGCGTCAAATTTGTGGCTCTAGATTTTTGTAAGGGTGCTACTGTATAAGTTACATATCAACTTTGACCCTATTGGACAATATACAGCACTCTGAAGTGCAAATGTACCGATGGTGAGAAGAGTTGAAATGCATTACCTTATTTTAGTTGCTGTGGTCAATTTCAAGAACTGAAAAGAGGCAGCCGTTAGACATAAATGGTCATATGTTTGAGTACATACCTCAAAGTCTAAGGAGAAAACATTAATATAGTGATGTTTTCCAGTGCACAAACAAAATGTTCCTCATACTCCTTTTCCATTGAAATCGGCTGGTTTTTCTGCTGACTTCTGAGCCGAATCATAATGTAAATGACTACGATGTCATCTGACAACCTACCCACATTCAAACATAGTGTGTCACAGTCTTTATTTATTTAGGACTCTAATTCCTAGTTTTGAGACATTGTGAATAAGGCAACATCAGTTTGGAAGTTTTACAGCAAAAATCACTGCTTACCGATATTTGAATCACTGCCCCCAGTGGCTGAAGCTGGCAGTGTTGTTGAAGGAGTTGGCACGTGAGAGATCCAGTTTCCAGTCCTCAGAGTGGCACCAAAAGCGCCACTCTGTAAATGTAAATGTTTTATTTAGTAAATGATGTAATACAGTCAACAGTTATGGGTATTCTGTTTGTCTAATGCCCAAACCCCAACCCTAAACCTATCCATCAGTGAAATAATAATGTAATTTTAGAGAAAAAAAATGCAACCTCCTTATCGCGCTCACCATGGTTTCGGTGAACGCAATTACTTCCCTTGGGACCAGAGCCTGTGTCTCTGAGGCTGCATAACATATGATAATGTCCGAGAATACCCAAGGCTTTATGGAATATTCAGATCCAGGCTGTTTAGTACAGATATAGCTGATGTGTGTAATTGTTTCTCTCTTCTTTCTCGTATCCCGGCCTATTTACTTATAGAGACAACAATAAGTAAACCATTCGTAGGTTGATTCACCCTAAAAAGTGCAATACTGGCTCTGTAGTCCTATCAAAAATTGCTTTGTTTGTTTGAACCAGCCAGACACAACAACACTGATTCAACTAATGGCTTGCGTTTGGGACAGAATTGACGGAGGCGTTTGGGATGGAATTGACGGAATCTGTTTTCTAGACCAATGTCAAGTGGAAAGAGAATTGGGGAAAGCTGTTCAAAAACATCGTAAATTCCATTTTGTGACGCTAGTGGCACAGAAATTACGGACTTAAGCTTTAACTTTCTTGCATGCTTTGATTTGTTATATTTCTTATGCTCAAAGCAAAAAACTTTACAATCTGTGCAGTCCCTCTGGGATCTCTTCATCAAATATAAAAATGATAATTCAAGTATATATATATATATATATATATATATATATATATATATATATATATATATATATATATATATATATAAAGTTAATCACTTTGAATGAGATTATGTGCCTTATTGCTATGCCTTGAATGACTCAGTGTTCTTTGGCTTGCCGTAAACCCACTGTGACGGCTCAAGTTGCCTCTGACAGCAACATTCAGCTCTCGTAAACGAGTCACAGAGATGAAAAATACCAGTAAATCTCTGCCTCTCTTCCTCTGAGGGATGAGGTGTGGGTATGAATCTTTCTCCGCCGTTACTTGTCGCATCTTATTCTATTCTATTTAGTTTATATTTCCATGGGTACCATTTCAGAGTCGCTTCAATATTCACAAACACATACTCGAATACAGGCTGTGTACAGAATAATTAAAGTTTATGCTTGGCTTCCTTAAATCAAAATCAAGCTGGCACTGGAAAGCAGACTGTGCACTGTCTGAGAAACCGCAGGCACCGTTTCATTCACAGTTACAACCGTAGAGCCTTAGCACATGGTGTCGCAAGGTTGCTTGCTTACTTCGGGTTATGAGTAGATGTCAATTTGGCACATATTCACTGTCAGGAATCGAGGTATGCTTTTTCTAATGCATGTTTAATTTTGAAAGGTGGTGAGCCGCCACAAAGATCCGAGCTGTCAGTTTATTTTGAAATGCTCGTACAGCAGGTTAGCACTTCTGTCTCCAGAGAGATAAGACAGAAGTTGCAAAGTTCAGCGAAAACAAACTCTGTGTTTGTTGTTCTCGATGGCTCGCAGCAGTCAAGGTTAGTCGAAGCCTTAACCTAAGCTTTTATTATTCTAATTACATCTCCCGCAGGCAAGAGAACAAAGTTACAAAGTTGAGTGAAGTTGGACAGAGGAGTATCTCTTGTCCTCTGTCCCACAAATTTGCTTTTTTAATTTTTCGTTCTCCTTGTGTCCTCCCTAGATTTCCCGACGTGTGAACCGTTGACCCAGTTCAGCTGCACCAATGGGAAATGCATCAGTGTGAAATGGCACTGTGATTCTGGTGAGCCAAATCTCCAATGCTAAAGCTAATGATGATCAGAGTGGACTTTGGAGAGAGAAGTCATATCATTTCTTTCTGCTACTTTGTGCAAATGATTTTATTTTTCCCTTCCTTCCTTCATTCCTTCCTTCTTCCCTCCCTCCCTCTCTCTCTCTTTCTTTCATTCTTTCTTTCCTTCCATCCATCCTTCCTTCCTTTCTCTGTTTTAGAGGATGACTGTGGGGATGGCAGTGATGAGGTGGGGTGCATTCACGCCTGTTCGGTGGCTCAGTTTCAGTGCTCCAGTGGGAAGTGTATTCCTGAGCACTGGATGTGTGACGGAGACAATGACTGTGGTGACCTCAGTGACGAAAATGCCACCTGCTCGAGAACAGGTGTGTACGATCACAAACGCAATCACCAGCCACACAACCAGGCGTCTTCCACCTTCAAAATACAGAAGTTTGCACTCAAAACTAATTTTGTACCCGAGTGTTTGTCACCTATGAGCACTTTTTAGAAAGTAAAGTCCTTTAAAACATACTTTTCACACTTATTACTTGAAATGTTTAATAAAATATTAGGTGGACGTTGGCAGTACGTTAGAAGTACACTTAAGAGTGTACACCAGCTTTTGAAGCTTTAATTTTTTATTTTTTTTTATTAATGGCAAAGTGGTTACAATGACGTCATACTGTAGTTGTGTGTAAAAAAAAATTATAAATAATTTTCACACAATACATATTTAAATAAATGTGAATTCATGTTTACAATGGTAATAATAGTAACACATTATTAAAAATATATCATTTTAGATTTCTAAGAAGAATTGCCCAATTTTAATAATGAAAATCTGGGACATGGGTAAAACAATAATATCTATACATAAAAGGCATTTGAAAAGTAGCAAAAGTAAATGATAAAGGCCTGTTAA
Organism: Myxocyprinus asiaticus; assembly: GCF_019703515.2. Taxonomy (NCBI): domain Eukaryota; kingdom Metazoa; phylum Chordata; class Actinopteri; order Cypriniformes; family Catostomidae; genus Myxocyprinus; species Myxocyprinus asiaticus. Next base: position 18,771,611 of record NC_059393.1, read on the forward strand.
AAAGTTTCTAAGATGTAACCTTCATATAAAAATAGAAAAAAACAACAAAAAAACATTTAAATATTTTAGCATTAACAAAAATCATATAAACATAAAAAAAAATAAAAATATGTTAATAAGCTCCTTCCCACCATCAGCGCTCTCCGCTGTTAATGACTGCAGCGAGAAAGAATTCCATTGCCATGGTGATGGCACATGCGTCCCTGAGCTCTGGCGCTGTGATGGTGATAAAGACTGTGAAGACGGCAGCGACGAATTTGCCTGTGAAGGAGACAAGAGAATGTGTGACCCCAAAGCGAAGTTCACCTGCAAGGTCTCAGGTAGATGGCAATATCCATTACATAATCACATTATCACAATATATAATCAAGTTTCCCATTAATATTCCTCTGGAAAATTCTCTAAGAGTCTGATGAGCCATAAATATCATTTATCGATTGATTGTAGCCTGGGCTGACATGGTTAGTTAGCTCTAATTCTAATTACATTGCATTATTGGTATTCCAATGAAAATGAGACCATGATGTGGAAAGTCGGTTCCAAAAAGGCCACTGATTATGGCTTTGCTTCACTCTAAACTGAATTTATAATGCTTAAAATGGATCAAATTGAGAGATCTGAGACCTCTTGAATATGTTCCACATGGTGTGTTCTGATTGAGGCAGACAGTGAATGCTTTATTACTCTGGTGAGATGGTTCCAGGTAGACTCGAGTGTATTTTGTGTGTGTGTGTGTGTGTGTGTGTGTGTGTATGTGTGTTTGTGGCTAAATGTGTATGTGTGTGTGGGTGGAATCAATCTTGAAAGTTAGGTGTTGGAAATTGGAGCATTTGTCCCAAAATGAGCTAAAGACTGGTTTATATCCTAGGTCAGGAAGATCTTCTGTTTTTATTGCTAAATACAGACATAAAGGGGATAGTTCACCCAAAAATGTATATGTAAAAATTAACCAAGTTTAGTAAATGCTGCAAAGGTGTTGTTCAGTGCTAACTATTGTGTAAAACTATTGTGTATTGTTTTTTTTACATCTTCAACTTGATCAGCTTTTACAAACTTGTTTTACAAATCTAAGCTTTCTGCAGTTGTTTTGGACTGAAATAGGCTTTACCCTAACATGGATCATTTGCAATCTAGAAAATCACTGCATATAATTTCCCATCGGGTTACACATAGTTTCTGAGTGCTTTTTTGGGCCTTGGTGTTTGCTGTGTCATTAGCGGTAATGAGGTGCATATTCATTGTTTTGTTTCTGTCTTTTTTGTTTTGTTAAATTATTAGGTTTTGTAAAAAGTTATGTAAAAAAAAAAAAACACTACACTGATAGAAATAAAGTTTAAGAGGTGAAATTGATATTGAATGCTACCTAAACCATCGTTCACACTAAAATGACAGTTTGGCAAACACATTTATATTTTTTTTTTAACTTGGTATCAGTACACCTGCTGCTTTACAAAAATGCTTTCTTTTTCCAATTAAATATGAAATACTGTAAAGGTTTCTACGTACATTTTAGCACCGAATCCTTATCAGTTCTTCTTAATAGTGTACTCAGTAACCTAAAGTGTTTCAGCTTGTATTTTTGAGTCTGTGAGACAAGTCATTAGCAATTCCCTCATTATCTTTCCAGACAAGTTCTTTAAGAATGTGAAACAGGGCACTGAGTACATACATTTCTTTTTTTGAATCCTCCCAAGACCAAATTGTGTTTTCATGGTCATTAGACCTTTACTGAGACTGAGACATTAATCAGATTTTAATTCACTTTCATTCTGTTTGAGTCTTTAATCTGTTTACTCAGTTTTCACTTTTACACCACATGCTAACCAGGCATGATGAAATAAGGGGACTAACATTAAAATGCCATTCATGTTAAAGAGGTCCAATAGTTCACCCAAAAATGAAAATTCAAACCTAGTCTCATAGAATCAACATTACTATAAATAAATTTGTGCAAACTGAGATTTACGTGCAATTTTCTATGATTCGCCGCAGTTTCCTGGTGAATTTAATACTAGATGCGCAACAACTGTGCGTTTTATTCACTTTCACACAAATCACGAGTACAACGGATGTTTATGACTTTATAAACACTTCACTTTTGCACTGTTACTCACACTGCTATGTTATGAGACCGAAATGCTTTTACTTTAATGTATCTTTTGAAAAATGATGCGTATTAACACTTGTATTTCAGACCCACCTACATTTACACACTTATTCCAGTGTGATTAGCTTGCACGGTAGCTCACCTGATAGAGTGTTGGACTTTGGACTCTGAATACCGAGGCTCGAGCCCAGCCAAACACGTGAGACAAAAGTCACATAGAAGTGACACATAATGACAAGGTTGCATCAGAAAATTTGCTTTTCATGTCACATTTGCTTTTTGGACATTATCAGTTAGGTTTAGGTGTTGGTTTAGGGTAAGGATGTCTGTTTTGTTCACCCCTCATTTGCTTTTAGGACACTATCGGTTAGGTTGAGGTGTTGTTTTAGGGTAAGGATGTTTGTTTTGTTCACCCCTCATTTGCTTTTATGACACTATCGGTAAGGTTGAGGTGTTGTTTGAAGGTCAGGATGTCTGTTTTGTTCACCCCTCATTTGCTCTTAGGACACTATCAGTTAGGTCTAAGTGTTGGTTTAGGGTAAGGATGTCTGTTTCTGATTACTACACCATTTCACTCACTTTTGGCACCCCTCGCTGGACATTTCAGTAGGAAACTGCAGCGAAACCTGTTTTGCTAAAATGTTGCCACAGTCACATAATTTTCAGGAGATCAGGCTGGAAAATTCTGTCGTCTTGCTCACCAATATTGTTTGGAATGACTGAGAAAATTATAACAGAATTAACATTTTTGGTGTTTCTCCAATATGCATTTTGCAGCGGCGCTGGCCACTGCTGAATTATGCAGCTGTTGGGATTTTGCATGGTTAATTTAATGTTCTTGATGCAACATAACACTTGCCAGCCCCAGTCAACTGTGCGCTTTCTACACTGCGAAAGGGACCTCACCACACACACACACACACACAAATACATGCGCTTACAGTGATGTCACCACATAACAACACGTGTCTCACGTGTCAACTCACTTAATTTCAAGTGGCCCGAAAGCTCACTTCTGAAACATAGGATGGCAGGAGATCGCAGCATTTCACTGAACAATCAGTTAGCGCTTTCCTCGTGAATATTAATGAGCCTTCCCGTCATCTGTATGTTTTGGAGTGCATTTTGTTCACTTCAAAAGCGGAATAAAACAGCGCTACATGGGTCAATTATCAACACGGCTTAATCATAGTAGCACGAGGGCAGAGCAGGTGTGGTTATCGCGGACTGGTCTCAATCGAACAACAGACTATTTTAAATGTGCCTGTGAACCAGTGAGATGTGCGGTGGCCATTTGGATGCGGTACAGAATTGTCTATTGCAAAACTCTTATGTTTCGGTGATTAAACTAGTTTAAAACAAACAACCCCCACATTCTAGACGGCACTGACATGTAAAACAGAAGAAAACATAAATTATAAGGCTTTTCAATTCTTAAATCACAACGCTTACAAAATGTACCTGGATTTACTGCGGTAACACTAACTGTACTGTATTACCTATGGTAGTTGTGGCAGAAGAACTTTCGACATTTATTTAGACTGCTGTTTTTTTTTTTTCATTACATAAATGCCATAGTTCTTTATATAGAAACCATAGTTACTAACCATGGTAGTGAGGAGCCATGCATGGTTTTACCTATGGTTACCATGAACTATTACAAATACATAAAACTATGGATACTATGGTGCATTTTCATAATTATGGACCAAGTTATCAGTTTTCCATCTGTGTAAAATCTGTACTCTTGTAATGCTCTCTGATTGTAGGAAAAAGTTGTTTTGTTTGCCTTCAGAAATTCCAAGAGATGACTGTAGTTTTATCAAGAGGAGCCTGATGAAAGAAATCTGTAAAGAAGACCCAATTTATTAACTTTGTCTGAATATTTCAATTTAGCCTTATAAAAATTAGGTGTTTATTTTTTTCCCCACAGATGTTACTGTTGTTAATATCATAATTCTCATCTACATCCCAACCTCAAAATCAGTGTTATACTGTTAAATGTGCATTTCAATGCACAGAACATGTAATATTATTTGCATGGGTGCTACCAAAGCAGGTGCTTGTGCCACATTTTCAAAGGACCCTTTGAGGGCACAAATAAACCCTGATGTGGCCCAGGTTGAAATTGAGTTTGACTCCCCTGTTTTAATCTATTCTTTGACCAACACACTTTAATATAGGTCCGGCGTCGAGGTCTTGTGGACGTGTGCGCAACAGTAATCCTTGCACACAGTAGTTAACATCATCTAACAATGACCAATATGTTTACAGAATGTATTAATCTTGGTTAATGTCAGTTTGTGCATATACTAATATAATTTACTTTAACATTAGTTGTATGCAGTAGTAATTAATATTATAAACAGTTTAAATTATTTTTTTGCAAGATTAATATATGCTATAAAAACAGCAAGTAAAAAAAAATCTGTAATGCATTAACCAGCATTAATGATTAGAACCTTATTGTTCAGTATTAGCACGATACTACCATCATTTAATTTTATCATTGTTAAATTGAAAATAATGTTGTTGTTTTTTTTCCATGCAATTGTCTGTATTGAAGGTAAATGCATCAGCAAAGACTGGGTATGCGACGGGGACATTGACTGCGAAGACCAATCAGACGAGGAGGGATGTGAGGTGTCTGTCTGTAAACCTCCAAAGTTTCCCTGTGCCAATGACACGTCCGTCTGCCTTCCCCCAGAACGAATCTGTAATGGTTGGAGAGACTGTGCAGACCACTCTGACGAGGGACCCTATTGTGGTGAGTATTAAGTCTTAAAATTCATTTTTGTGAGCTATGAAAGAGAAAGCAATAAAATATTCCTTTAGGTTCCTATCAACCAATCAGATTTTAGGGTTAGGTTTAGAATTTGTCTTAGGGCTGGGTTTAGTCTTGAAGAACATCATTATTGACCAATCATAGCTCTTTGATAAGTAGTAGATAAGGGATAGGGATTGGGTTTGGCCTTTGATTGTCAATACAAATGTTCCAGGACCAACAAAACATGTTGATATAGGAACACTTCTTACTTTCTTATCCTAACTTGGATGATTTTGATTTACATATGTATGTATAGCATGATTTGTGGATCAGGCCTTGTGTTGTGGATTTACATTTTTTCTTGACCGTTTTCTTTAAGTTTGTCTTTAAGATTTTTTACACTGTAGTACTACTCAATGAAGGAGACAGATGAACTGTTTTGATAATGAGCTAGTAGGTAAGAGATTAAACTGGAGAGTGGGAGAGGCTAAATTTGCATCTCATTTCAGTCCAGAAAACATAACCAAATCTAAAGGGTCATTATGGGAAAGGGAGTGAGCTCCATACCCATTATGGCACCTGGTATTTCAGTTCATTTTTCTCTGCCAAGAGCAAGCTTTAAGACAAATTTTAAGCTTTCAAAACCTCAGAAATTACTGCTGTTCCTATGTCAGAATGTATAAGAATGTGATATTCCCAAATGATTTTGAATTTTATACAGACCTATCCTGTATTTGTCTGTATCTGATGTGAAGTAAATGGAATTCTTCCTTTTTGTGAAGTGTGAAGTGAATTTTTTTGTGTGTGAACATGAGCCTAGTTGCTCTGTCTAGGTCTTGGGGAATTGGAAGTTTTCAGTGAGTGTGTTTGGTCTGTGATATGTGTACGAGTGTATTAAGGTTAATTTATGAGAGCCTCAGAGAGACATATCTTCCCTCAGGTAAGATGGGGAAGCAGTTGAGTATCAGCTTAGAGCCAATTACATTTACTGGCTCCTCCTCATAGAAACACACACACACAGAGATCCCCCTCCAGACTGATTAATGCTGGGTAGCACGCTGAGACAGGGCTGCAAACTGGCCTCTGAGGATCCATGTAAGAGAAGAGAAAGAGAAGAGAAGAGAAGAGAAGAGAAGAGAAGAGAAGAGAAGAGAAGAGAAGCTTTTATGTCCCCCTAGTAATGAAATAGTTTTCCCAAAAATTCTGTTATAATTTACTCCCTTATAATGAAGACGGTCATTTGTCTTTCAATACAATGGCAGTGGATACTGCTTCACTTTAAAGCTTAAATTAGGACCTAAAAGTTTCATAAAAGGAGTCAATGCCACTCATACGTCATATTCCAAGTCTTCTAAAGGCATACAAAAACAACGAAACAACACCGAAATTAAGTAATTTTTAAGTGCAAAACAGCGCAAGTTCTCATGTGAACATGTGAGCCACTGGGAACGAGCTTCTCCCATTGCTCATGCTCATGAATGTGCAATGGATGTCAGTTTTTCAAGTTACGAATTGAATATAGGAATGTTCTTGCTTAAACAAAATTCAGTATAAAAGGATCTTACCCCCCTGCCATATGATATTTAGCTGAAATATCATCAGATATCTGTGTGGGCTGTCAGAGAGAAGAGAGTTTGAGTTTTAGAGACAAATATATTTACTCTGTCAACGTGACAAAAGAAAGAACAAAGAGAAAAATCAAGAAAGTAAGAAACAACTCCTTTTGACCAAAATAAAGAGCTATTTTTAAAGAGCTGTTTTTCTTTAACAAAGTACGTCGATGATGACTTTTAGTATCTTTATATCGTTCTGGCCCTTTTAATGACTCAGTAGTGCAGAAAATTGAAAAGCCTTAAACTTCAGCCCAAATCCTTGCAGGAAGAGGTTCAGTAGGCCAGAAACTGGCTTTTAACATTACATTCCTGTCTAATTTCCTTATATATTTAAAAATGGGCAATCAAACCTACATTAACTTTAAGCACACGTTCAGTGTCCTATTAAATTATCTTGGGTTTAAACACATCTTGACAATGAAAGCTGGGCTGAATCAGAGTTTTTGGCCAGCCTTTGGCAGAGATACGTTTACTTACCCTGGTCAAACGGTAAGATAAATTTCAAAACTCATATAGAAACATCCAGAAATTTCCTGAGATTAGTTAAATATTGGCTATAAAAAGCCTGTCCTACACATCTTTGTAGTCTAATCTTGATGAATGTCCCTCCAAATAACTTCCTCAGGATTGTATAGAGAATGCTGTAGAGGATTTTACAATCATAACTTAAAAGAGAAATGGGTCATCAATTTATTTCTTTGTTAGGATGGCAAGGAGCGCCCTCCTGCAGCTTCAACCAGATTGTCACTGAGCTTAGCCAGCTGGTCCTTTCCTATTAGAGGCAAGAAAGCCTTATACAACTTTATCACACTCTACACTGTATAAAGCAGGAGAGAATTCACCTGCCAGCAGCAGCTTATCCTACTCAGCATTAACATTACTTGAGAATATAGGCAGAACCTCATAAAAGGATTGCCTATTTTTATTCTACCTGTCTGTACTCACTTCCTTACAGCTCTGAATAGAACTGAAAAACTCTGACTTGATCCTCCTGGGCTTTGGAAGGTTTTGCCCTAAGGCTATTTTTCTGTAGGCTAAAGAAGAAGCCTTCCATTTGCCTTGTGCTCTGGATGTGTGAATGGATATGTTGCCCTATGTCCTGAAGCCAATCAGCCCATCAAGAGCTCTTGGTTATGGGGACCTCAAAATATCATCTATCTACCGTGGTTGCTATTAATTGTGAGAATTTGTTCTTAAAGGAATAGTTCACTCAAACTAAAAATGTTATCATGATTACGAATAGATTAACGAATAGATTCAGATAGAATGTCCAAGCTTTTGTTTTCCATACAATGAAAGCAAATGGTGGATGATCTCTTTCAAAGCCAAGTTTTCCTCAAGTCCTCTTACAAAGACTTTTTAAATCGTATTTACTAACAATCTCAAATCTCATTTGTGACTGTTAAAATTAAAAAAATGGCACCTTTGGATGCGTTGCACCAAGTTTGATGTCATTGATGGCAAACATCACCGGTTCTTGCACGTCATGTGAGTGAGCATGCCGCATGTTGTTTAAAAACGGAACTGCAAATGAGATTAGAGAACTGTAGCAAAGAGGAGGTTTCTCAGTGATAGTGTTTGTGTTTCTCACACAAAGCTATTGTTTTGCTTCAGGAGACTTGGAGCTCACACAAGGCAGCTTGCCTGGTAAAATTAACCCCAACAAAAAATAAAATAAAAGTAGTTCTGTTTTTAGATCTCTTGCGTACCAGGAAGTGACCCTGGAAATATTGGTTTTCTATGTCTGTTATTTGATCTTAACTTTGGATTTAATTTTTGAGTACTGAATGTTTTTGTTGTTGTTGTTGTTGTTGTTGTTATATATATATATATATATATATATATATATATATATATATATATATATATATATATATATAATGGATTCAGAATTTTAAATAAAGACCCCCACAGTCCTTCATGAAACTTCAACATGACAAAACCAAGATGAATAAATCAGACTATTTCATCAAGTCACAAGAGTTTTTGAACAATGATAATTGGTCTCTTGAATTCTTGCATTGTAAAGTCACTAAGGTTCATTGGAATTTAACAGAATTTTAAGTAACTAAAAAAAAGAGTCTCACGACTTACTAATTGTAGCAGAATATTCAGTATTGCTATTGCCAAATTTTACCTTAGCCTGAAATAATGCCCTTTTATTTGTCATTTTATACACTTCTTTTTTATTCTTTTCCATGGTCCATTTCTGTTCCCCTCATTTATCTACCAGCATGTTTTTTACTGTTTTCCATTTGAGTGTATAGCACGTCTTTAATTACTTCACAACTCCTCTGCTATAACCGCCTTAAGGTTTATGGATGTATTATCCTCGATCAGTGTGCTAGACTCTTCATTTAAACCTTTAATATGCTTACTGCTCAAGGTGGTGTTACCTTGAGTGCCTCCCTGGCCTCCACTGCTGGTTCATAAGTGAATCAAGTTAATCTTTAGCCTATAACCGTAACATCTTGTGTTTTCATACTGTGTTTATCACATATTCAAATTTGTCAGCTCTGATCTTGAAGGGAGAGTTCACCTAAAAATGAAAAATCTGTCACTCACATTCTTACTCACCCTCATTTTGTTTGGACACAAATGTTATTTTGTTAACTTATGGACCGTAGCCATAAATCACAACACAGTAGTAGAATAATGCTTGGAGTCCAGTGCCTCTGAGCTCTCATTGGAAGAGAAACACTAAGGCACACAAACGCACACAAATACCTACACCTACTGCATATGTGCTTTGGATCCAAGAGTGCCATTGCGTCTTGGTGTTCTTCTGTCCATTCCACTTGATCTCAAATGAGCACTAATGGACCAAGAAACAAATGTCTGATGAACACCTCAGATACTTCTCTCTTGTACTTAGCCTGTAGGACCAAATAGGGAAGCACCAAACCATTCCTTGTTTTTTTTCTTTCCCTCTTTCTCTGTTTATTTCCTATTTGATTCATCCAGGCTTCTACCAGCTCTGGTGACTCCCTGTTGTTCAGCCTTATAGCTACTGGGAGGGGCAGTGGTGGCTCAGCAGTTAAGGCTCTGGGTTACTGACCAGAAGGTTGGGGGTTCAAGCCCCAGTACTGCCAAGATGCCACTGTTGGGCTCTTGAGCAAGGCCATTGACCCTATCTGCTCCAGGGGTGCCACATCATGGCTGACCCTGCACTCTGTCTGTGTGAAAAAAAGAATTTCACTGTAGATGTGGCAAATGTGTGATAAATAAATTTAATTAATTAATTATAATTAATTCAATCAGTCTGCAGTGTTCACCACAAGTTTCTTGTTGTCTCACTGCTCTGACCCTGCAATTTCCTTTAGGAAGTGATATAATGGCGGCTTCTTTCCCTTCCATACTGAAAGAATCAGTTGAAACCAGCTAAGACCACCTTAGGCTGGTTAGGGTGTTTCTTTCAGCAGGGGAAAAAAAGTCATACTGTTATGCCAGTATCAAAAGAAAAATGTATAATAATAATATATAAAAAAACAGCTTTGACCGTGTCAAAGCTTGAATATCTGGTTGGCTAGATCAGTGGTTCCCAACCCTGGGATCGCTAAAGATTGATGAGGGGTCACCAAGCTCACTCTAGTTTGAGGGTTTTTTAATGTAAAATCCATTTAGAATATTCTAATAATAGTTTGTTAGAAGCCATTTCCTTAACATGGAGAATTTTTTAGATGTGTATCGCGAGAGTGGGAAAGGACGGATGCAGCTTTAAAAAAAAAAAAAGATGCGCAAAATTCACATTGCTCATTCAAATTGTACAGTGCAATGCTCAAAACAACAGGGTAACTAGTCAAACAAAATGAACGAATATGGCAAAGTGCCAGGGAGAATAGAAAAATGTATGCGCAAAAAGAAAACAAGGATTTATTTGGACAGCTATTTAGAATTTGTTTTCATTGAAGCAATGGACAAAGTGAGAATTGAGTGTGTAATCTGTGGTGAGAGACTAGTGAATGAAAGCATGAAGCCCTGCAAACTGAGGAGGCATCAGAGCACCAAACACCCTCAGACGGTGGTTAAACCCAGATAATTTATCCTTAGGAAAAAAGAACTTGTTATATCAAATAGGCCCCAGAACATCAGAGATGCTTTGACTAGAGCTGGAAATGAAAACAGACAGGCAACGGTTGCGTTCTTGAAGTGCGCTTTCCTAATTGCACAATCCAAAAAGCAGCACACCATCGGGGAAACTCTGATCAAACCCGCTTGTGTAAAAATTGCAGAAATAATGTGTGAGACACAGGTGGCTTCCAAACTTAAAACTGTACCTCTGTCCAATAATACAGTAAAAGACAGTATCGACAGAATGGCAGATGATGTTGAGAACACGTTGGTTGAAAAGTTAAAGATGCACCCATTTTCTATCCAACTTGATGAAACTTCCACTGTGGCAGATGAAGCAGCACTCATTGCATATGTGCAGTACATTGAAGATGCCAAAATAAAGTAGGACATTCTTTTGTCTACTAATTTGTCAACAATGACACAAGGAGAAGATATTTTCCATGCGACTGATACGTACTTCACCAAGCAAAACATTCCCTATAATAATTTAGTCGCATGCTGCACAGATGGAGCTGCTTCAGTGATGGGGAAAAATAAGGGCTTCAATGCACGTGTGAAGAAGAAGGCTCCTCACTCTCTTGTGTTTCACTGTATGATACACCGTCAAGCCCTGGCCAGCAACACCTCTCTGATGAGCTGATTGAAATGCTCAAGACAGTTGTAAAAATCTTCAACTTTATTAAAGCCCGTCCAGTGAACAAACAAATCTCTGAGGAGCTGTGTGAAGATGAGGCGCACCAGACACTCCTCCTTAATACCGAAGTGTGCTGGCTATCAAGGGGCCAAGGAGCTCAAAGGAGTTCCTTAGAGTGAACAACCAGAAACTGCTTGATGAAATGACCAATTAATTTCTTATTAGAAAATCATACCTGGCTGATATTCGGCCAATACAATGAAACAAACAAGCGCATGCAGAGCACGGATGCAAACGTCCTGGAATGCAAGGAAATCATTGATTCATTTGTGCATAAAGTGGAATTCAGAAAGAATAAACTGATGAAACGCGACCTACAAAACTTGCCATCATTTCTCAAACAGACTGAGGGAAATTTACCTGAATCTTTGAGAAAAGAGTTCACACGTCACAAGGAACTGCTACAGGAGGAGATGAAGTCACATTTCTCGGATGTTGATGAACATGTCACCAAATGCGCATGGGTAATGGATCCATTCACCGCAAAGGAGGAGGACATGGAGTATTTAGAAGCGGAGGACGAGCTCGTGGCTGTTAAGACAAATTCTCTTCCGAATAGATTCTTTACCGAACACGGATACAAACGGTTCTGGCTCATGAAAGGACCCGACTTCGGGCCTAAGCTTGCGCACCATGCCACAACCAGACTCATCCTGACGTTTGCCACAACATATCTGTCGGAGACTGCTCTTAGCTCTCTGGTACCCATCAAAACGAAGGCACGCAACAAACTATACGTGCACAATGACTTCCGTCTGGCTGTCACGAAAATCACGCCTGCTATCCAATCTCTAGCTCAAGAAATGCAGGCCCAGAGCTCACATTAAATAGCCTTTCACACTTAAAAAAAAAAAAAAAAAAAAGGCATCATTCAAACAGGAATACAAGAAATGGCACATAACATATATTTGGTTATTGTTCGTAAATTATTTGATGTATTTGTTTTAGTTTTTACAGGTTTTTTAGGTTAATAATACAATTGATACATTTGTTTGATAACTTGAGGTGATTTCTCAGATTAATTGATATTCACATTAATAGATTATAATTTGCTCCTGCAAAGAAAAATCTAGCCTTGTGAATCCTTGCATGTTGTAGTTACAAGTTTTTAAGGTAAAGAATAAAATGGATACATTTGTTTTATAACATGAGGTGATTTATCTGATTAATTGATTTTCACATTAACAGATTAGAATTTGCTCCTGTTATTTTTTCATCAGTTTTAGAAAAAGAAAAAGTGCAGCCTGTTTTTGCAAAGAAAAAACTATTCTTGTGAGTCGTTGCATGTTGCAGCTAATTGTTTTCTTTCTGCTGTTGTTAAAAACTTAACAACTGATTATGTAATTCCTGTCAGTAAATTATATGTGTGTCTGCTAGTGTGCTGCTTTTTTTTTTTTTTTTTAAGAATTTTGAATGTTATAATAGGGGTCTCCTGGAAAAAAGGTTGGGAACCACTGGGCTAGATGGTCTTCCAGCCTGACCTGCTAAAAAGTGTCCAAAACTCCTCTGAAACCATCAAAATAGATCAGCCTAATAAGCCTAAAGTGACTTGCTGGCTGTAACTGGTTAAGCTAGTCTCCCAGCATGGCCAAGCTAGTGTCTTGCTGGCTTATTTGTTCTTCCAAACTGAACAGCTGATAAGTGCCCAAAACCCATCTAAAACCATAACAGCAGACCAGCCTGACAAGCCTAAGGTGGTTTTCTGGACTCATCTGTACTGTTCTCCTAACTTAGCCAAGCTGGTTGCTGTTTGGCTTTGCTTAGCCTGGCCAGCTGACAAGTGCCTAACACCCCCTAAAGCCATCAAAATAGACCAACCTAATATGGTTTGGGGGTCTAAGCTGGTTTAGCTGGTCTCCTCTGGTCTCACAAATGACCAAGCTGCTCTCACAGGTTACCAAATCCCTGCTGAAACCATTACAACCAACCAGTCTTACCAGCCTAAAGTGAGTTACTGTTCTTAGCTGGTTTAAACTGGTCTCCTAGCCTTGCTAAGCTTGTGTCTGACTGGTTGGTCTGTTTTAATGGTTGTAGATGGATTTTGTTAGACTGGGAGACCAGCTGGTCAACCTACCAGACACAAGTTTAGCCCTGCTAAGAGAACCAGGCTAACCCAAAGTGGTTTGATTGTCATAGCTCGTTAAAACTAGTCTCCTAAGCTAGTTCAGATGGTGTCTAGCTGTATGGCCATCTGGTTTCCCAGCAGTCAATGCTCAAATCCCTCTAAAACCATCACAAATTCACCAGCTTTAGGTGGTTTGCTGGTCTTAGCTGTTTTAAGCTGGTTTAGCTGACAAGTGCCCTTTAAAAACATCTAAACAGACCAAACAAAACAGCCTGGCCGGAAAGGAGTTCAGCCAAGGTTGGTTTAATTTTATTTTTTATTTTTTTCAGCAGTGTTTTTTGTAATTAATCTACTTCCTTCCCATCTTTCTTCCTCACAGATGAGTGCTTTGTACGTAAGGGTGGTTGCAGTCATGAGTGCTCAGTGGCACCAGGTATAGGGGTGGTGTGTTCCTGTCCGGCCGGGTTCCAGCTTGCATCAGACGGCCATACCTGTGAGTTGCTGGATTACTGTAGCAAACACTTGCGCTGCAGTCAAGTGTGTGAACAACATAAGAGCACTGTGAAGTGCTCCTGCTATCCAGGCTGGAGTCTGGAACCTGATGGAGACAGCTGCCACAGCACAGGTAACAGAAAGTAGCATGCTTGGAATGTTGCTAACACAAATAATGGTGGTTGACCAATGGTAAATGTGACATGAATTTAGAATTTTCCCTTTTATTCGTCTCAGAAAGACTCGAGATTATTGGAATAATTCAAATGGAAAGATACTTATATAATTTTGTGCAAGCCCCGTCCTACAGTTCAGTACTCCGATGCTGCTTGAACTGTAAGATCCTGCCGAAGGTGATGATGGCAGGGGAGTGGAGCTTACCCCCACCCAGAACAGGACCTAAACTGGTGGAGATGGGGTGGGATGGGGGGTGAAAACACAGAAGTATGCGAACAATGAAAGGCTGCTCGCAGGCTTATAAAGCAGAGGCTGAATTGGGATTTTATGTGATGCCTGATGAATGAATCCCGAGATCTTCCTGAAAGAACTATGCTTAAGCTTACATTTACTTCATACTTGTTCTTGGCTGTATTCATCACAATTCATCAGTGCATGTTATCTTTATAGTTTTCATGAAACCTAATCCAATTTCAACGTTCCTTTAAAAAATAAAAAATAAAAATACAAAATAAAAGTGTACTTTTCTGTGCAAACTATAAGGTAAAATAAACCAATAGATTATATATAGCTTAAATATTTAGGCATTGTTGTAGCCCACTGTTGTAGGTAATGCAGTTTTAAAAAATCTTGGCAATAGATAACGCAGTAATTTAATGCTGGTTAACACTGTAGTATGGAACTCCCAATCCATGATCCTATCAATTCCAGGTGGATAAAATTAAGTCCCACCCTTCTTTTTTGTTAGGTTTAATTTCCTGTTTGCCTTATTATGGAAGTAAAATCATTGCAAATGCTATTTCATGTTGACTTTCAGGTTAGAGGTCCAATTCCAAAAAGTATTAACACATAAACTGCAGAGTTACTAAGATTACAGTTCGTCTTGTTACCATAGTGCCTTTGAGCTAGGCAGTTATGCTCAAATTGCTTCAGGGGAACTGAATGATCCTACAATTTCTGTGCCATAAATAACATGGATAAATGTCTGTTAAATGACAAGTAAATAATTTGGGGACTCGTTATTAAAAAGAGTTTTTTTAACTACCACTGTTGCGCACATATTGCTTGGTAAATGTTCAGCAAAATAATGTTTTCACATTGCACAATATATGTTTATTTATTATTTTTGTTTGTTTCAAATTATTGCCTACATGATGCATGTGCATAATGTATTCATAATGTATGTTCCCCTTAGAGAGAGGATGGTGCATTTAATATGTAGTAGGCTTTGATTTTTAAGGTGTAGAATGCAAATTTAATATGTATGCATTTCGTTTTAGTGATTTGACTTCACAAATGCATCAAACAGAGAAAAAGATGGATTTCTGTCGAGAAAGATGTGAGAGCTCTGACTCTTGTGTACTTTATGAAAGTAGAGAGGAAGAGATGTGAAAAGAGCTTTAAGTAACATGTTTTAATAAAACTCAAACACACGGCCCAACGTTGAACCTCTCCACTGAGAGCTTTCAAAATGCTTTTAGTTTTTGTGAGCTCAAACAGACATCCACATTTCCTATCCAGTTTCAGTAGAGAAGTATGAGTATGACTCCATTCAGTGCTTGATGTGTCATACAGTTTTGAATTAATTTGAATGAATCTCTGCATTTCATAATTTTTAATAAGGCGAAGTGCACTTACACACCATGGGAAGCACCAACGGAGCTTTTGACGCAAAGGAGTGTGAAAAGTCAATTTGGAATGTGTGTACCAGAGGAAAGAGGCCGGTTTAGTTTGAAAACAAGCTGCTATTGCCGATAGAGATGGCTATCTACAATGTAACATTTTTGACAATGTACAAGTAAACATTGAAACACTTCTCAACGCTCTCTCTGTACAATCACTTTCTTTTTAGCCTGGCAGAGAAAAATAACAAAGGACAGGGAATGAATACACCGCATGTATGATTTTTTCTGCCATGTTTTTTCGATTTCACAGCGCAACTAGTCCCTGCTTTCCGAGATTCACATTGGTCAACGCATTCCTATGTCAGAGTGTGGTGCAGCAAAAGTTGAAATGCTTTCAACTGGTCGCATGACGAAGCGTCACTATCGCAAACACTTGCGTTTTCACTCTCCATCCTATCAAAGCGCCATCCCCATTGAAGTCAATGCATTCACAGTGTTCTCTGACACAGCGTAAACTCTAGTGTTTAAGCACCCTAACTAGTCAACTTTAAACAAACTCATTGATGCATTTCAAAGCATTAAGTTGCATAACTTGTTTAGACTGCTATTTCTTCTTTGTTCATTCCATCCTTTTGATGAAAACATCTAGTTGATTCTTTCAAAGTGTTCATCATTTTATCCATTAGGCATGAAATTAAGTACAAATGAATGCTATCTGAACAAATCTCAATATTGTGTAATTCCATAGGACCTACTTTTCAACATTGAAACAAACTGATTGATGCCCTGTACCTTCTTTTTCATTTTAACGATAATGTCTTGCCTTTTTTGTAGATCCTTTTGAGGCGTTCATCATTTTTTCCATCAGGCATGAAATTCGGCGTATTAACCTGCAAAGAGGCGACTACAGCCTGTTGGTTCCTGGACTCAGAAACACCATTGCATTGGATTTCCATTTTAGTCAGAGCTTGCTTTACTGGACCGATGTTGTAGAAGACAAAATCTACCGCGGGAAGCTGTCAGAGACTGGAGGTATCACTAGCAATACTTCAAATTTTTTTTTGTTGATGATAAATTTCTAATATGTTTAGAACGATTTAGTCACTAGCATCATGAGATTATGTAAAAAAATGTTTTAATAAAAACATGGATATACTTGTCTGAAATAATAGGCTGTTATACAATGTATTGGAATATGCAGTATTATAATGTGTCCCATGGAATCATTGTTTCTCAGCAGAATTGTTCATGATATGATGTGTTTCTTTAGGTTTTTCTTTTCATCCAAGGAACAAAATCAGTGTATTGACTGTATTAGAATTTCATCTTCAAAAAACCCTGAAATGTGTAAGGAGTAATTTACACTCAGATCACATAGGAACAAATGCATAGAGGTGGAGAGAGAGAGAGAGAAAAAATAGAAACAATGTGGGAATCGCTTTGTGTTGAGGGCCTATGCTTAAGATTAATTTAATGGATGGTACCAAGGAAACTTTAAAAGAAACTGCAACACTACTCAGTTTAAATTCCAATATAAGAATGATAATCTGACCCATGATAAAGTATATAATGTTGTGACATACAAAAGATAGAGCTGGATCTCATGAAAATTATGTAACTGTAGCAACATTTTTGCAAGATGATATTACATGGCTCCATACACATATCTCAGCAGTTTCGAAGTGAAATATCCACTGTGTAGCAGTAAAATAATTTTGTGACCAGGTATCTAAACTCGAACAGGTATTCTTTCTCTAATGACAAAGCAAGACACAATTTAATTTGTATCATGATTGGTTGCTATCTCTGCAGGTGTTTCAGGCATTGAGGTGGTTGTCCAGCATGGGCTAGCCACCCCAGAGGGGCTAGCTGTGGATTGGATTGCGGGAAATCTCTATTGGATCGACAGTAACCTGGATCAGATCGAAGTGGCCAAGCTGAATGGTGACTTACGAAGCACCCTCATCGCTGGTGGTATGGAACACCCTCGGGCGATAGCTGTGGACCCAGGCCAGGGGTGTGTTGTTCATTTCAGTTGTAATTTTGAGAAATATAACAGCAAACAAGACCATTTTACCAGTTACTTTATAGCTTTAATGAACGACTCCAGTGAGTAATAGCTTTGTAAGGTGGTTTACGGATAGCAATGAAACTATCTAATCACCCATAAAGGAGTTTTTAAATGATTTCCAGAAGGCACATTATGGTAGAATTGGACCATTACACATTCTTGCTTATTTTGTAATTGCACTAATGTTTTTTATGATGATGTGATATGCAAGTAGACTTCATTTTAAACCTTGTTTAAAAGCTTGCATTGGAAGCGTCTTTATGTGGCTGATCTGTGAAAATTTTTTGTCTTCAGTGCTCTCTTTTGGACTGATTGGGATGCCACATTCCCCCGTATCGAAGGTGCTTCCATGACCGGGGACCAACGGCATGTGGTTTTTAAGGACATGGGCACTGGCGCCTGGCCCAACGGACTCACCCTGGACCACATGGAGAGAAGAATAGTGTGGACAGATGCCCGGTAAGAGTGACGCCAGCACACTTATTTTTTTATGGCAGAGATTGACGTCAATATTTCATGACATTGTTTTTGCAAGACAAGTCTGTGAGAAAGAGAAATGTTTTCAGAGAGACAGGAAGGAGGTAGATTAGGACACTCCATTGGGAATTTATGGCATTCAAAAATAAACTCAATTTAGTCACCGGTAACAAATTCAAGCGCTGGCTTTTTGTTGAATGATTGATGTGTAATAGCGCTGGTTCAAATTCAGATTCATCTCAGTTGGCAGCAAAATGACAGACGAACAGAGATATACAATTACTATTGATTATAATTTTGCCCATCAATTAGTTTTGCATTTATAATGAAGTAGGATAGTCATTTCGATGTCTTGACACATTCATAAACTCTCCTCTTGCATTTTCAAAGAGTTCAATTCCATGTGTGGCCACTGGCTCCAAATGCATCAGCAAATTAATATTCAGATAATGAGATTCTTAGACTTAATGAAGAATCTGATCAATTCTCTGCATTCGATTCTCTCATTTTCATCTCAGCTATATTCAGATCACACATTTCTCTCTTGCTCTTTCTCTCTCTCTCGCTCTCTCTCTCTCTCTCTCTCTTTCTCTCTCTCTGTGTCAACAACATCTCTTTTATCTACTTCTCTCAACTGCCACTCTTTCAACAATAAGACATCAAAGCCTTCATCTGAACTCCTTCATAAGACTATTTTGTGATGGTGCATACTCTCATTATTTAGAGTAAACTGTCCTTGTAATAATAAAAATAAAAGCTTTGCCACTATCAGGCAGAATATATTCAGTAAGAGTTTATTGCATTATTATTATATTTACTGTTACTGTACTTTAGATTTTTCTCGTTACTGATGGAAATTCAAGAGACAAATTTTAAAAAGTAAATAAATAAATAAATAAATAAAGTCAACATTTAAAGTGCCCACAGTCATCTAAAATTTGGAAATATCAGAGAATTTTTAAATTATGTTGCCCAGACTTGGAAAAGTCATAAAAATTAATAAATTCTTTAAAGACAAAAAATCATCAAAATTTCTAAAATGAACGTACAGTTTTCTTTATATACTTGTCTCTAAAATATTTTATCGGCTTAATATTGTTCTTGTTTGGAATATATATATATATATATATATATATATATATATATATATATATATATATATATATATTAAAAGACCTAGAAAAAGTCACAGAAATTCATAAAACCTTAAAAGACAGAAATAAGTCATGGGCATTTCTAAAATGAACATATTTTCTACATATGCTTGGCTCTAAAATATTTAGTTGACTTAATATTTCTCTTGTTATAAACTTGATCGAAAACCAGGAATAAGACCAGGATTGTAAATTAAGAAAGTCAATTGAGTCAGTTTTGAGTCTATGTTGAATAAATGCTCAAATGGTGGTGATGATGATTACAAAGATCACTCTTCATCTGTCCACAGATCTGATGCTATATACTCCGCTCTATATGATGGCACAGGGATGATTGAAATACTTCGAGGTCACGAGTTTCTCTCTCACCCCTTTGCCGTGTCTCTCTTTGGGGGAAACGTCTATTGGACCGATTGGAGGACCAACACATTGACTAAAGCCAACAAATGGACCGGGTCCAACGTGACAGTGATCCAAAAAACCAGCGCCCAACCCTTCGACCTGGAGATCTACCACCCCAGCAGGCAGCCAGAGTGTAAGAAACCATCTGTATAGTTTTCCAAAAATGTCAACACTGAATTCAATCCAAGGGACTTTGAAAGCAAAGATGATTTGAGAGATCCAAAGAAATATAATGAGATATGTCTACATTGAAGGAAGTTGTCATGTCGGTTTAACAGCGTACAATGACCCAGTTTTGGCACATTCCCATTTCTCACTGGAAGATTTTAGGGACTAATTGGCTGCAAAGCTGTCACTTCATTAATTCCATCGGTACTCATGATTTAGACATCTTTGATAAAACAGCCTTTTCTGAAGTTAAATGCTACAAGATCTAAACATACTCATTTATGTTCTGTGACCATACTTTACAAAACTATAACACACTCTTTAAAATTAAGATTATAATTAGAACCAAAAGGGTTTTAGAGTCTGAAAATTAACTAAAATTAACCTTGGTTTTACTACAGTAAGCATTGGTTAACCGTAGCTGAACTATGGCATTTGTAGTAAAACCATAGTAACCATATTTTAACCATGATATCTGTATTGAAAACATAGCAATATAGGTAAAACAAAACTATAATCAGTATTATAATCATTCTGCCAAAAACAAACAAACAAAAACAAGTTAGTTTTAGAATAGGAACACCATAGTTAATTTGTTGTAATTGTATTATTACCATGTTTTACTAGGTATGTAATGGTTAAAACAACCTAGTCTGATAGAATGAACGTTACTGTAACTACATATTTGCAAACTGCCTTTTACTTGCCGAATTCTACGTTGCATCGCAGTTTCCTGGTGAAATTAACACTAGAGGCACTACAACAATTGTGCATTTTATTTACTTTCTCACAAATCACGAGTACAACGGCTGATTAAGACTTTATAAACACTTATTTTCACACTATTACGCACACACTGCTTTGTTATGATATTGAAAAACTTTTACTATACGCATCATTTGAAAAAACATACATTTTAATGCTTTTTTTTACAGACTCACCTATATTTACAAACTTATTCCAACATGATTACCTTGCACGGTAGCTCACCTGATAGAGTGTTGGACTTTGGTCTCTGAAGTACATGGTCAATTTCAACCAAGCACACAAGTTGACACGAGATGTAAGTGTCATAGAAGTGACACGAGATTACATGGTTTCTTCAGAAAATGTGCTTTTCATGGCACATTTTGTTTTTGGACACTATCGGTTAGGTTTAGGCGTTGGTTTAGGGTAAGGATGTCTGTTTTGTGTCTACCTCTCATTTGATTTTAGATCACTATTTGTGAGGTTTTGGTTAAAGTTTTAGTTTAGGGAGGTGTGTTTTACTCATTAAAGCATCCATCTAATATTCACCTTAAAAACCTCATCTGATTACAACACCATTTCACCTACTTTTGGTGCCCCCTGCTGAAAATTCCACTGAGAAACTGCATGCAAATGTGTAATAAGGCATGTCATAACGTTTTGCAAAAAAATTTTCATGAGACCAGGCTGGGTTAAAATATATTCACTGTAGAAGAAGAAAGCCTTTCCTGTTGTACACACATTATACATCTTCATATATACAGTGAAATTTCTTTGTTTTCACATATCCCAGCTAAGCTGGTGTTAGAGTGCAGGGTCAGCCATGATACAGTGCACCTGGAGCAGATAGGGTCAAGAGCCTTGCTCAAGGGCCCAACAGTGGCATCTTGGCAGTGTTGGGGCTTGAACCCCTGACCTTCTGGTCAGTAACCCAGAGCCTGTAACCGCTGCCCCCCCAGTAAAACTATGGTAAATTTATGTTAAGTACTGTCTCAATTATCTGTTCTGTCTACACTGAACACCCTCAAAATCTGTTCCACCTTTTGTAACTCACTTTTTATTGGTCTAACAGAATTTGTTCATCATTTGAATGAAGTATGCAAGTGCCAAAAATGTCCAATAAATAAAGCACAATTAAATGAGCCTGTGATGTCTGTCCAGCATCTTTTCCCTTGGGTTTACATCTGCCAGATGCAGAGGAATCAGCCTTCTGTCATCACATCGGGTTTGGCATCATCCGCCAAAAACAAAATTGCACCCTTAATGGTGCTAAGAGCCTCTTTGTTAACTGATGACTCCAGCTAAACACTTGTAAAGGGCCACTTGTAATATTCCAGAAAATGATTGGCGGCTATGAACCTACAGTTTGGATGGAGCTATACACCACATTTCCTTCTGTAACAGATGTGTGTGAAAGACTTTTTGTGACAACGAGTTTTTCCATGTCTGTTCTGAAAAAATAAATAAAAATAATAATAATTCAAGTAGCTCTGAACGAGAGCAACAAACTTCAACTGCATATGTTCAAAAGGAGACGTTTAGTGATCAAAGTAATCTTGAGTAAATCTGTTTAGAATTATTATATTTAGACCTGTCTTGTCTAGCTTTGAAACTGCTTGTTTTGAAATTTAGGCATTTTATGAAATGTGTTGATGGGGTATACGGCTAGTTTTAATTTAGGCAAATTAAAAAAATGTATTATCAAACCAAAAGTATGTTCCTTAACTGAAAACTACATTCTTTATAATCATTTTATCACACTTCAGATTTATGTTGTTTTACACCTGCTTTACCATGTTTTGGGAGTTTGTTTAGATGGCCAGAGGTCTATTCCATGTCCATTTTCATTAATTGTCTGTTGTTCAAGAGGCATCCATTGTATATGGACCACATTCCTATTTATATATGTCAAAATGGCTTGGTGAGAGTGACATTTATGATATTACTGTATTAATTAGGCCTGGAACAATTGGATTATGATTATCTATGTTATAACTATGTAATATATATGTTATTATATGTTATTACTATATAACTATATATTACTATGTAATTACATGTATTTATATTATTTTTTTTAACTAGGCAATTCTTCCTCATGCAATCAAGGACAAATTTATTATGCTGTTTTTCATGCCCAAAGTTAGCATTTATTGTTATCTGTGGGTTTTTACAATCCCATTAAGAGGTGTGGAGTAACAACCTTGCTCTGAGCAAGAACAAATCCTAGGATTGTTAGGAAGGGAATAAGGGGCCTAATTACTCAGCATAGTGTCCACATTTTCTACTTGTTAAACAGAGTGCTTTTGGTTTTCAGAGGACTACGTGCACTGATTCAAGCTGCATAGCATTTTAAAGTAAATGAAGATAAGAAATTATATATGATGCACAGACCTTCGACTACATCTTATGCTTTAAAATGGTTTGAATATAAAAAAATAAAATAAAAATAAAAAATAAATAAATAAAGATTCCAACCACCCTTGTTATATTAACATGTCCCCTTGTGGTACACTGGCACACTATTTTCTAAGTACCACTTTATTTTAGTTGTTTGATCTTTTGCAACCAGAGGAAATAATAATCAAGGCTATTGCTTTCTAAGGCACTGTGGTAAAAAATCACGCTCAATGTATGTTCAGATATTCTTGTATGAATATTTCCTCTTCTTTTCTCGCAGCTTCTAACCCATGTGATGGTAACAGTGGAAGAGGCCCATGTTCTCACCTCTGTCTTATAAATTACAATGGTACTGCATCTTGCTCCTGTCCACATCTCATGAAATTGTCGGCGGACAACCGAAGCTGCCAAGGTGAGCTCGACCTGTCTGGTGGGTCTTAAATTTCCATTCTCAGAAGACAAACTTGGCCCCCACACAGAAACAGTGTAATGTAAAGGGATTCTTCACCCAAAAATGAAAATTCTGTAATAATTTACACAAGTCACAAGTCATCTCAAACCCATATGACTTTTTTCCTCCAATGAACACTAAACATGCTGTTTAGCAGAATTTCAAGTTGCTCTTTCCTATACAATACAGTCTCGGTTTGATCCAAAAAAATGGGTGATCTGCAATTGAATGGATATAATGCAGAATGTCTGATAATGGAATAATTAAAGCATGTATCAGGGGACTTCTGTGACCTACCTAAACTCATTACAGACTGTAATGGAGATTTCTCTTTATTGGCTGCCCCTGAGATCTCTCTAGAGGTCAGGATAGTTGAATTTACAGTAGGACTCCTATTACTCTAATGTCTTTATAGCGCTGTCTTTGTGAGGACATTGGATCTAAATTTCCCTGATAATAGCTGTCCCATCAAACGATTTAGGTCACAGTATTTCAGAGATACAAAAGACAGGAGAGCAACGATTATTGTTATTATCAGTGTGGTGCAATTATTCAGAATTTAACTGAGAATACCTTTTGAGTTCCTACTCAATTATTTGCAAACAGGATGCAGTTGTAATTCAACTTTGAATTTAAAGAAGAATAATTAAAATTGAATGGCATGCAAACAAATAGATGTACAGTTTTTAATAATGCATTTAATTTTCAGTATGAATTATCCATTAAAAAATTATCATTCACACAACAAATGGTATATTTTAATTACATACTACTAATAAGTTACATACAATAATAGAAAGTTACATAATAGTAATAATCAATGTTTGAAATGCCACCTATAAAAAAATGTATTTAATTTACTTTTTATTATATAACAGATATTAAGGATGGGACGATATATTGATTTTTTATGTATCGCGTACCAAAACAATGATGAACCATATCGAGGTAAATCTCAATATTTTGAAATCTGCAACATTGTTTTCTGTCCATCTGATCATAAATGAAATGACCCATCAAACATCTTAATCTCTCTATTGCTTGATTTTACCTCTACTGCACTTTTTTTGTACACTGTTTACAGAGTTTACACAAGGTCCTTGAAGTGCTTAAAGTGCCTGAATTTAGCTTTTTGAAATGTAAGAACTGGAACACCTGGAAAATCGCCTTGTTTTGTTGATAAGTGCTTGAGATTAAAACAGACCATTTCTTCAGTGTAATATGTGTCAATCAAAGATGAGATCCCACACTCCACTTTCATTGAATAATGTGTCTTTTAATATCCTTTCTGTTTTTCACAGTCAGAAAAAAAAAGTAAAAATAAATATTAATTTGAACAACAAATAGCATGGATGCCTAAAAAAACAGACTTCTCCCTTGTCAATGAATGAACAGAAACACCTGTGTGAGTCTGTGAGATGTGCGCTGAACTCTTAAAGTGACAGTACCATTATAGGGCTTGTTATACAAATGAACTTTATCGCAATGTTCTTACTTGTAAATTGTACACGTTATTTAAAACATTGTCAGCTCATATCATTATTATATATACAATTTCAAGAAATAATATTAATTGATAAAATATAGAATTTTTTATATTTTTAAAAAGTTAAAATGTGATTATAATAATCAAGACAAACAAATTATTTAAAAATTAAAAAACAAATTCGGGACAGGTTATGTTCAGTTCTATTGCTTGTTCTGCATCTGATCAGCCTGAATGTAGCCCACTATTTTTGAAGGCTTATTTGTTTGTGATCTTTTCTTATAGTAAAAGTATATGAGAAACTCTATTATTTATACTTTGAGCATTTAAATTTTGTATTAAAGGAGAAATTATAATGTGCATTTTGTGCAAGCATTTTAAAAAAAAAGTAATAAAAAAAAAACAAATTCAGCCATACTTTGTCATTTAAGTGTTATCATATCAAATCGGCATAATATCGAATCATGAACCTCATATCGTACATCAAACCGAATCGTGAGATAATCATATCATCCCATCCCTAACGTATATAATATAATATTCTATCTTTCTTTCTTTCTTTCTTTCTGAAACAAAATATGGACAGTTATTGAAGAACACTTAATTTCTCAAAAATATGTCTAATGTCTAAGAATATATTTTATTGATCAGGGAATAAATAAGCATAGTTGTTCAGAAATTACCAATTACAAATTTTGCAACAAAACCTTTGTTGTTAAACATGTTTTGGACTAATGAAATTTAGCTGTTGAGTGACTTCAACATCCTGTGGGGCATAGCCAGTTCAATTACAATTCCAACATAAGAACTGAAAGGGACCCAATTTTGAATTTCAAATTCCAAACTTTTCCAAGTTTTTCGTGATTTATAGTTTTATATACCTGAACAGGTGTGAAGAGATTTCTATTATATGCTCGGAGATCTGAGATTCGAGGAGTGGACATAGACAATGCATACATCAATATCATCACAGCCCTTACTGTACCTGATATCGATGATGTCACGGCAATGGATTATGATGTGATAGACGAAAGGATTTATTGGGCCGACGTGAAGACCCAAACAATAAAAAGGGTGTTCATTAACGGAACCAAACTTGAAACCGTCATGTCTGGAGGTATGTTGGGGTGCATTTTGTCAAAGTATGTAATTAGAATTTCTTTGTGTTGGCCTAGTTTTATCAATAGAAGAGTTGGATAAGTTTTTATGATTTTTTATTTATTTACTAAATGAAGATGGTGTGTTATTTTTCCAGTGTAAAAATGCTTTCTACTATCCCATTTTAATGTGATGGAATATACTGATTATTCATCGATAATATGTGCTGTTGTCATTTGTTTACAGATCTGTCCAATGTCCGTGGCCTGGCTATTGATTGGCTGTCCCGAAATATGTACTGGATGAGCTCAGACAACGACGAGACCCACATAAACATTGCCCGTTTGGATGGATCTCTCAAAACTACTGTCGTTCACGGCATGGACAAACCCAAGTGCCTTGTCTTGCATCCATCTAAAGGGTAACATAATGAAAACTATTTTAAAACTCAACAGTATCTGAAATGGCAGATGTTCTAATGTCAAATTAAACTGCAAAACATTTTTGTGTCACAAAGTTGGTATCCTGTTTATTAACAAAGTAATTGCATATTTCTGTTGAATTGTCACCTTCCGTTACCTTCAAAGCGGCTTATAAAAACATTAGTTAAAAAGCTAATTACTCAACAGGTCTCTGTCTATTTTCAGTGTTCACAATTAATTGAAGTTATTAAAGTATTTTTCTTGGAGTTGATTAAGACTGACAAATGTTTCTAGCCATGTAAAATCTTTAACGAAGCCAAACTGGTTGTTAGCCAATCAGAAACTGGAATTTATCTTACCCTTGTTGCACTGGTCAATGACAGCTTGTTAATTAGCATACATTATGATTCCAAGCATGCAACCCAATTAAAAACGGAGCCAGTTTCTTACCATTGTTTACACAAGATTTAATATAACAGAATGGTGTAATCCATAGACAAGTCTTAACCACGGTACACTGCACGGGTTTTTCCTCTCAGTTCTATTTCACTTCACATCCTGATATCTCCTGTGATCTATGCCCCTTGTGTTACACTTCTCCACCAGCTGTCATTTTGTTTTAGCTTTCGACCCAGTTGACATTTCTGAAAGTTATCTGTCACAAAGGTTCATGTGCAACATCAAGATGTATGAGGAAGATAAAGACAGCTTTATTTGATTGTTTTCTGGCCTGTGGTGATTCTGAAGATAACGTTATTTTTTTTTTACCTCCTGGCCTTAAAACGAGTCCCAGTTCTTAAAGTGACAAAGTACCATTCTTCATCTTGAAGACCCATCCATATCTCTGAATGTATCTTGTTTCTTGTGGTCTGCAGGAAGATGTTCTGGACGGATGGGAGCACGATAAACATGGCTAACATGGATGGCAGTAACATCAAGATTTTGCACCAGAACCAAAAAGAGCCAGTTGGTAAATTTAATTAATTCACTTTCAGAAATATTGCAGTAAAATGGATAATAATTGCCATTAATTCATCTTTTGTATGATTTTAAGAATTTTGGATTTTCACGGGGTAGCTCAGTGGTTAAGACGCTGGCTACCAACCCTGGAGTTTGCTAGTTTGAATCCCAGGGCGTGCTGAGCGACTCCAGCCAGGTCTCCTAAGCAACCAAATTGGCCTGGTTGCTAGGGAGGGTAGAGTCACATGGGGTAACCTCCTCGTGGTGGCTATAATGTGGTTCGTTCTCAGTGGGGCACGTGGTGAGTTGAGCATGGATGGGCGTGAAGCCTCCACACGTGCTATGTCTCCACGGTAACGCGCTCAACAAGCCACGTGATAAGATGCGCAGGTTGACGGTCTCAGACATGGAGGCAGCTGGGATTTGTCCTCTGCCACCTGGATTGAGGCGAATCACTACATGACCATGAGGACTTAAAAGCACACTGGGAATTGGGCATGCCAAATTGGGAGAGAATATATATATATATATATATATATATATATATATATATATATATATATATATATATACATATATATTTTTTATTTTTTTTTTTTTTGCAGAAGCTTTAATAAAATGTTTTTGAATTGTCAAGTTTTGATAAATCTTTTATAAAATAATTTTGTTTTGTTTTGTTTCTCAAAGGCTTCAAAATTGTTGTATTGTTTTGCAAAAGCTTTGATAAATCTTTGATAAAATGCTTTTGTTTTGTTAAGGCTTTAAATATTGTTTTGTTTGTTTTGTTTTGTTTTGTTTTGTTTTGTTTTTTCAGAAGCTTTGATAAATCTTTGATAAAATGACTTCGTTTTGTTTTGCAAAAGCTTTGAATTATTTTGTGTTTTACAAAAACTTTGACAAATCTTTCATAAAATGTGTTTGTTTTGTAAAAGCTTATATATACAGGTGCATCTCAATAAATTAGAATGTCGTGGAAAAGTTCATTTATTTCAGTAATTCAACTCAAATTGTGAAACTCGTGAATTAAATAAATTCAGTGCACACAGACTGAAGTAGTTTAAGTCTTTGGTTCTTTTAATTGTGATGATTTTGGCTCACATTTAACAAAAACCCACCAATTCACTATCTCAAAAAATTAGAATGTGGTGACATGCCAATCAGCTAATCAACTCAAAACACCTGCAAAGGTTTCCTGAGCCTTCAAAATGGTCTCTCAGTTTGGTTCACTAGGCTACACAATCATGGGGAAGACTGCTGATCTGACAGTTGTCCAGAAGACAATCATTGACACCCTTCACAAGGAGGGTAAGCCACAAACATTCATTGCCAAAGAAGCTGGCTGTTCACAGAGTGCTGTATCCAAGCATGTTAACAGAAAGTTGAGTGGAAGGAAAACGTGTGGAAGAAAAAGATGCACAACCAACCGAGAGAACCGCAGCCTTATGATTGTCAAGCAAAATCGATTCAAGAATTTGGGTGAACTTCACAAGGAATGTACTGAGGCTGGAGTCAAGGCATCAAGAGCCACCACACACAGACGTGTCAAGGAATTTGGCTACAGTTGTCGTATTCCTCTTGTTAAACCACTCCTGAACCACAGACAACGTCAGAGGCGTCTTACCTGGGCTAAGGAGAAGAAGAACTGGACTGTTGCCCAGTGTTCCAAAGTCCTCTTTTCAGATGAGAGCAAGTTTTGTATTTCATTTGGAAACCAAGGTCCTAGAGTCTGGAGGAAGGGTGGAGAAGCTCATAGCCCAAGTTGCTTGAAGTCCAGTGTTAAGTTTCCACAGTCTGTGATGATTTGGGGTGCAATGTCATCTGCTGGTGTTGGTCCATGAAAACCAAAAGTCACTGCACCCGTTTACCAAGAAATTTTGGAGCACTTCATGCTTCCTTCTGCTGACCAGCTTTTTAAAGATGCTGATTTCATTTTCCAGCAGGATTTGGCACCTGCCCACACTGCCAAAAGCACCAAAAGTTGGTTAAATGACCATGGTGTTGGTGTGCTTGACTGGCCAGCAAACTCACCAGACCTGAACCCCATAGAGAATCTATGGGGTATTGTCAAGAGGAAAATGAGAAACAAGAGACCAAAAAATGCAGATGAGCTGAAGGCCACTGTCAAAGAAACCTGGGCTTCCATACCACCTCAGCAGTGCCACAAACTGATCACCTCCATGCCACGCCGAATTGAGGCAGTAATTAAAGCAAAAGGAGCCCCTACCAAGTATTGAGTACATATACAGTAAATGAACATACTTTCCAAAAGGCCAACAATTCACTAAAAATGTTTTTTTTATTGGTCTTATGATGTATTCTAATTTTTTGAGATAGTGAATTGGTGGGTTTTTGTTAAATGTGAGCCAAAATCATCACAATTAAAAGAACCAAAGACTTAAACTACTTCAGTCTGTGTGCATTGAATTTATTTAATACACGAGTTTCACAATTTGAGTTGAATTACTGAAATAAATGAACTTTTCCACGACATTCTAATTTATTGAGATGCACCTGTATATATATATATATATATATATATATATATATATATATATATATATATATATATATACACACACTACCGGTCAAAAGTTTTGAAACACTTGACTGAAATGTTTCTCATGATCTTAAAAATATTTTGTTCTGAAGGCGTATGCTTAAATTTTTGAAATTAGTTTTGTAGACAAAAATATAACTGTGCCACCATATTCATTTATTTAATTACAAAATAAAAAAAGTTGATTGACTTGGACCAAATAATAAAGAAAAGCAGCCAATAAGTGCCCAACATAGATTGGAACTCCTTCAATACTGTTTAAAAAGCATCCCAGGGTGATACCTCAAGAAGTTGGTTGAGAAAATGTCAAGAGGACATGTCTGCAAATTCTAGGCAAAGGGTGACTACTTTGAAGATGCTAAAATATAACACAGTTTTGATTTATTTTGGATTTGTTTAGTCACAACATAATACCCATAGTTCCATTTATGTTATTCCATAGTTTTGATGACTTTACTATTATTCTAAAATGTGAAGAAAAAAAAAAATTATAATAAAGAATGAGTAAGTGTTTCAAAACCTTTGACCGGTAATGTGTATATATATATATATATATATATATATATATATATATATATATATATATATATATATATACATAAGTTTTGTTTTGTTTTGCAAAGCTTAAATCTGTTGGTTTCATTTCGAACAACCTATTAAACATTAGGAACATTACTAAGAAATGAGGCAATAATTGCTCATTCTTTCTTAAGACTCTGTCTGTTGTAACTATTATATCTACTGTAATTTGGTCTGAGATGTAGCCCAAGGTATTGGTAGAGCTATGTGATATATACCCCATTCTCCATTCTACTCATAATTAAAGCAAAAATCTCCCTGACACACAGTACATGTGATTATAGCCTTAGCCAAATCCTAAGTAACAGGAGTTTTGATGTGAATGAAGGATTATTGTGAAAAAAGAATGAACTCTTTTGGAATACTGTATATGCTGCTGCACAAACAAACATGGTTTGCTGTAAGAAAATTGCAGATTTGAAATAACCAGACACATTTTGTAAACAACGATGTGTGTTGATAGTCATTAAATGAAACAATATCCAGTGGCTTTGTTATTTAAATCAGTTTAACCAATGCAGATACATTTAAACAATATATAACAATCTAGATTTTGGATGATTTTGTTAAAATGCTTTTGTTTTTAGGGCTTTCAATAGACTACACATCCAATAAGCTGTACTGGATAAGTTCTGGAAACGGAACCATAAATAGGTGTAACCTGGATGGGAGTGGCCTTGGTGTGATTGACAGTCTGAAAAAAGAGTTACGGAAAGCTACCGCATTGGCTGTGATGGGTGAGTGAAGGCTGTGTTTTTGTGGG
The DNA here is from genome assembly GCF_019703515.2 of Myxocyprinus asiaticus. Taxonomy (NCBI): domain Eukaryota; kingdom Metazoa; phylum Chordata; class Actinopteri; order Cypriniformes; family Catostomidae; genus Myxocyprinus; species Myxocyprinus asiaticus. The sequence continues at coordinate 18,802,960 of NC_059393.1, forward strand.
TGAAAACTGATATTAATTTAGTAAGGTTAATTATAAGTGAACAAGTGGAGCTGTTTAATTAGTCCAGTGATAAATATATGTATATATCCAGGTTTGGGGAGTAACGAAATACATGTAACTGGAATATGTATTTAAAATACAGAATATAAGTAACTGTATTCCACTACAGTTACAATTTAAATCATTGGTAATTAGAATACAGTTACATTCAAAAAGTATTTTGATTACTGAAGAGATTACTTTGCATTTTATTGTCATTTGTTTCATTTAATATTTAGTCCTTTCAGATGGAAAACATTTATACATATAAATGATGTGATCCAAAGTGCATTTGAACAGCGGTGAAACACTTTCTTATGATGAGTTACATTCATACGAGCAGACAGGGAAGTACGTTTGAAGTAAGTTTGGAGCAGAAGAAATAGAAATAAACCTTGTGTAAATTGTCAGCTTTACGCTAAGCTAAAATTTTATCTCTAGCCATTTTACATGCACATGTTACCAGGCACGATCATATTTTTTTTCCAGTCGTTGAAGTGCAGACATGTTAGGCAATGATATTATTGGTTAATATTATAGTATATATTAGTGTCGCATAACAGTAAATTTTGATGAACGATTTTGAAACCTTTTTTTTTTCTTTAGAATAATGGGCACTGTCATGACATTTATAAAGAAAAAAAAATGCTTTTAATTTATTTTTAGTTTTTTACAATGTGCTTTTTTGTTTAGCTTTTTGTGTTGTTTTGTTTTACAGAAGCTTTCATAGAATATTCTTTATTTTGTTTTGGTTTTGCAAAATGTTTTATATAATGTGTTTATTTATTAATTGATTAATTTTATTATTATTATTGTTGTTATTATTAGTAGTAGTTTTAGTTTTATTTATTTATTTATTTATTTATTGCAAAGTTGTAGTGGAAACATGTTACAGTAAACAATATTATTATTGGTATATTATATTATTTTGCCCTGCAGAATGCTTCAGTTGACCAATCAAATTCAAGTTTTACAGACAGTCATGTAAAAGTAAATTTTGATGAATGATTATGAATTTTTTCGTTTCTTTAGAATAACGTCCACTGTTGTGCACAATTACACTAGTGACATTTATTAGGAAAGTAAATATGGTCAACATTGAATTCATTTTGTCTTTAAAGCGAAAAAGAACTTCCCAGAACATACACATCACTTACGAACTAAACTTACACCTAACAAACTATTATTCTAAAAAAATATTATTTTTGTAAAGGGGGAGAAAACTGCTCCAATTTTATTCAGTGTTTTTCGCTCAAATACAAAAGGCTTTTGAGGAAACTCAATGAAGAACTTGCCCTTGTGCTTCTCTGTCTTTTATCATTTCGTTTCCTCTGACCTGGTGCGTAACTTTGTCACGAGGGTGCCACGAAAAGGCGAAGGGGAACACGGCACACATTTTTCATCATTTGTGGATTGACATTAATCTGTTTAAGCGTGAAACAGCTGGTTCAAAACCGGAGGATCATCAGCTCAAGACATAAATTCTGACTCGCAGCATCTGCCGTTTGAAACGCCTCGTACCTTTCTTCTCACCCTCAATCTTCAGGAGATAAAATGTACTGGCTACCAGGGGAGACAAATTTCAGAAGGTTTCTAATTAGGGCTAACTTAGTGACCATATCTTGTGGAAGTTTCACAGTTTCTTGTAGAAATGGGTGATATGAGGGTATAGCGATTCTTTAGAATACAGTAGAACTATCAGTTAGATTTTGCTAGTAGAAATTCTGCTACATTGTTTATGCCATGGTAGATATATCTGCAGGGCTATAAGTGCGCAGGACTGCTTCACATTATTTACACTTAAAACATGGATTAATGTGAAAATACACAGCAGTACGTATCCCAAACAAATCTAAACGAGGATGAAAAGTGGAGTTTACGTTGTTTGCTGACTTTTCACATTAAACATTTTCATAATTGATATACTGTCACATGTGATCGTATATCATTACTTAAGATGTGACGCACACAATCAGAATTGTATAATGCACGTTTTACTGTTTTGAGGTTTGTTATGGAAAATCGTCTTTTGGTTCATGCTCATTGTTGGGGAAGCTACTTAGAAACTGTAGCTTCTCAAGCTACAAGCAACTCATAATTTAAAGTAGTAAAACTACAAACAAGCTACTCTTTTAAAAAAAAGTAGTAAGCCACACTACAAGCTACTAACTAAATGTAGTTGACTACAATGAAGCTATTTGAAAAAGAAAATATTTTTTAAATATAAAACAATCAGATGATGTTATTTAATTAGGATGACAACATTAAATGTGACATAGCAATTTATACAAAATATAAACTATTAAGAGTTTATATATAGTAATACACATCAGCGAATAACGAAATATTTTGCTTCAAAACAAAGAAAGTGTGCAGGGGCTCAAGTGAATCAGTGAATCATTTATGTGAACTAGTATATTTACATGAACCGTCTGAACGAACTGACTCACTAAACTCAGTTGGAGTTTTCAATGCTCAATATAATGGAATTGTTTGTTTTAGCCGGTTCATTTACATGAACTGTCGATTCATTGATTCATTATTATCAAATTATTTGGATTCCCTAGCGCTACATATGAGGGAGAGGGAGGACGGTTCAGGTGAGCAGGTTTGATCACTCCCTCGTCTCCATTGCTGCATTTGCTATACATTCTGACTAATGTAGCGAATTGTGACACTACACCGCAACTCGTTGGAAAATGTACTGTAGCTTGTTACTGGAAAAACTTCTACTACTAAAAAAATTTAGATTGTAGTGTTGCTACTTATAGTTAGCTACTCCCCAACACTGCCGTTGGCATTACCACATAGTTATTTAATATATCAAAAATTGTTTTTATTGAATTTCCTTTTGAAATAATTATGTACTGTCAGCTGGTTGTTATCACAAACTAAACCCCAACAGGGAAATCAGGACCCTGATGTGAAGCAGAGGGATCTTGTATCAGCCTGAAGGGGTTTATTTTGTAATAACAACTGGCTGACTGTTCATTATCCCGCTTATTACACAGCTACTAACCAAATAAATAAATACATGAACATAAAATATTGATTTGTGTTGAAATTATGTAATTATGTGAGAAGAAATTAAATGCTGAACAGCTGAAATCCACCTCCAGTTTGTGTCGGAGTTCTGTTTGTGTTTATTTTGTAATCAATGACCATCTGACTGCTCATTATCCAGCTTATGCAAGACAAATAAATTAATGTACATGAAACAATAATTTGAGTTGAAATTATTTTATTAGCTAACTTTTAGAGATCCCACAGTGATCCAAGAAGCAGAAAAGATGGCTTGCAATACCCGGATGAGCAGTCTGATGGTTGTGCGGTTATTACTCGGAAATATCAGACTGCTAGATGGCACCTTTGGCCAATCAGAATCAAGAATTCCGGAGAGCCGTGTAATAAGTTGTGATATACAACCATTCTGGTGATATAAAATTACTGATACTTTGATGCAAGATTTTGGTTAAACCACCTATCTCTGTTTCTTGGTAAAAGTACAAAGTATTCAGGAATGTGGGGCCTGGATAGCTCAGCGAGTATTGACGCTGACTACCACCCCTGGAATCGCAAGTTTGAATCCAGGGTGTGCTGAGTGACTCCAGCCAGGTCTCCTAAGCAACCAAAATGGCCCAGTTGCTAGGGAGGGTAGAGTCACATGGGTAACCTCCTCGTGGTCATGATTAGTGGTTCTCGCTCTCAATGGGGTGCGTGGTAAGTTATGCGTGGATCGCGGAGAGTAGCATGAGCCTCCAGTGCTGTGAGTCTCCGCGGTGTCATGCACAGGATGAGGACCTACTAAATAGTGGGAATTGGGCATTCCAAATTGGGAGAAAATGGGGATAAAAAAAAAAAAAAGTCTTCAGGAATGTGATCATGTTATCTACCTAGCCAAGTCCTCTGCTTACTCTGATAAAATCCATTTGGAAATGTATTATTTGATTAAATTCTCAAAAACAACCTGTACATGCTTCTATTAGTGTATCATCTCCTCAAACACAGTGGCATTAAGCCCCATCGCAGAAATAAGATGTTGTCTGGAGCTGCTAATACAATCAGTTTGAGAGATATCCAAACAATCAATGTCTTTGAAGGTCTGAGATATGGGCTGTTAATGGAGGGAAGGTTGGAGTCTACGTTCTTTCTGGTTAACCACACCGAACACTGTTTATTCCTCTTATTTACACTATATTTTTATGTTAGTTAAACATAGAAACACACTTTTCATTTATACGACGGTAGCTTGGTATCTGACTTGTCTTCCATGCGTCTCAAAGTAAGGGTATTGTGGACATTGGAAACACATATTAGAATGCACATACTTACAGTATGTTACGGATAGCAATGCAATAATTAAATTGAGTGAAATTGAAATTAAGTCATTTTATCCCGAAATCAGACACTAGACAATTCAGTGAAGAAAAAAAAACCACACTGGCTTTCGACTGAACAAACAAGCCTCTCACTTCATATTGTCTTTGGCCTCTCTATTCATTTGTTTCTCACTTCATTTCCACATGTCTTTTTTCTTTCTTTTTCTTGTCTACCCTGTTAGCTCAATATCACAGTTAGTGAAACTTGTCTGCCACATTCTTTATTCTCTTGACGCATGGCCATTTGATTATTACACTCGTTTGTTTAATATTAATGTCCAATTAACCCATTTTTTTTACCAGCCATCCCGGGAGTAACACAACGAGTTAGGAGATAATGAATTATTAACGACTTCTATTCCATTTCCATTTTCTTTGTCATTGTTGTCTTTATAGAAAGTAGTCTGTCAATGTCCTACAGTAGTACAAACTATTTAAATAATCATCCTTTATGTCCTTCATGACGTAGTGGACATTGGGGCTTGTTTTCACAAGGGGAAGTTGTCTCAGGTGCTATATATCAGTAGCTTTTGTATAAGATTACAGATTTGTATAATTAATTTCTTACTAATTGAAATTCCTGTTTCACATATCAGTTAAGTCCTTCTTGTAACTTATAGTGGGTTTTATTGTGTTTACTTGTAAACCCAACAGCTGTTACAATAATATGATGTAATTTTAGTTTTAATTCAATAGTTAATAGCATACTTTCTTGTATGCCTTTAACAGGGTTGGGGAGTAACGGAATACATGTAAGGAATTACGTATTTAAAATACAAAATATAAGTAACTGTATTCCACTACAGTTACAATTTAAATCATTGGTAATTAGAATACAGTTACATTCAAAAAGTATTCTGATTACTGAAGAGATTACTTTGCATTTTATTGTCATTTGTTTCATTTAATATTTAGTCCTTTCAGATGGAAAACATTTATACATATAAATAATGTGATCTAAAGTGCATTTGAACAGCGGTGAAACACTTTCTTATGATGTGTTACATTCATACGAGCAGACAGAGAAGTATGTTTGAAGTAAGTTTGAAGCAGAAGAAATAAACCTTGTGTAAATTGTCAGATTTATGCTAAGCTAAAATTTTATTTCTAGCCATTTTACATGCACGTTACCAGACACGATCATATTTTTTTATTAAGAAAATTCACATTGGATCATAATTTCTTTTTTCTAGCAAGAACTTTGATATTAGGGCAAAAATCGTATTCTTGATAATAATTTTTGTATTGTTTTCCTGCAAAAATACCTAAAAATCCTTTTTGATTTATCTTGTTTTACGAACAAAACTGCATAAGATATTTAGGTTTTTCAGAGAATGTATTTTTAACATGGTATTTTGTCTTACTGTACTGGCAGAGGTTTTATAGTCAAAACAAATGAACAAACATACCAGTGCTGAAGAAGTAATCCAAAGTATTTAGAATACGTTACTGACCTTGAGTAATCTAATGGAATATGTTACAAATTACATTTTACAGCATGTATTCTGTAATCTGTAGTGGAATACATTTCAAAATAACCCTCCCAACCCTGGCTATTAACTACTGAATTACAACTAGTAAAAAATGCACATTTTTGATATCTGTATTTTGGTTTTACTATTTTAAAAAAAAAATTATTAAAAAATTATTATTATTTTTTTTTTTTTTCAGATTTCTGTAACATATTTTTAACTAGTCAGAAAGCCTTTTAAGATATCTTTAATTATTCTTAAATGTATTGATATCTGCAATTCATAAAGCTGATATATAAAATTGGTATTTCAACTAGCAATAAATTAATTATATATGACTGTGATTGTGTTTTAAACATGAGTGAATGACAGATAATTGCAAAATTCTACTAGTGAAAATGCAGTTACAGATATCAATAATTACGTTTTTTTGCTAGTTGGAATACCATTTTTATATATTGGCTTTATGAATTTCAGATATCAGTACATTGAAGAATAATTAAAGATATCTTAAAAGGCTTTCTTACTAGTTAAAAAAATATTACAGAAATCTGAAAAATAAATAAATAAATAAATAAAACTAGTAAAACCAAAATACAGATATCAAAAATATGATTTTTTTACTATTTGTAATTCAATAGTTAATAGCATACAAGAAAGTATGCTATTAACTACTGAATTAACAGATATCAGTAATTATGTTTTTTGCTAGTTAAAACTATATGTTTGATATTAGGAGTGGGTATTTCCTCTTCAATTTTACATCAAGAACAAAATAAATAAATAAATAAATAAAACTGGCTCAAACGTTCACTAGATGTTTATTATTTATCTTACTATGTTTATTGTTTATTGTTATTGTATGCATCAAACACCAAAGCAAATTCCTTGTATGTGAAAACTTACTTGGCAATAAAGTTATTTCTGATTCTGAGAAGTAATTCAATTTCTATGTCAAGAATTGGCATATTTGGCCAAAATTGTATTATAGATAACTATAACTCGTATCCTGCTTGTGATTTAACGTTGAAAGGTGTGGCAGGGTGAGCAAGAGACAGACACAGTGGGTGTGGCGTCAAGCCTCGGAGAGGCATTTATTGGAAACAATAATAAATATAAAAATGTCCAAAAGGGGTAATAAAGTGTCCAAGGGGAAATAGTGTTCATAATAACATTCTTGCGGTGAACGGTGCTTCGTGAAATGGGCGGGGTAGTGTTCATAGGGAAAGCCCAGGCACGGGCTGGGTCAGTCGGCCGCTCACGCTTCCCTGCAAAGTCCACGGCGCGTGGGGCGGCGGCGTCACTGGCAGCCTGTCTTCCCAGGCACACGGCAAGCATGAGAGGAAGGCAGCCCGGCATCTAGCCCGTCGGTGGCAACATGAGCAGTTCACCCCCGGCGACTTATTACGGGTCCGGCAGCACGTCCACTTGTCCAATCCCTCCCAGCTCTGGTCCTGGACGTGCGAGGATGCCAGTGTGTGCACACATGGAGATTTGAAGCCGGCTCCCCGAGAAGAGGTGCGCACTGCGTTTTAAAGACAGCGGTGATGAAGCATTATCCCCATCAGGTGTGCTTCATTCACCGCTGACCAAACGAGGCTTATTAATTATGCACCTCTTCTCGCTCTCCCGCCTAACTCCCGTCGTGAGCCTGGCTGAAGGGTGGCCCTAAGAAGCTGGGCGACGATGACAAGCAAGAGGTGCGGATCAATCCACCACAAAGGGCTTGCGATAATTACACAAATTTGTGATTTCTCTACCTGTGGTTTTGTTTGTTGGTTTCAAATGTTTATTTGAAAACTATCTTTGTTTGTGAAATCGGTCCACCAAACTAAAATTGCAGTATCATATTTTTGTAATAGCTGTTGGATTTACAAGTAAACGCAATAAAACCCACTATAAGTCAACCACTAATAGTCAACTATAAAATGAAGGAAGGTTTTATTGGAAAAGTTGAACTGTGTTGTCAGGACACAGGACAGGTTGATCATTTTTTAGTAACGTTATACATTTTTGCTGCTTTATAAATTATTTTGTATTTCTGAATTATTTTACTGTATAAATTTAGTTGAAAAGCCTAAAATGGGCAAATTCCATTGTGACAGCGTACCCCATGTAGGTCAACATTTGTTCAGTGAACTGTTTCTTTTTTCCTGGGCATTAATAGTGGAAATGTTCAAAATCTGTGTTGTAGCCAAGACATTATGGTCGATATCTAAACAGAAATTGACTTTCAAAAATAAATCTACCCTGAGAAAAATCCACTAGAGGAAAAAAGTGTGACAACTAGCCCCGGTTTCCCCAGTACACCAAGACTGTCTTTCGTAATTCATTCTCCTTGGGTTTGTGTCTGCCAACGGCTGATAGCGTCAGTTCAGGCCGAAAGCTAAGAATAGTCCTGCTTGCTTTTGGCATCTGTATGTAATCCATTCAGGGCTGTCAAGGGACTAAGATGCCGTTGCTTGTACCTATGGGATTCATAAGTGCTGAGAGGGTGGGTAGGAAGGAGCAATGGACATTACGGTGGTGTAGTTTGGTGTCTGGGGATGTTCTCCCCTTCACTGTAAGACACAGTTCGGAAGTAAGATGGCAAAGGAATGTGTATTGTTCCGGTCACCAGGGAAATGGATCTTGGGAGAATGCAGCACACCTCCACGCCTTGTTATGATGTGTAATCACAGTCGGTGTGTGAACTGAGTTTATATATATATATATATATATATATATATATATATATATATATATATATATATATATATTTAAGTCCTGGTTGTTTTGCTTCATGCTGGAGTCAGTGTTGTATTATGCATTAAAGACTGAGTTGACAGAACTCTAGAGCTTAGTGGATTTGTTCCACATGGTTCAAATGTGCTGTTCACAGAAAAATAAAAAATTGATAAATGGATGAAGACAGAACAGTAAAGCAATTTGGATGCATCCTGGATTGGTTACATAAAGGTATTTTGACAAGTATGAGACCTCCCATGTTGCAGTTGGCACAACACGTGTTATGCAGTGTGAGAATTTTAACTTTTTTTTAAATATTATTTTTTTTTTTGTATACATCTAATCAAATCAAAATCAAATCACTTTTATTGTCACACAACCATATGCACAAGTGCAACAGTGGGTGAAAGTCTTGGGTGCAGTTCCGAGCAACACAGCAGTCATGACAGTGATAAGACATATACCAATTTACAATAAACATCAGATTTACACAACACAATTTACATATGTAATATACACATAATTACACAACACAATAATAATATACAATGTACAGTATACAATACACACAATATAGAACACACATACAATAAAAATAGTATATAAAGTATATATAAAATATACAGTAGGTTGTATTGTACTGTAATGACATTCAGGCTGTCGGTTGATAGTCAGTTGCCAGGGTGTTGTTAAGAGAGAATATAATTTATGACAGTCCGGTGTGAGATAATAAGATTAATAAAGTGCAGTGCTGATGTATGTTGATCGTGAGAGATCCAGAGTTCAAAAGTCTGATTGCTTAGGGGAAGAAGCTGTCATGAAGTCGGATGGTGCGGGTCCTGATGCTGCGATACTGCCTGCCTGATGGTAGCAGTGAGAGCAGCCCATGGCTCGGGTGGCTGGAGTCTCTGATGATCCTCCGAGCTTTTTTCACACACCGCCTGGTATATATGTCCTGGAGGGAGGGAAGCTCACCTCCGATGATGTGTCTGGCAGTTTGCACCACCCTTTGCAGGGCTTTGCAGTTGTGGGCGGTGCTATTGCCATACCAGGCAGTGATGCAGCCAGTCAGGATGCTCTCTACAGTGCTGGTGTAGAACCGTGTGAGGATGTGTTGGTTCATTCCAAACTTCCTCAGCCATCTCAGGAAGAAGAGGCGCTGATGAGCCTTCTTCACAATGGCCTCAGTGTGGATGGACCATGTGAGTTCCTCTGTTATGTGGACACCGAGGAACTTGAAGCTGCTGACTCTCTCCACCGGTGCTTCATTGATGGTTATGGGGCTGTGTTCACTGTCTTTTCTCCTGAAGTCCACCACAAGCTCCTTGGTCTTGCTGACATTGAGGGAGAGGTTGTGCTCCTGACACCAGCGTGTCAAAGTGTGCACCTCCTCTCTGTAGGCTGTTTCATCATTGTCAGTGATCAGACCTACCGCCGTCGTATCATCAGCAAACTTAATGATGGCATTGGAGTTATGTGTTGCCACACAATCATGTGTGTACAGGGAATACAGGAGTGGGCTGAGAACACATCCCTGTGGAATACAGGAGTGGGCTGAGAACACAGCCCTGTGGGGCTCCAGTGTTGAGGGTCAGTGATGAGGAGATGTTGCTGCCCATTCTAACCACCTGGCGTCTGCTTAACAGGAAGTCCAGGATCCAGCTGTACAGCGAGCTGTTTAAGCCCAGAGCCCGGAGTTTCTCATCAAGCTTGGAGGGCACTATGGTGTTGAATGCTGAGCTGTAGTCTATAAACAGCATTCTCACATAAGTGTTCCTTTTTTCCAGGTGGGAGAGAGCAGTGTGTAGTGTAGATGCAATGGCATCATCAGTGGAGCGGTTGTTGCGGTATGCAAACTGCAATGGGTCCAGTGAGACAGGCAGCACAGAGCAGATGTAATCTCTGATTAGCCTTTCAAAGTATTTGCTGATGATGGGGGTCAGAGCAGCAGAACGCCAGTCATTTAAGCAAGTGATTTTGGATTGCTTTGGTACAGGCACAATGGTGGACATTTTGAAGCATGTGGGGACTACAGACAAGGAGAGGGAAAGGTTGAAAATGTCCGTAAAAACACCAGCCAGTTGGTTTGCGCACGCTTTGATGATGCGAATGCCGTCTGGACCCGCGGCTTTACGGATATTCACCCGTCAGAAGGATTGGGTTACTTCCACTACAGAGACAGAGAGCGAACTAACCTATGTAGCTTCAGCCGCGAGAGCTCTCTCCGCGAGGGCGGTGTTATTTCCCTCGAAACGAGCATAAAAAGTATTAAGTTCATCCGGGAGAGAGGCAGCGGTGTTCACGGCGGAGTTTTTATTCCCTTTAAATTCTGTGATGATATTAATTCCCTGCCACATGCTGCCACATGCTAGAGTCAGTGGTGTTGAACTGTCCTTCAATCTTGTCCCTGTACTGGCATTTAGCTGCTCTGATAGTTTTGCTATCAATTCTGCTATAAATTATATAAATTATATAAATTAATTGCTATAAATTATGCTCCTCCGTGTTCCCGGAATTAAAAGCGGAGGTCTGTGCATTAAGTGCCGCGTGAACATCGCTATTAACTCATGGTTTCTGGTTAGTGTAGATCCGTATTGTTTTGGTCGGAACAACACCCTCTATGCACTTTCTGATGAAACACGTTACGCTATCAGCGTAAACCTCGATGTCGTCATCAGAGGCGGACCGGAACATTTCCCAGTCTGCGTGATCAAAACAGTTTTGTAGCGTAGAATCTGATTGGTCCGACCAGCACTGGATCATTCTGAGCGTGGGTGCTTCCTGTTTCAGTTTCTGCCTGTAAATGGGCAGAAGGAGAACGGAAGAGTGGTCTGATTTGCCAAATGGTGGGCGGGGGAGGGATTCGTAGCCATCCCGTAAGGGAGAGTAGCAATGGTCCAAAACCCGGTCCCCTCATGTGTTGAAACTGATATGTTGGTGGTATTTCGGTGCGATTGATTTGAAACTGGCTTTGTTAAAGTCCCCGGTCACAATGAACGTGGCCTCAGGGTGCGTGGTTTCCTGCTCAATTATACTCCCATACAGTTCCTTGAGTGCCCGATCTGTGTCGGCTTGTGGGGGAATGTACACAGCTGTAATAATGACCGCTGTGAATTCCCTCAGTAGCCAGAATGCTCGACACAGAAGCATGAGAAATTCCAGATCAGGAGAGCAGAAAGACTTGATAGAATGTACGTTCCTCTGATCACACCAGGATTTGTTGATCATAAAACATACACCACCACCTCTGCTTTTACCTGAGAGGTCTTTCGCTCTGTCCGCTTGGTGTACGGAGAACCCCGCGGGTTCGATGGCTGAATCTGGAATCTCCGCAGACATCCAAGTTTCTGCAAGGCAGATAATGCAGCAGTCCCTCGTCTCTCGTTGGAAAGAGATTCGCGCTCTTAGCTCGCAGAGCTTGTTGCCCAGAAACTGAAAATTTGCCTGTAGAATACTGGGTAGCGGGGTTTGATTTGCGTGACGTCTTACTCTGATGAGAACGCCAGCTCTATTTCCCCTTTTCCTTCTGCGTTTCCGTGGCCGGGCAGCCCAGACAAAGGGCTCCGCTGGCGTGTTTGTAAACAGCGGGTTGGCATTGAGGAATTGGAAGTCCGGTTTTTGGTGTGCAATTGCAGAACCAATGTCCAAAAGTGTTTGTCTATCTTATACAATAAGGCAGACAACATCCAAGACAAAAAACATAAGAACTGTAAACAAAACAAACAAAAAACTGCAATGCTGTGTCGGAGCTCGCAACGCAGCAGCCATACTTGGCGCCATTTTGAGTCCATTTTCTACTGTAGATCGATGGATAAATTGAAAGACTTCATGGCATTTTTGTACTTTTAAGAATTCACTTTTCACACGACAAGACTAAGTAAACTTATACAGGCAAAATGGTGATTAGAAATTGTGAAAATCTTGGCAAAGAAAAAGAAATGGTGACCCGGTAGAGATTTTAAAGGGGCGGTTACACTAGGCTTTTTTTTTTCGGACAACACAACGAACCAGGATGTCATATGATGTCACGCGGGAGGGCTTTTGGTGTAAGTAAATATAACAAATAATATTATATTAAAAATGTTAATATATATTGTCTACTCACTTTCCTGCAACAATAAATTGTTTGTTTTTGGCTTTGTATATAGCCAAGAGGTCAGCATTTGCGATCTTCTATTGGTCACACATCCTCTCGTCGTTCAAATTCATGGTTCAAGATATCACCAAGCTTGAACTTTGGTTCGCAGTGTTGTACAAATTTCTTTGCATGAACTTGAATGGAGTGAATGGAGCACGAAGTGTAGTGTGACCGCCCCGCACAAGTTAAATTGTAAAACACAATTGCTGAGTTTTCTGGGGCTTAAAGTAAAAAATGTCATGTGGTGAAATCACCTCGGACAACCTTTGTCAATGTCATATACATTAACAGCACATCAACATGTTTTTCTTTCATTTGTGACACCCTTTTTACTTTCTTAATACATGTTATTGGTCTAATTGTGAAAAAATATATCTGTGCAATCATAGCATGTACAGTATATGAAGAAGAAAAAAAATGTTTGCCTTTGCAATCTTTTATCTAAATGTAATAAATTAATCCACCACTGAAGCGAGCGTCCTTTTTTCCTAATTTCTCCTCCAACCAGCTGTTGTATAGTGACAGCTATTCACAAGCCAATCAATTTCAAATGGACAACATCAAGCCCGATTTCATATATATATATATATATATATATATATGACTTTAAATCTTGATTTTTCGAAGTGAAAGTTTGTGTCCATGTTATTGGTCAACTGTTTTTTAATAGCAAAATGAAAGCAGTGTTTTTGATTATTACCTCTAGGTGGGAAGTTGTGGTGGGCCGATGATGTTCTCGCTCAGCTTGGGACGGTTAACAAGTGGGATGGAAAAAACCTGACAGTTCTTCGGAATAAGACCACTAGCGTGGTCCACATCAAAGTGTACGACAAAGACAGTCAGAAAGGTAACATAAAAACACCTCACTGAGTGTTTCATCTTAAATAAAATACAGACTCAACAACTTCACAAGAGTAATTAGGATCAAATCTGATTTACTCTTTGAAGCAGACAAAGTTTATTTTTGGTAGCACACAAACACCAACAAAAAAAAAACAGCAAAATCCAAGGTTTCCACACCACATACATACTATATATTCTGTGAGACTTAAATTTGCGAAAATTGCGTGACTTAAATTTTTATTAATGCCAATTATATTTCTAGGCCTGGAAAGCACAATTTTAAAATTCCCATAACCGAATACATCCATAAAAAAAGATCAACATCATTTCTTCAAGATTATGCTGCTCATGACCAAGTGTATCATAATGGTCATGATTCCTTTGATAAACACTGTTAATGCTCTTCCTTCTATATGAATTATGGTGAGAGACATTTATATCACTGACAGGTCTATTAGCAAAGGAGTGCTTGATCCTTTAAATGCTCTGTTAGGATAAAAAAAAAAAAAAAAAAATGGCAATTAGGGGCTCTTCAAGGTAAATCTTTTTGCTTCCTCCTCAGATCTCTTCATACCAATTAGCTTCTTCATTTATCTCTCTGACAAGGATCTCATGGGAGCAGAGGCCCATCTCATTACGGCACTTCAAATGAGCGAACTAGGGTGTCTCTGGCGAGGTGTCCGAGGAACAAAATCAAGCCACAGATGTTTATTTATTTATTTATTTATTTATTTTTCCCTTCCACTCTGTGTTTTTGTAATAGGGATAGGTCACGATGGTCAACTAGTCCTCTAACAACTTGGAGTAGTTGATTAGTGAGGAAGACTAATTTATTTGGATTTTACTTCATATTTTTTATTTTTTTATCCTTGATATTTTTAGTGCTGTTTTAATTACTGCGCTGACTGCGCTGACTTCGCGATGTGATATAGCTGTATAGTTTGCTCGGTAAAGCAATTTCGGAAATGTTGCGTCTTTAAATTCATCCCATTTAAAGCACTGCCACAAAAGCCATAAACATTCAGACATCTTTGGATGATGTGTTGCATTTTGCTCTGTTTTTTAGTGTTCCAACAAAAGTGTTGTGTTTTTATGCAGGTTAAGTTAAAATAGTACAAATGTAAAAAAAAAAAAAAAAACATGTCTCAAGACCACTGTATTTTATCCATGTAGCTAATACGTAGATCAAGCTGTTGCGTCTTTATATTTGTCTCTTTAAAGCACTACCACAACTGCTGTTCACATGCAAACGGACATCTTTAGTGGTTGCGCCATGCTTTGTGCTGTTTTTGAGGATCCTACCACAAGTATTACATTTTTAAGACATTGTGTCACTTAAAAATATAGTCCAACTATTAAAAACAAATCTTGAGATCCTTGCATTCTGTTTCATTAGATAGTTGTTTCATAGCTTACAATGTTGCATCCTTAAAGGGATAATTCACCCAAAAATGAAAATTCTCTCATCATTTACTCACTCTTATGCCATCCCAGATGTGTGTGACTTTATTTCTTCTGCAGAACACAAATTATGATTTTTAGAAGAATATTTCAGTTCTGCAGGTCCACACAATGCAAGTAAATGGGTGCCAAAATTTTGACGCTCCAAAAAGGCATAATAAAAAGCATCATAAAAGTAATCTACACGACTCCAGTAGTTAAATCCATATCTTCAGAAGTGATATGATAGGTATGGGTGAGAAACAGATCAATATTTAAGTCCTTTTTTGCTATAAATTCTTCTGCCTGCCCCAGTAGGGGACAATATGCATAAAGAATGTGAATCACCAAAAACACAACAACAAGAATGTGAAAGTGATCTGTTTCACACCCACACCTATCATATTGCTTCTGAAGACATTAATTTAACCACTGGAGTCTTATGGATTACTTTTTTGCTGACTTTTGTAATTTTTTTTGAGCTTCAAAATTTTGGCACCCATTCACTTGCATTGTATGGACTTACAGAGTTTAATTCAGTACATGAAAGAAAGTCATACACATCTGGGATGGCATATGGGTGAGTAAATGTTGAGAGAATTTTCATTTTTGGGTGAACTGTCCCTTTAAATCCTTCTGCTTTTAAACTCTGCCGCTTCAGCCGTACACATGCAGACAAACTTATTTGGCAATTGTGTTGCGTTTTGTGCTGTTTTTTTTATTATTTAATTTTATTTTTTGAGCATCCCATCCCAAGTGTTGCATTTTTAAGATGCAATAAAAAAAATAAAATATATATATACTGTATATATATATATATATATATATATATATATATATATATATATAGTCCAACTTTTAAGAACACGTATCGAGACCCCTGCATTCTGTTTTATATTCTGTTTAACTTAAAATGTTGCGTCTTTAATTACATCTTCTTTAAAGCATCGCCACTATAGCCATACACATACAGACTGCGTCATGTTTTGCATTTGCATTTTTTTCAGAGTGCATATCAATTTAAAATAGTCCTACTTTTAAAAATGCATCTCGAGACCCCTGCATTCTGTTTCATTACAAAGCTGTTGCATAATTTAAAATGTTGCATCTTTAAATTCATCTGCTTTGAAGTGCCACCACTGCAGCCGTACACATGCAGATGGACGTCTTTGTCGTTTGCAATGCGTTTTGCATGTTTGTTTGTTTTTTAGCGTCCCACCCCAAGTGTTGCATTTTTAAGATGCCATGCCAATTTACAAATAGTCCAACTTTTAAAAATGCTTATTGAGACCCCTTCTTTCTGTTCCATTTCGTAGTTATGTATCTTAAAATGTTGCATCTTAAATTTAAGCAATACATATTCAGAAATTATTGAATTAAATTAAATTAATGCTATTTTTTGAGTGTCCTACTGTAAGTATTGCATTAAGATGGCGTGTCAATGTAAAAATAGTCCAACTATTAAAAACGCGTCTCAAGACCCACTGAATTCAGTTCCATTATGTAGCCGTTTTTGAATGCGAGAACGTTTTTTGCATATATGCCCCCTAAGAAACTTGTCAGGTGAACCAGCTTTCTTAAGACTAATTAGTCGACTATTTATTCAACCCACCACGTAGTCAAGTTTGAAATAACACAGTTTTCGACATTACTAGTTTGTAACCTGTTATTGAATTTGATTTCAGGAAGTACACATTCCCTAACCCTCAAGCACGTAAAGCATCTTTAAAGAAGGTTTAGGCAGATATCTGTTGGACACACACTTGTACGACTTAAGGAATTAATGAGGTGTTAATGTGTGTGTGTTTAAGCAGTTTGATCCTCTGCTTAGGTCGGAACCTGTGTGTGCCCAACAATGGTGGTTGTTCCCAGCTTTGCCTGCCCACCTCTGAAAATACTCGGACATGCTCTTGTACTATGGGCTACAACCTTCGGCCCGACCGGTCCACCTGTGAAGGTACTACTTTTAGCTAAGCACCTGAGCTCAGCACCTAAAGTTTACTCCTAATTTCCAACAATTTAGGTTTAAGGTTTAAGACCTATTTGTTTTTGGTTTGCTTTTTTTGCAGGTGTTCAGTCTTTCCTGATGTACTCGGTTAATGACGGTATAAGAGGACTATCTATTGATCCCAGTGACAACTCTGAAGTTTTGATGCCTCTAACTGGCACTCTATTTGCTGTGGGTCTCGACTACCATGCCGGTAAATGCACTTTTGTTTTATTTCTTAGATGCCATTTAACAGAATATTATCTCATAGGGGGTATTTGCACTGGTCACTTCATGTGTTTTTACTGATCAGATTGCTATCTGATTAAATAAGCACATTCCATTTACACTTGGCCACATCAATGTGTCTCCCCCAAACGGATATAAATCTGATCTTCAGTTCCTGTGCTATATGAAAATAAACCAGTTTACTTCCGTGTTGTGCTAATGCCGGGTAGTGAAAATAGTTTTAAGATGGCGCAACAGATGGCTGCTTCGGTATTGAGCTATCTAGCGTTTTTGTTACTTTTGTTTGTTTATCATGTTTTTGTCACTCGTTCCCGATCAGTTTCACCAGGGATGAACTGCTGAATATTCGGCAGAGCATACCTGATAATTTTTTGCCGGTGTTTGATTATTCAGACGTTTTATTAGACATCTTAGTTGGAGGTGCAGCGGTGCTCTACAAGCAATCCAAAAGATGCACACGAGGGAAGCGAGCCGGCACGCTTGTGAAGCTTCGTCAACGCGGTTTTAGGACTCCGCTGCCGAGTGTTCATCTGGCGAATGTCTGCTCCCTTGCCAACAAAATGGATGAAATGCTTCTGCTCACTCAAACAAATAAGGACTTTTCTAACTCCGCTGCTCTGTGTTTCACGGAAACCCAGCTGAATGAAGCCATCCTGGATGGTGCGTTTCATCTGCCAGGCCTCCAGCTGTTCATAGTGGATCGCGTTGCGGAATCATTGGGGAAAGCGAGAGGGGGTGGAACATGCTTTTACATCAACGAAAGTTGGTGTACAGATGTAACAGCTTTGAAAAAGATATGCTGTCCTAATTTAGAAGTGCTCTTCATCAACTGTAAGCCTTTCTACTCACCACGGGAGTTTTACTCATTCATTCTGGTGAGTGTTTATATCCCGCCACAAACATGCATGAACGCAGTGTTGCAAAAGCTGGCTGATCATATTATTATACACAGACACGGAGCAGCCGGACACAGTTATTTTTATTCTGGGAGATTTTAATAAAGCTAACTTCACCCGTGAACTGCCAAAACACAAACAACATATCACCTACCCCTCCAGAGACAGAAATATACTGGACCACTCTTACACCACTGTAAAGGATGCACATCGCTCTGTCCCACGTGTGGCTTTAGGACTCTCTGATCACTGTCTGGTTCATCTTCTCCTGACCTACAAGCAGAAACCAAAATCAGCTAAGCCTGTAGTAAGGACTGTAAAGAGATGGACCAATGAAGCAGAGCTGGAACTACAAGCCTACTTTGACTGCACTGATTAGAGTGTTTTTGAAGCTGCAGCCACAGATCTGGATGAGCTCACAGATACTGTGACATCATATATCAATTTCTGTGAGGATATGTGCATCGCTACTAGAACATTTTTATCATTTAGGAAGGATAAACCATGGTTTACAGGAAAACTCAGACAGCTTTGACATGCCAAATAGGATGCTTATAGAAGTGGGGATAATATATTGTACAACCAGGCCAGGAACACACTGACTAAGGAAATCAGAGTGGCTAAAAGAAGCTACTCTGAAATGCTGAAAAAACAGTTTTCAGCCAACAAACCTGCATCTGTGTGGAAAGGCCTGAAAAGCATCACCAAGTACAAGACATCTCCCCCTCGCTCTGTAGAGAGTCAACTAATGGCTTATGAACTGAATGTGTTTTACTGCAGGTTTGAAAAGCCCAATCTCACACCCCTCCCTCACTCTGATCTTCACTTCACACACCAACACATCCTGGAACCCCCTTCCTCCCCTCTCCTGCTACTCAATTTGCACTTATGATCTGTGAGGAGGATGTGTGCCGGGTATTTCAGAAACAAAAGACTAGGAAAGCTTCAGGCCCAGACGGTTTTTCACCTGCCTGTCTGAAAGTCTACTCTGACCAACTGGCCCCCATCTTCACACAGATCTTCAATAGATCACTGGAGCAGTGTGAAGTTCCTTGCTGCTTCAAATGCTCCACCATCATTCCAGTCTCCAAAAAACCCCAAATCACAGGACTTAATGACTACAGACATGTCGCTCTCACATCTGTGGTCATGAAGTTGTTTGAGAGACTGGTTTTGACCTACCTGAAGACATCACTGGACCCCTGCTTGACCCCCTTCAGTTTGCTTACTGAGCAAACATGTCTGTGGATGATGCAGTCAATATGGGACTGCATTAAATCCTGTAACACCTCAACAGTCCTTGGACTTATGCAAGGATCCTATTTGTGGACTTCAGTTCAGCCTTCAATACCATCATGCCTGATCTTCTCTCAACCAAACTGACCCAGCTCTCCTTGCCCACCCCAATCTGTCGATGGATCACCAGCTTTCTGACAGATAAACAGCAGCCAGTGAGACTGGGGAAACTCACATCCGGACCCTCACTATTAGCAATGGTGCTCCTCAGGGATGTGTTCTCTCTCCACTGCTCTTCCCCTGTACACTAAAGACTGCACAGCAAAGGACCCCACTGTCAAGCTCCTGAAGTTTGCAGATGTCACCACAGTCATCTGCCTCATCTGCGACGGTGACGACTCTGCATACAGATGGAAGGTTGATCAGCTGGCTGTCTGGTGCGGTTACAACAACCTTGAGCTGAACACGCTCAGAACAGTGCAAAAGATAGTGGACTTCAGGAGAAATCCCCCCGCACTCAAAAACAGTTTTTACCCTCTGGCCATTTTCCACATGAACAATTAAACTGCCTCAGGCCTCCTTCATAGTGTAATAATGTGACTACATATCTCATGTACATATGTATAGTAAATTCACATATTTAATTCAATAAATGTACAAACCCCTACCTGCACATCATTACCACTAGCACATATACATATGCCATTCTGTTATATGTCCTATTATTTGTGTCTATTTATACTCTTACCTTGTTTTATATTCTGTCTCACTGTAATGTTCTGTGTTCACCTGTTTCTTCTATCACCCAAAAAAATTCCTTGTGTATGTGAGAACACATGGCAATAAAGCTAATTCTGATTCTGAATTTAAAAGATGTGATTTATTATTTGATTCCAATTGACTTTGCCCCATGCGTGTGAATACCTTATTCAGAAAGGCACATATAATGACTTCAAAAGGAATAACGAATTCATTCAAATAATAGAAAAAAATATTTCTACAGTTTAAACCTATGAATGAAAATGCGCACAATGTGATTTCAAGTTCAGATCAGATGGCCGCATTCTCGACTCCGTTTGCAGGCAGTCTCCGTTAATTGTGCACGTCTTAGAAATCTAAGCTTGTCAAGACTCAAGGGTATTATCTATATCATACACATTTTTCACTTCTTGAAATGCCTGTTTGAAAAGTCTGATCTGTAACACATTAACTCCAAATGTTTCACACAATTCACATGTAAGGATTTATAAACCAACCTGAGCACTGTTGAATTCCTGACCAGAGAAGTGATCATTTTATAGCAGAGCTCGACTGTAAGTTGATCACATTTATATCCACATTACCGATTAAGGTAATTATCTAGTTAATCCTTTATTCCAAAAATGTTTAAATGCTCCATAGAGGTTTAAATACTTCATAGAGTGTAAATCTATTCAGAATATTACCACACACGGAGGATTGCCAAAAAAAAAAAACAAAAAAAAAAAAAAAACATTTTTTTCTAGAAATTATATATGTAGGCTCGATCATGCAATGTATTCCACTGCATTTCACTAATTCTGCAGAGGTAATTTAACTAATTAATTATATAAATGTATTATCATTTCTTTCAATATTCATATTTGTATTTAATATTCACTGCAAAATGTGTGCTTTACATTTTACAATTGCTTCACACCTCGTGCCTCCAGAATAATGTTGTTATACTTGCGCACTGCACAGACATAAATGAAAATTCTGTTTCAGCAGATATTAATGTCCGAAATACCAGGAGAAAGCACAGTTAATAACATATTCCACAGTTTATGTAGCCTACATATTCAGCTTCATCTGGTGAGAAAAAAAGAACAAATATATCAATAATATAATTAAATAATAATAATATTGTAATAGGCCTATCCGAGGCATACTTTATATACAGAAGCTATAGCCTAAATGTAGGAGAGTTACATTTTAAAATGAGTTTTGATGCCCTTCTGGTTTAAGCCATGCCCACATCACATATATTTTGTTTTATTTGTTTAATGAAATTTTATAACCACAGGCTAAAATTATGTATGATATTAGGATTCTTCTAAAATGATTATTTTTCTACACCTTTGAATTATAAATGGTAGATTATAAAATTTGCAATGTACACCATTAATTAGGAATGTGTTCTATTATTTTGGAACTGGTGCTTAGAAATTAAAGCAGTTAGGCATTTTTCTACCATGTGTATGACAACATGTCACCCCTCGACACGAGGAAAGCAAAATAACTTTCATTTGCTGGGTGTCTGCTCTCAGTAATTCAGAAAATGTATTTTGAGTTGTAATTGGACAGCTGTCTCCACACTGAGACAGATATGCCATTGTTTGCATCAGCGATATACAGTATGTAGCTCTGCATTTTCATAATAGAGCAAGTATTGGCATTGTGTTGCAGTATATAGTGAATTTTTGGGTGGCCGAGGAGCCAGGAGCATGAAGCTGTACATAATGCTAGTGCGGCCAAGTCAAACCAATTTTCATGAATAGCAATTTTGAAGGGGGACAGGCCATGGGAGCCAGAGCAATCACAAGTACTGTGGGTCTTTTTAGCCGCTATTGTTTTTAGAAGAGACAGACTGATAAACCATAGAAAAGAGGTGAGCAAATAAAAGGCCAAAGTCATTTCGCTGAGTAAAAGTAGATCTTTTTTGGTACAGTAATTGAAGCTTGGAATGAATATGGCATGACAAAAAAAAAAAAAAAAAAAAACATTTTTGGGACCTTGTTTACTCTAGATTTTTTATTCTACTTTTTTCCCTGTTTACATTTAAAGAAAATAGCTGGCTGTTTTAAAATTTTTTTTAAAAAAATCTTTTTTTACCAAAATGGGCATTTTTTTTTTCATTTTTTTTTTTTACCAAGAAATGGATTTGATTTTGGATGTGTGCAGTCTTAACTTTTTAGAGAGAAAAAAAAGTGTCTATTTTCAGCCCAGTGTAAATAGCATCTGCCACACAGTGCAGCTATTTGCACAATAATAGCCTGGTGAAACCACAGAGATATATGACAAACTAACCAATAGATGTCACTGCACTGGCGTGGGGTGTAAAGTCAGTCTGTGAATGTTTATTGTTGTCCTAGCGACCGCGGTTCGAATCCACATTTTGTCCCACTCTTTTTTCCCATCCGATTTCCTGTTTCCACTCTTAATATTTCCTTTAATACTACTTAAAATAATAGATAAAAATGAATATAAATGTTAATTTCATCACAGTGATTTGGTCACAGTAAATGTCGGGGAGTGCAGAGATGGGTTTGAAACAATGGTTGCTGTAGTAAAACCAAGGTTATTTTTTTCTAATGTAAGGTTAAGTTTAGGTTTAGGGGTAGGGGTTAATGTAGTGTGTCTGGGGGACTCTAAATAAACACAATAAACACACTGCAGTGATGCCCATACTGTATGTCAGTATTTAAATATGGGTGCAAATAGTATCTGAAACTATTTGCACCAGGGTGCAATTAATATCTGCTACTGTTTGCACTGGGGTGTAAACAGCATATACCATTTTTTGCACCAGGGTGCAAATAGCATCTGCCAGTAAAATATGCCACAGTTACTCTATGCCAATGAACCATACGTTTTAGCAAGTCATTTCCCATCAGGTGTTTAGTTTGCGCAGTTGGAGGATCGGTTCTCTGCAGAACTTGCATTGCATTTGTCAAAGGTGCCTTTTTTCTAATTGCAAATCTTGTGTTTTACAGGAAATGACACGTTGTACTGGACAGACATGGGTTCAAACAAAATTTCTAGATCCAGTCGTGATCAGACCTGGCGAGAGGACATTATAACAAGTGGTCTTGGACGTGTTGAAGGACTTGCGGTGGACTGGATCGCAGGTCCGAAACTTTCTCTCGCTTCGCTTTTATTTAGACATTTTTATATTTTCCCAAGTAGCCTTGATGTTGTCAGGCTTATTGTTTCTCTGTTGGTTCAGGGTCTTTGTTGCTTTGCATCCAAAGGTAATTTATACTGGACGGACCATGGCTTAAACCTCATTGAGGTAGCTCGACTGAACGGTATGTACCGTGCCGTGGTAAAATCCGAGGGACTTGATCAACCCAGGGCCATTGCGGTACACCCGGTGAAAGGGTGTGTATCAGCTTTTTATGTTTCAGCTCTTAAAACATTATACTCCCTGTATTGCAATGGGTTTCTCATTTACTCTAGTACTAAGCTTCAAGTGCTGCAATAGTGTTTATATGAATAACCTATGATCATCTAGAGAACTGTTAGTGTCTACAATTAGCACCTCAAAGCTTATTAACTGCAGATTCATCTCCTTATAATTTATTTTGCAATGTGCTCTAATTTCAGAATGCCATTGTAATCTTGACCTTATGTTCACAATGAGTTGCTTTACATGCAGTTTTATACTGGTTCTTAGTAGAAAAGGTGGAGGGTAAACAATAAAACTTATTTTAACATACTGTATTTCAGATCCACAATATAATGTGGCTGCTAAAATGTAGATAGATCTGTTTTTGGATCCTGTACTATTTCCGTACAGTATCATACTCCTAAATAGGTCAATTAAATATGGTCATTTTGTAAAAAAAGAATAGACAGTATTTTCAAACTGATTCACATTAATGATGAGTCCCCCGTTGTAAAGGGGTTTGCTGTTTTAAATCAACTTGTGATCAAAATCGATGGTATTTACCTTTTTAAGATACGTTCCTGGTTTTGTTGTGACAATTTTTTTTTCTTTTGCACTTTATTCCATAGAAGAATTTTTTTTTTCTCTTTGTAATCTTTAATCAGACAAACAATTGTCCTTTTTGCTGACATCACCAACTCATATTTTTTTAACCTCTTCCCTCCAATGCAACATAGTCTTATGACAAATTGTAATTATTCGTACAAAGTGTCAAAATCGTAAGATATCATTTGACATGGCTCGTACAAAAGGTAAGATTTTTATTCCCTTGTCTCGTTCCAAATCCCAATGTTTTCTTTCATCCGTGGTACACAAAATCACGGTTATGTTTAGCATTTAGGTAAGGGGCTAGACTTTATATTTTATATATAGGTTTAACTCCTAAGTATACTTCAATTTTGACACAAACGCTCAGCGTTTGCGCACAGTCTGTCAAGTATACTCAATGACTGTACGTGCATACACAGGGGGTTGGCGCTGCTATGAGACGCCGGGCTATTTCTCTTCAGGAGTTAAGACCCATAAAGATGTCTTCATATTCCTTCAAACTGGATTTATACAAATGCAGGGATATCTTGGCCTCCCAACATACGCACTCTTGACGTGCACATCCACTGTTGATGTTTTACCTTCGTTTACTGTTGTTAAGCGATGATTACATCTTCTATCACCTCGTGTCAACAATGGCTCAAATGTGAGTGTTGCCACCTTGTGGACCCACTAATTAGTGCAAATAAATCAGGCGTATTCACGTCTGACCAAAGTTTAGGCTTTAGGTTTAAGTTTAGGTTTGGAGTTTTGGTTAGGGGTTAAACCTAGGAAAAGACTTAAGAACACTCTTTTAAAGCCCCAATATTTCTCTTTCTTTCGTGGTCCACTAGAGTTTTTTTTTTTTTTTTTTTCTATTACAATCATGATTTAGTTTAGGGTTTGGGTAAGGGGTTAGATTTTATGGTTAGATTTTGGTTTGAGCTTGGGGTTGAACTTAGGAAAAATCATCACAACATTGTCCATTGTTTTGTGTATTTTACTCTATGGGAGTCATAGCCAACGATTTCTTATGATTTTGCCATCTCGTAAATTTATTACAATTTGTCATTGTAATGAGAAATGTTATAATAAAATAACGTTTAAGGACTGTTGAATGATAAGATAGTTCACATTGGTGCATTATGATGCAAGATTCTTGTTCTGTATTTTTTAAGAAGTCTTTAGCCTAAACAAATTGTAACCCTGTCAGCATTGTGGTTGTTTTTACTGTAAGTGAAGATAAATCTCATGTGCAAGGGTGGAAGTTCCTCAGGAAGACAACTTATGCGTATTTTGTTTGGGTTGATGCAGGTTTCTCTTCTGGACAGAATGGGGCCAGAGCCCAACTATTTCCAGGTCTCGTTTGGATGGTTCTGACCAATCTGTGCTTGTTAGCACCGGACTAGCCAGGCCTAATGGCATCTCCATAGACTACCAGGTTTGCTTTTGTTATCCCTGCTAAAACTGCTTACACTGCAGTTTGAGACCCATCGGATCCATGCCAATTTTATGGCTTATCTTGCAGGTTTAGAATGCCCAGCTCATCTTAGACCATCTTAGGTCCAGCTTTGGTTCATGTTGGCTTATATTGATTTACTGCTGCTTGATGGTTACACTAGTTAAGCAGCCTGGTGGGCACACTAGCACACATACAAGCTTTGTCTTTTCAGCAGGTGTAGCTTTAGGGCACTAAATTAATCTAACCCTTCATTCCTAATACAACATATTGATGAATTAACTTTGAAGTTTGTCTCTTTTGCATTCTAGGAAAACAAATTATACTGGTGTGACTCCCGCAACAACAAGATAGAGAGAATCAACCTTGAGAGGGGAGAACAGAGAGAGATTGTCTTCTCTGCGAGCGGTGTGGATATGTTTTCCTTAGCAGTCTTCGGTGCTTACCTCTTCTGGTCTGACAGGTAATTTATTTTTCCATAAATGTTACAGTCTCTAAGAACGACCGAAGAAAGGAGATACTGTTCCACCTTTACTACAAGGTCATCATGCTTGTGCCCTAGTTGTCTCGCATAGTCAGACCTTTTAATAAACAGCACAAGTCTGGTCCACATTGCAGCTTATTCTAGCCAAAAACTTTCCACAGTTTGTTTGGTTTTTACTTGACATTTAACTGAAATGGGTTATGCCACCACAATATACAATGGCTGGACACACACACACAAAAATAAATAAATAAATAAAGTTCTTAGGATAAATTATAAGAAGTTTGTAAGAAGGTATCTAGCTATAAATGTTGATGATTTAAGAAAAAAACATTCTTAAGAAGTCTTTTGGGGAATACAAATATTTGTTAAGTTTATAACGTTACATACAGTACATCGTATAACATTAGTTATTCCATAACTTTTTTCTTATTAGAAAATAAAAAGGAAAATAGTAGTTAAGAAGAGTTTTATTTTGGTACGCACTGATTTGAAAAATTTTGGCCGATACCGATTTTTACAAAGAAACTATAGGCTAATATGTATATTTTGCCATTTGATCACCTTTGTCATCAGATCAGTTTGGCCTACGAATTATGCTTTAAAAAGTCTACAAAGTAGCTATTTTATTGTTATAACAATAATTAATTTCCATGAAACATCGATTGGATATGTTGAACACATGACAGATCAAAATTTTAAGAGAGCCGCAATGAAAGATAAATAAAAAGATAAAAAGATTCAAAAACAATAAAATATATAACATGACAATTAATGTTAGTTCTACACAGTCAAACTCACATTTTACATATTCTGATTAATCTTAGTTTACATTACAAACTAATATTATGCATATTCGACATGCTATACTTTTTTGGATTTCATTTCTTTTGGTAGGTGTTTCTTTATATTACAGACATAAAAAAAAATAGTATACATTTTTACAGCACAATACATTTATGTACATGATAATAAATAAACCATTGGCATTTCATATTGGCATTTTTAGGCTTGTGACCCATATGCCAGTGATTTTAATTTTGTCAATATTTGGCTGATAAATATCTGTGGCCCATACAGTGGTGCATCCCTAATTTGTATTCTTAAGAATGTTTGATGAATCCGGCCCATAGCAAAAAAAAAAAAAAAAAAAAAAAAGCAACAGAAAACACTGGACAAATAACAAAACAATTTGTGAAAAATTAGTTTGAATCTGTGATCACAATTTCAGCCTGTCCAAATATAATACTGTAAATACAGAATATTTTACAGACAAAAAGCAAAATATAAAATGTATGGTATCTATTATGCGATTCTGGTATCTAGCTCTAAAAGTTAACTTGCTACTATTTGCCTCAAACAAACTGCTGATTATTTAATCCTTAAATGTGCTAGATGTATCAGCCATTGTACCTTGTAAACATTATTTTGTTTCCTGGCAGATTTATGCAAAACCTAGTTTGCCCTTACTTCTTGCTGCATAAATTCAGCCAATCAGATTAGGGGTCACCAGTTGCCAGATCAAGACAGTGCTGTCCATTTTTATGTGAAATATATGCATCAGACGGTCAGTGAACAGACTGTGGGTGTAGGCATGAGAATAGTGACATGAGACTATTGACACTATGTGCAATATGGCAAAATAAGACATTGTTTGTTTGTATATTTGTTTTTTTATCTCTCATGGTTCATAGCAAGGATGGGTTACCTCACCTTCTGTTTGGCCAGCTGGATACTGTATTTTAATGGAGTTCTTTGGTTTTAATTAGTTGAGGGCCATTGATTAACAGGTGTCAAACTTTCTGTTTTGTGCCCATGTGATGGTAGAGCTTATGCCAACGGATCCATCCGCCGTGCCTCCAAGAACGATGCTTTGGATGTGGTGACTATCAGGAGTGGTCTGGGTGTCAGTCTGAAAGATGTGAAGGTCTTTAACCAGGATCGGGAGAAAGGTTGAGGTTTCAATTAATGGCAGTTTTTTTCTGTTCTTTGATCTTTTCACCAATCCACAAACATACATTCATAAATTCATACCAGATAAAAGAAGTATACCAGAGGTTCTCGACCATGAGTTCAGACCATGATGAAGCATAATTTTTATAGCCATAAATGAGACCTATTTATAAAACATTCACCTTCTATTGTGCTGGAAATATTATGTACAATGTATGCTACAACAAGGGCTTTTCCACCATTGGGCCGTTTCATACTGATCCAGACTCATTGACCTTGGTTCTTTTTCCACTGTTGTGCTGCGAAATCACGATTAGAATGGACAAACTAAGTGACCAATCATGAGTCAACACATCACTAAAGATGTTTCACCAGCATGGTTGAGTACAGTTTGCTAACTGTGCTGAGAAATCTGGGTGGGGAACGTTTTTTTATCATACCATGCTCAAGTGCAAATGCCACTGGGACCGTTACTCGTGCTCAGAACCATTTGGCCCAATGTTGGAAAAGTGATTGACTAATCAATAGCAAGAAGAAATGTTTTGTTTTCTAAGCATTGCAAAAAACAATAACAACTTTCTTTGATTTTTGTTGACATGCTAAATCTGAGCTGTAGTTTCACGATTGTTAGGTGATTATTTGTTTAGAGACTCCATAAGGAGCCTGATCTCTTTGATTTTCCAACTTGCCCAGGCACGAACCCTTGCAGCAGAGCTAACGGAGGATGCCAGCAGCTTTGTTTTTACTTGGGGAATAACCGGAAAACATGTGCCTGTGCCCATGGATATCTTGCTTATGATGGGTTTAAGTGCAACAGGTACGAGGGTTACCTACTGTACTCTGAGAGGACTGTACTGAGGAGCATTCACCTGTCGGAGGAAAATAACCTCAACTCACCTGTAATGGCGTACAAGAACCCGACTTATTTTAAAAACATTATTGCTTTGGCCTTTGATCATCGGCAGAAAACGCATGGAATTAATAGGATTTTCTTTAGCGACGCTCATTATGGGAATATACAAATGATCAATGACGACTGGACAGGACGACACATCATTGCTGAGAGTGAGTATTAGTTTGTATTACTTTGATGTGTAGTGCAGCTGAGAGTTTCACTAATTGTTTGTTGACACTAGTTTTATTTAGCACTTTTTTTCTTTTATCTGGTCTTTAAATCACAGATAAAACAAACAAATTATTGTTTTGAGAACTGTCAAAGCAATTTAATTCCCACAGTCGTATAAATTTTCAAGGACTTTTTGATGACTGGTTGAATGACATTTTCGTGACCTTCAAGTTTCTGAGGTTTTGAGGCTGAGCTTAAACCAGTCTAAGGTGGTTAGCTGGTCTCTCAGCCTGGCCAGATTGGTCAGGCTGGTCTGTTTTGATGGTTTTAGATGGGTTTTGGGCACTTACCAGATTGCAGGGTTCCTGAGAATCCTGGAAAACCTGGAATGTTTCAGTGTCATCGAAAATGAGAAAAACAACTAAATGTCCTGGAAAATAATTATTAGTAGTATACATTATAAAATAATAATTATTAGTATAATTAAATTAAATATATTTATATTAATTATATTAGTATAATATGGTGATGTGGCCTTTACACCTATGTAAATACATTTTCAAGAATCCAACGATCAGAGTCTGCTTACACTGGTGTTACCACATGTAGGGTCCTATGATTTCTGCAATGCAGAAAACATGGATGGAATCACTGAATTCAGTCATAAAAATTGCAATAGCTATAAGATGCAGAATGTCACAGAATTTGACATATTTGGGACAAAAAGTAATGCACAATTAATAAAATAAATATATAATCTGCATGTGCTGCATGCTTTAAAATGAATGTGTGAAGCCGGCTGCTCGGACGCTGAAAACACCTCTCATGAGCATCATGTTTGCTCTGTGTGTAGTAGATGGCAGTGAGCAGAGCGCTCTGAAGCGTGCAGCACGTACAGACTATATATTTATTTTAATGAAATTATAGCTTTTGGGGGTTTAATTATCACCCTGGAACAATATCCAGAGGTGAGAAACCACCATCAAAAACACTCAGAAATGCCAAATTAAAGCTATGTTTAAATAGGCTTGTGAAATGGGGAAAAAGGGTAATGTTTAATGCAATTAAATAATAATACTAAAGCAATATCTCACATCTGTGATGTTCTGTTGTGCAGCACCTCATTTGACAAAAATATCTCCTGTGTTGTTCAGATTGTGTTTTGGGGATTTTGTAGAAAAGCACTTAATTTGATAAAAATAATGAGATGTTGAAAAATTTAATTAATTAAAAGAATTATATTTTCATTTATTTAAAGTTTTAACAAATTAATTTGGTTAGAGACCATTTCAATGACGAAATTTAATTAAACTGTCGAAATAACCACAATTTTAATGACTTCTCATGTGTTTTGGAAAATTGTACCTTGAAAAGAGTGGGAACCTTGGCTGGGAGACTAGTTGGCTGACCAGCTAAACCACCTTAAACCAGCTAAGACCAGTAAACACCTTAAGTTGGTTTAAGCAATAATTGGTGTATTCTCAAATATTTGTGACCCTTTCAGGATCACATCTGCATCAATATCCCCTAATAATTTATTTAAAAAATGATAAAAAGAAACAACTTTTCGCAATGCTGCTCATGTTTGTAGAAGCATCACGGCCAATTAACTGTGGTAAAATGTAAATAAATTATCTGTGTGTTGTACAGCCAATTACTGTGCTACAGCAGCAGCCCACTAGCAGGCATTAAAATTCATACCTCATGTGATTTATCAGGCCCTAACCTTGTCAACATTAACACACGTCTCATTTAATCAGTATGCCATTAACCTGCAGAGCTGTCAGCTCGCAGCTGCCATACTGAACGATGACTTGCCTGAGAGGAATTGTGATATTTGTCAAACGAGGCCGTAGCGCTCACTCGGATTGTTACACCTGACCCTAGACGCTAAGCTTTATCCTTTGTCATAGATTTATGCTGATGTATTGTAGACATGTACTGTGTATGTACAGATGACAAACAGCCTCTCTGTTTTGGTGGACTCGTGTTTGAGGGCTGTTATATTATGTAGCACTTTGGGCCACATGTACACTAATACATTTTTGGTTTAAAGCTCCATTTCCGTTTCCTAACGTAATCGTTTTTCCAAAGGATGCGGTCAGGGTATGAAATTAATTTTTTTGTCCATCATCCTTAGTGGCTGGTGAACGCCTAATTTTACCGGCCACTTAGATTTTTCATATACATATATATAAATATATATATATATATATATATATATATATATATATATATATACAGTGGTGTGAAAAGTGTTTGCCCCCTTCCTCATTTCTTATTTTTTTGCATGTTTGTCACACTTAAATGTTTCAGATCATCAAACAAGTTTAAATATTAGTCAAAGATAACACAAGTAAACACAAAATGCAGTTTTTAAATGAAGGTTGTTATTATTAAGGGAAAACAAAATCCAAACCTACATGGCCCTGTGTGAAAAAGTGTTTGCCCCACCTGTTAAAACATAACTTAACTGTGGTTTATCACACCTGAGTTCAATTTCTCTAGCCACACCCAGGCCTGATTACTGCCACACCTGTTCTCAATCAAGAAATCACTTAAATAGGACCTGCCTGACAAAGTGAAGTAGACCAAAAGATCTTCAAAAGCTAGACATCATGCCGAGATCCAAAGAAATTCAGGAACAAATGAGAAAGAAAGTAATTGAGATCTATCAGTCTGGAAAAGGTTATAAAGCCATTTCTAAAGCTTTGGGACTCCAGAGAACCACAGTGAGAACCATTATCCACAAATGGCGAAAACATGGAACAGTGGTGAACCTACCCAGGAGTGTCTGGCCGACCAAAATTACCCCAAGAGCGCAGTGATGACTCATCCAAGAGGTTACAAAAGACCCCACAACAACATCCAAAGAACTGCAGGCCTCACTTGCCTCAGTTAAGGTCAGTGTTCATGACTCCACCATAAGAAAGAGACTGGGCAAAAATGGCCTGCATGGCAGAGTTCCAAGACGAAAACCACTGCTGAGCAAAAAGAACATTAAGGCTCGTCTCATTTTTGCCAGAAAACATCTTGATGATCCCCAAGACTTTTGGGAAAATACTCTGTGGACTGACGAGACAAAAGTTGAACTTTTTGGGAGGTGTGTGTCCCATTACATCTGGCATAAAAGTAACACCGCATTTCAGAAAAAGAACATCATAACAGTAAAATATGGTGGTGATAGTGTGATGGTCTGGGGCTGTTTTGCTGCTTCAGGACCTGGAAGACTTGCTGTGATAAATGGAACCATGAATTCTGCTGTCTACCAAAAAATCCTGAAGGAGAATGTCCGGCCATCTGTTCGTGACCTCAAGCTGAAGCGAACTTGGGTTCTGCAGCAGGACAATGATCCAAAACACACCAGCAAGTCCACCTCTGAATGGCTGAAGAAAAACAAAATGAAGACTTTGGAGTGGCCTAGTCAAAGTCCTGACCTGAATCCTATTGAGATGCTGTGGCATGACCTTAAAAAGGCAGTTCATGCTCGAAAACCCTCCAATGTGGCTGAATTACAACAATTCTGCAAAGATGAGTGGGCCAAAATTCCTCCACAGCACTGTAAATGACTCATTGCAAGTTATCGCAAACGCTTGATTGCAGTTGTTGCTGCTAAGGGTAGCCCAACCAGTTATTAGGTTTAGGGGGCAATCACTTTTTCACACAGGGCCATGTAGGTTTGGATTTTGTTTTCCCTTAATAATAACAACCTTCATTTAAAAACTGCATTTTGTGTTTACTTGTGTTATCTTTGTCTAATATTTAAACTTGTTTGATGATCTGAAACATTTAAGTGTGACAAACATGCAAAAAAATAAGAAATCAGGAAGGGGGCAAACACTTTTCACACCACTGTGTGTATATATATATATATATATATATATATATATATATATATATATATATAATAATTTATCAATCGTATATATTTAAAGTGCATTCAGAAAGTATTCAGCCCCCTTATTTATTTATTTTTTTACATTTTGTTATATTGCAGCCTTTTGCTAAAATGCTTTAAATTATTTTATTTTTTCCACTTCAGTCTACACTCCATACCCCATATTGACAAAGCAAAAACCAGATTTTTGATAACTTTGCAAATGTATAAAATTTTTTTAAATAAAAACAAATAAAATGTCACATTGATATAAGTATTCAGACCCTTTGCTATTACACTTGAAATTTAGCACATGTGCATCCCATTTCTCTGGATCATCTTTGAGATGTTTCTACACTTTGATTGGAGTCTGGCTGTGGCATATTCAATTGATTGGACATGATTTGGAAAGGCACACGCCTGTCTATATAAGGTCACACAGATGAAAATGAATATCAGAGCAAAAAGCCATGAGGTCAAAGAAACTGCCTGCAGAGCTCAGAAACAGAATTGTGTCGAGGCACAGATCTGGGGAGGGCTACAAATTTGTTTGGCTGAATTGAAGGTTCCCAAGAGCACAGTGGCCTTCATAATTCTTAAATGGAAGAAGTTTGGAACAACCAGGACTCTTCCTGGAGCTGGCCGCACTGGCCAAACTGAGCAATCAGGGGAGAAGGGCCGTGGTAAGAGAGGTGACCAAGAACCCAATGGTGACTCTGGATGAGCTCCAGAGATCATGTGTGGAGATGGGAGAAACTTGCAGAAGGACAACCACCACTGCAGCACTCCACCGATTTGGGCTTTATGGCAGAGTGGCCAGACGGAAGCCTCTCACAAAAAAGCACCTAAAGGACTCTGAGACTGTGAGAAACAATATTCTCTGGTCTGATGAAACAAAAATTGAAAGGTTTGGCCTCAATTCCAAGCATCATGTCTGGAGGAAACCAGGCACTGCTCATCACCTGCGCAGTACCATTCCAACGGTGAAGCATGGTGGTGGGAGCATCATTTTGTGGGGGTGTTTTTCAGCAGCAGGGACTGGGGGACTGGTCAGGGTTGAAGCAAAGCTGAACTCAAAAAAATACAGAGATATCCTCAATGAAAACCTGGTCTAGTGTGCTCAGGACCTCAGACTGGACCAAAGGTTCACCTTCCAACAGGACAGTGACCCTAAACACATAGCCAAGACAATGCAAGAATGTCCTTGAGTGGCCCAGTCAGAGTCCAGACTTGAACCCAATCAAACATCTCTGGAGAGACCTGAAAATGGCCATCCATCGAGCTCCAACCTGAGCTTGAGAGGATCTTCAGAAAATAATGGCAGAAAATCCCCAAATCCAGGTGTGCAAAGTTTGTCGCATCATAACCAAAAAGACTTGAGGATGTAATCTCTGCCAAAGGTGCTTCAACTAAGTATTGAGTTAAGGGTCTGAATTCTTATGTCAGTGTGATATTTCAGTTTTTCTTTATAATAAATTTGCAAGTAATCAAAAAATCTTTTTCTTTGCTTTGTCACAAAGGGGTATGGAGTGTAGATTGATGTGCAAAAACAAACAAAAAAAAAAAAAATAGATAATTTAAAGCATTTTAGCATAAGGCTGCAACATAACAAATGTGAAAAAATTTAAGGGGTCTGAATACATTCTGAATGCACTGTATATATATATATATATATATATATATATATATATATATATATATATATATATATATATCAACAGCTCCCAAGACCAGTTTTTGTTGACAGGATGATCCGAATCAAAGCTTGTTCTAGAACAGACAGTTCATCTGCTGTCTAATTTCACCCAGACCTCCGAAGTTCTAAAAGTGTCTCTAGTTCTAATGATTAGAGCCTTTGTTTTTGCACTCTCTTAACATCGTTCCCAATTCCAAATCTTTTTATTGACATGAGCTCACCCTGTTCAGCGAGCGTGAACCTTTGCAGAGAGAGAAATTACACATTTTCAGCAATCTTTCTCACTTTTCATGTGTTTGTCTATGAAAACTGTCATACAAGCACTCTGCTTCTCTAACTCGTGCTTGTAACTAAGCCTCAGGTTTCTTTGACACTTAAATTGCACTGCTTTTCTTCTAAAAAGTTAAATAGGCTAGCCGTAAGGTGCTTTTGACACTTTAAACAAGTCTTCGTTTATGTATTAAAGGGTTAGTTCCGCTAAAATTATTTATTTTATTTTTTGTTGCTTTCACTCACTGTCATATCGTTACAAACCTGAATGCTTTTATATATGTATTTATTGATTTTATGCAGAACACAAAAGTGAGAATTTTAAAGCAACTCTTTTCCATATAAGGATAGTTCAAGCTCCAAAAACGGCAAAAATGCACCAATGCAAAATTTTCAGTGAATCTGGACTGAAATTGCAGTCTGTTCCTCACACAAAGATAGCATTTGGCTTTAGAAGACTTTTAATACAACACACTAGTTGTATGGACTATTTTTATGGTGCTTTAGTCCTTTTTTGAGGTTGACAGATGTGGTCATTATGAACTCTATTCCATTGCATTAAAAATATCTATGTGAAGATTCTTCAAATTTATCCCTTTTGTATTCCATAAAAGAAACAACATTCTAGGGGCCTGGAGTGACTTACGTATGAGTAAATAATTACAAAATTTTGATTTAAAAAAATTACTTTTTTCTTTCAAAATGGTTCTCGTTGTCACCTCTGGGACATGGAAACCTATATTTGTTCTGCACAACAAAGTTTTGAGTTCTTATTTGGATCGATGCCCTAAAAATATTGATGATGTCTGGCGGTTTCAGCCTTTTATATGATACTCTCAATTGATTTCAAAATACAGAAGAGGTCTGCAAACACAGTAAAATAACACAAATACCAAGTATGGTGTTCACTTCAGTCAAAATCTCACTCTTTTCATATCTCAGACTTATTTTTAGACACATTATGATGCTAGGAATGGGCTAATCAGCATTGTCGGATAATAAAACTAACAACACTAAAGTGCAATTATTCATTTAAGAGAGAGAGATCTTTTTTATGAACTGGAGAGCGGGAATTATTTTATTGTAATTCAGCTCGAATCTTGATTGAAGCTGTGTGAGAATATTCGAAAGAAGTAAAAGGTTTTACTAAGCCAGATTTTGCTACGGTGGACCCTTGAAAGGTTTTATTAATGTGATTGGAAAATCAATTACGGGTCAGGGGTGAGCGAGTGTATTGGCTTAGAGAGAGAGAGAGAGAGAGAGAGAGAGAGAGAGACAGGGACGAAGTTAGACAGTAAGAGCTGAACTCTGCCAGAGGGGTTCAATATCAGCCTTCAGGCCTTGAGAGAGAGAGAGAGAGAGAGAGAGAGAGAGAGAGAGAGAGAGAGAGAGAAAGAGAGAGAGAATGGGAGGATGTCTCCGCAGGGGTAAATCTGTCTTTTTAAGTGAGAGGAAAAGGTGATGGATTGCAGACAGGAGCTGATCGGATGATACACACAGACATACACACACAATATACTGTATGGTACGTGAGCCATTACCCAGGCAACATGCATTGTTAGAGCCCTGAACTGGAAATGTCATGTCACCTTCATTCTTAAGACCTGAAATTTCTGTTATTTTCACCTGCAGCCCTATTCCTGTATTTATTTAATTTAGAAATAACATTTGATAACAAATAAAATTTTTATTATGGGTCATTGTGTCAGCTCAAACAGAGGTCTCAAAATGTTTTTTTTTTTTTTCTTTTGGTAAAAATGATAACAGATGGCAAAAGCCAAAATATTAAATGCCATGGATCAATATTTACTGAGTAATCCAATATTTTGTAGAGGGGTCAAAATGACAATTTTCACCTATGATTTATAGCAATGGCTTGAGTCAAAAAATTGGGGAAATATTTTTTTTTTTTTTTTTTTGTGCGTGTTGTTTTTCCCAAAGTTAGAGTGCCTATATTTCCAGTAGTATAAAAGATATCTTAATATCTGTTTAGATTCTGGTTCTGAACAAAAGTTCCTTTTTGTATGTTCATTTTTAAGGCCCTATATGGGTGGATATTAGAGATAAGCCCAAACAATTACAATAATCAAATTAATCTTTCAATGCTTTTTCAGCATTGTTTACTTGATCTAACAATGTTTTTTTTTTTTTTTTGCAGTGTAACGTTTCTGGAAATGCCCCATTTGTTTCATGTTAAAAAGAAAAATCATATGTATAAACAAAAAATAAACTTAAAAACAGTCATATGAATTTCTTCAAATTTCATTCCATTTTAATTCTACTTCACTTCAAATTCGAATAAAAATGTTACATTCTTTTTGCTACCTCAATTCAAATTCAGGAATTTCTGGATTTCCAATTCTGAATGGTGCACAACCCTGCACAACACGCTATCATAAGATTAATTGATTCATAGATGTCTGATGGGGGATGCCACTTGTCTATAATTTGGCAGAATGGGGTTTATTTAAAAATGCATGAACATTCGGAAGTAGCATATCAATTTCCCATGTTTCAGATAATATGCTCTTGGAAAAATTGTATGGGAAATGATTGAGTCCATATCAAAATCTCTGATTTGTATTTTCAGACTTTGGTGTTGTGGCAAAACTGAGCACTTTGGTGCAATCAGAGTTTGAGGCATTATTGAGATCTCTTCTGAAACTCTAGAGGAGACACATGAGATTACTGGGGTCTTTTTCTTGGGAGATAAAACAGAAGTCTCCATTTGATCTCAGAGCAAAAATTTAGATATTAAAGA
Source organism: Myxocyprinus asiaticus (assembly GCF_019703515.2). Lineage (NCBI taxonomy): Eukaryota > Metazoa > Chordata > Actinopteri > Cypriniformes > Catostomidae > Myxocyprinus > Myxocyprinus asiaticus. The sequence goes on from NC_059393.1 coordinate 18,840,649, forward strand.
GATCTCTATATCTATAACCTTGTTATATAGCGTTGTCATTGAGTTTGAAAAACATAGTGTCTTATTGTCTGTTTCCTGGCACAGTCGGAGTTCTGCTTTATGCTGGTTGGGTCCTTGTTATACTCTATGCAAGTGATCCCAGGCGAGTCTGTGCATCCTTTTCTGTGCTAGTCACTTCAGTCATCAAACTACAGGGATAAGAAACTGCATCCTTATTGTAACTACGTGGAATAATTCTGCAGTTTCATAAACCTTTGTGATATTTAATTAATTTATAAATGTTTGATTAGTTTATATTGGGTGGTATTCCTAGTCTTCCATATACAGTATAAACATCTCTTTTCACCTAAAATATTGTATGGCACATTTAGACCAATATGATTTCACATTTTAAAAGTTGAAATTATAAGAAAGCACTTCAGTGGTTTCAGTGAAGTGTTGAAAAAGGTGTATTTTAAAAAAGGTGTCAATTTGGTTTTCACACACATTTCCACAACACAGCTTGACCTTTCCTGAAACCCAACTGTTTTTTACATCAACCATCTGTCTGGCTTTTCTTATTTCTGAATCACTTTTGAAGGAACCTGTGGAGATTGTTTCCTGCTGTCCTGTTTTATGGTCTTCGGATCAACTGGTTGCATTTTTGTGGAGTTCAAGGCCTTTTTAGTTTAAAAAAAATTAGATTAAAGCCCCTTAGTTCAGACACTGTAGCTTTAGTAGTACCCTTGCATTGTACTGTATTCACAGTCAAAGATAATACTTTAAATGAAAAGAATAGTTCACCCAAACTAGTTTTGAAGAATATCCTTGTCATTTTTTTATTTTTTATTTTTTTATTTTTTTAAGTAAATTTAAGTAATTATGCATGATAATCTTCACCTCCTGTGAGCTGTTCAACATTGCGACCACATCATTGAGTCAGTGAGTTGAACTTGAGAACTGGATCAGTCTGATTCTGAACGAATCATCCAGATTGTTTTTTCTGAACTGTATCAACTGAAAAGATTTGAATCGTTAGTTTGCAAATCAGACATTTCTACTTCTCTCAAGAATGATGTTGCATGACCAACATGTGGACTACGCCAATAAACATACTTTACGCAAAAACACAAACGCAAACACTCGGCCAATGCGCAGTTCAGTTTAACATTCATAGCATGTATTCTTGCATTACTGTGTTAGAGTTCGATAGAGTTGTCCCATAAAACTGGACGTGTTATTGTTAAGGTAAGTTGCTATATGTAAACAGGCTTTAATGTACTTTCTTTGCAATATTCTCTTCAAACTCTTGTTTGGCCATGACAGTAGTTGACGTGCAAAAGTAAACTTACAGTAGAAGCGGACATGCAACACTAGTGTTCGCTACAGCACCCCATGTGGCAATGCTGAGAATGCAATACAAACTTGCGGTCTGTCACATTTCGGAATGCAACAATGCACAAAATCAAGCTTATATAGCTAGAAACATCAGCGTTCTCATACTTCTGTAGAGTATGTTTCAACCTTAAGATTGAGGACCACAAAGAACTAAGGGCCCCGATTGGCACCAGGCCATTGTTGACCTTGCATTCCCTTCTGTAGATGTAGGCTCTGTGGAGGGCTTGGCGTACCACCGAGGCTGGGATGTTCTCTACTGGACGAGCTCTACCACGGCCACCATCACCCGCCACAACATCGACCAGACCAGACCAAACACCTTTAACAGACACACGGTGGTCTCTTTGTCTGAAGAAGACCATCCGCATGTTCTCACACTGGATGAGTGTCAACGGTGAGTCTAGAAGTTTATCTTAAGTTTACCATAGATAGTTATTACAGATAGTTATTCTAGTTATTATAGGTGCAGATGTTA